>NC_044318.1:23417524-23726580 GCF_007474595.2 Lynx canadensis | reverse complement strand
TATTCTGACAATTCTGCACTTCAACAATGCATCTTAGCATCCAGATTATAGTCTCTAAAAGGAAAAAGGGCTAGTTGCAGAAAAGGCCGAGTCTGTGGACTAACGCTGAAGGTACAAGGTGAGTCTATACTATCTTCTGGAGGCAAGAATTTTTCAAAGATTAATGAAGTCTTGTTGGAAAGACACAAGAACCTTCACTAAAAGGACCAACTCTAATGCTATTGAAACCTCAAAAGGAGACTATTGAGCTGAGGTCAATACTGGTGCTTGGTCCATTGAAGTATTCACAAAAGAGTGAACATCAAGTACTTTATTCTAAAAAAGGTGTTAGAATGGGGCACTTGGGTGGCTCTGTCGGTTGAGCATCCCACTCTTGATTTCTGTTCGTGGTGATACTGGGTCAAGGGATCGAGCCCAACACACAGCTGACTGTGGAGCCTCCCTAGGATTCTCTCTCTCTCTCTCTCTCTCTCTCTCTCTCTCCTTCTGCCCCTCCCCTCTCTCTAAATAAAAAATAAAAATAATTTTAAAGGTGTTAGAATAAATAAATTCTGTGGTGCCTGGCTGGCTAAGTCAGTGGAGCATGTGGCTCTTGATCTCTTGGTTGTGAGTTCAAGTCCCACATACGGTTAGGAGATTACTTATAAAATAAAAACAAATTGTTTTAATTTTTAAAAGAATATAAAACACATTATATTTTGTTGTCTTGTTAATTTAAAAAAAGGATAGTAAAAAATAACAGAATTCATGTTTGTTAATCCTAGGAGAAAAGTACACAGGTGTCATTGTGCTTTTCTCATTTTTTTTAAATTTAACAATTTTTGAGCACCTAAGTGGCTCAGTTGGTTAAGCATCCAATTAACGCTCAGGTCACGATCTCCCGCTCCTGAGTTGGAGCCCACCTCTGGCCCCTGTGCTGACAGCTCTGGAGCCTAAAGCACTGCTTCAGATTCTGTGTCTCCCTCTCTCTCTCTGACCCCTCCCCACTCACTGTCTGTCTGTCTTGTCTTTCTCTCAAAATAACACATTAAAAACATTAAAAATTTTGGGGGGCGCCCTGGGTGGCTCAGTCAGTTTAAGCGGCCGACTTCGGCTCAGGTCATGATCTCGCAGTCCGTGAGTTCGAGCCCCGCGACGGGCCCTGTGTGACAGCCTGTTTCAGATTCTGTGTCTCCCTCTCTCTGACCCTCCCCCGTTCATGCTCTGTCTCTCTCTGTCTCAAAAATAAAAATAAAAACGTTAAAAAAATTAAAAAAAAAAACATTAAAATGTTTTTTTTAAAAAGACAATTGGGGGGCGGTGCTGGGTGGCTCAGTCAGTTGAGGAGTCCATCTTAGCTCAGGGCATGATCTTGTGGTCTGTAGGCTCCAGCCCTCCATTGGGCACTGTTGGTGCCTGTGCAGAGCCTGCTTGGGATTTCTCTCTCTCTCTCTCTCTCTCTTCTCTCTCTGCCCCTCCCCCATTGCACTCTCGCAACCTCCTCTCTCAAAGTAAATAACTTTAAAATATTGTAGTTTGGGGCGCCTGGGTGGCGCAGTGGTGAGCGTCCCCGACTTCAGCCAGGGTCACGATCTCGCGGTCCGTGAGTTCGAGCCCCGCGTCGGGCTCTGGGCTGATGGCTCAGAGCCTGGAGCCTGTTTCCGTATTCTGTGTCTCTCCCTCTCTCTCTGACCCTCCCCGGTCATTGCTTCTGTCTCCTCTCGTCCCAAAATAAATAACGCTTTGAAAAAAAATTAAAAAAAAAATATTTTAGTTTTGGGGCGCCTGGGTGGCGCAGTCGGGTTAAGCGTCCCGACTTCAGCCAGGTCCACGATCTCACGGTTCTGTGAGTTCGACGACCGCGTCAGGCATCTGGGCTGATGGCTCGGAGCCTGGAGCCTGTTTCCGATTCTGTGTCTCCCTCTCTCTCTGCCCCTCCCCCGTTCATGCTCTGTCTCTGTCCCAAAAATAAATAAATGTTGAAAAAAAATTTTTTTTTAAATATTGTAGTTTTTTGTTTGTTTTGAGAGAGAGAGAGCTCACGAGCAGTGGGGGTAGGCAGAGAGAGAGAAAGGGAGAGACAGAATCCTAAGCAGGCTCCACGCTCAGCACGGAACCTGTTGCAGGGCTCCATCCCTCCACCCTGAGCAGTGCACCACCCAGGTGCCCCTAAACTTAAAAACAATTTTTAACAGTTCGAGTCTGCGCCACCGCCGCCGCGTGGAAGAGCCGGGACCCTCCACCTCACCTCCCGCGCAGTGCCGTCGGAGAAGACCTTCAAGCAGCGCAGCACCTTCCAACAAAGAGTACATGTCCGACTTATCCGAGAGCCGCATCTTACGAACATCCCGGTGATAACAGACCCGATTCAAGGGTGAGAAGCAACTTCCTGTACTGGACAGAACCAAGTTCCTTGTACCTGATCACGTCAACCTGCGTGAGCTGTCCTCAAGATCATTAGGAGGCTCATCAGGCGTTCTTCCTGTTAGTGAATGGACACAGCACGGTGAGTGTGTCCACGCCGATTTCTGAAGTATGTGAACATGAGAAACGAACATGGGTTTCTGTATATGGTATATGCCTCTCAGGTGACATTTGGAATCAAAGTGTCTGTGTGCAAGACTAGAAAAATGCATCTGTTCTGGAAATTTTTTAAGCCCTTACCAAGGGGGGGAAAAGTATATTACCAACTGAGATTGATCCCTTCATCCAATCACAGATCATCAAAAACAGTAGTGTTCCTGCCTAGGAGTTGTAGGAAGTTGTTTTGTGCTGCAAGCAGAAAAATGGAACTCCAAATGAGCACATTGAGCTTTGGAAAAACTATTATTTAACCGAGGCTGTTTTGTTTTCAAATTTAGAAGTTTAAAAATAAACTACTTTGCATTCTAAGTTAAAAAACATTTTAAATGTTTATTTATTTATTTTGAGAGAGAGAGAGAGAGAGAGAGCACGTGCAAGCAGGGAAGGAGCGGGGCGGTGGAGAGAATCCCAAGCAGGTTTCCTGCTGTCAGCACAGAGCTCCACACAGGGCTCTATCCCATGAACTGTGAGATCATGACCTGAGTGGAAATCAAGAGTCAACCACTCAACAGACCAAGCCACCCAGGCGCCCCAAAAACAATTTTAAAATGTTTCTAGAGGCCCCTGGGTGGCACAGTCGTTTAAGCATTCGACTCTTGATTTTGGCTCGTGATCTCATGGTTGTGAGATTGAACCCTGAGTCAGGTGCCGCAATGAGCATGGAGTCTGCTTAAGATTCCCGCCCCCTCGGGGCGCCTGGGTGGCTCAGTCGGTTAAGCGGCCGACTTCGGCTCAGGTCATGATCTCGCGGTCCGTGGGTTCGAGCCCCGCGTCGGGCTCTGTGCTGACAGCTCAGAGCCTGGAGCCTGTTTCAGATTCTGTGTGTGTGTCTCTCTCTCTCTGACCCTCCCCCATTCATGCTCTGTCTCTCTGTGTCTCAAAAATAAATAAACGTTAAAAAAAATTAAAAAAAAAAGAAGAAAAAAAGATTCCCTCCCTCTCTCCCTCTGCCCCTCTCCCTCCCTCAAGCTCTCTCAAATAAATAATAAATTTTCTGGTGAAGAGATAACATAAATGTTTGCTTTATAATTATTACTCTTTTTAAAAAATACATGTATTTTATACATTCTTCTAATGTGTGTTACACTTTACAATTAAAAAGTTTACAAAACGTCAAAAGCAAGGGATCGAATGATTAAATTATGGATGATTGTTATGATGGCATAATGTGTAGTCATTACAATGATGTACTGACATGGAACATATTGAAAACAGCAGGGCACAGAGTTGTGTGGGTTTTTTTTTTTTTAATGTTTATTTTTGAGAGAGAGAAAGAGAGACAGAGACAGAGCATAAGGGGTGAGGGGCAGAGAGAGAAGGAGACACAGAATCTGAAGCAGGCTCCAGGCTCTGAGCTGTCAGGACAGAGCCCGACACAGGGCTCGAACTCACAAACTGTGAGGTCATGACCTGAGCCGAAGTCAGACACCTAACCCACTGAGCCACCCAGGAGCCTCCTGAGTAGTATATTTTGTAGGATTCCAATTTATAAATTAAGAGGATGAATATGTTCTATAGGCAAAGAAGAAAAGAAGAAAGCATGTGCACTAGTATCTTGACTGGGGGTATCTCTGAGTGGTAGGATTTAGAGATAATTTCAGATTTTTGTATGCTTGTCTGAAGTTTTAAAACAATTGTGATCACATACATGCATCATTATTATGAAAGCAATGCACTATAAATATCCCAAGCCACCTCATTGCAATCTCCCCCACACTTAAATAGTCTGAACAGAGTTTAATGGCTATCCTCATAGACTGGTTTTTCAGACCTCTCTCACACACACACACACACACACACACGTTCTGTTTTCTTCCTTTTTTTAAACAAAAATGAGATAATACTGTACATATTGTCCTACAACTTGCATTTCTTATTTAGCAACACAGTTATAGAGATATTTTCTTTGTGAATCACACTTGTCTAATCAGAAAAATGTACAATTATTTCTGGTTTTGGAAATAAATGATATTGTAGAGATAAACTGTTGACATGGTAAAATGTAAAAAAACACTAACAACATAGATGATTCCATTTTTTTTAATGTTTTATTTATTTCTAAGAGAGAGAGTTCAAGTGGGGGAGGGGCAGAGAGAGAGAGAGAGAGAGAGAGAGACAGAGGATCAGAAGCAGGCTCTGCACTGACAGCAGCGAGCCTGATGCGGGCCTCAAACTTACAAACCATGAGATAATGACCTGAGCTAAAGTCGATGCTCAACTGAATGAGCCACCAGGTACCCCCTAGATGATTCATTTTGAAAAAAATATATATATACACATATACATATGTATATATATATGTATATATAAATACACACACAAGCAGACAAAAATTTTAAAAGATTATACCCCAAACTGTTAAATGTGACATCTTGTTGAGGATAAGAAGGCAAAAACTCATCTTTTCTTCCTCATATGCTTCTGTATTTTCTTTAAATTTTTTTTTCCTTAACAAAAAAATTGCTTCTCTTTACTCCTCTTCTTCTTCTTCTTCTTCTTCTTCTTCTTCTTCTTCTTCTTTAAAGATTTTAAGTAATCTCTACACCCAGCATGGGGCTTGAACTCACAGCCCCAAGACCAAGATCAAGTCACGTGCTCCACTGACTGAGCCAGCCAGGTGGACCACATTGCTTCTTCATAATTTATGAACTAGCCCCAGCTTTACTGAGATATAATTGACATATAATATTTTGTTCTGAACTTCTAAATTAGATTTTTTAAGTTTATTTGTTTAGAGAGAGAGAGAGAGAGAGAGGGAGCATGAGCAGGGGAGGGGCAGAGAGAGGGAGAGAGATAGAATCCGGAGCAGGCTCCACACTGTCAGGACAGAGTCCGACTTGGGGCTGGAACTCACGAACTGTGAGATCATGACCTGAGCCGAAACAAAGAGTTGGACGCTTAACCAACTGAGCCACCCAGGCGCCCCTAAATTTTTTTATTATAGCAGTAATAAGTGTATGCTCTTCATAAAAAATAAAATCCAGTATTAAATATAAACAGAAAGTATGTCCTTCCCTTCACCTTTTCAATTCCACTCCCCAGAAGGCACCGGTGTTAACAGTTGTTTGCATTTGCTTAGCAATTTTCCATGAGTATCTGTGTCTTTGTGCCTGCAATGATGTCATACTATATATTGTTCTACATTTTGCCTTTTTACACTCAATAGGTGTAATGTCTCTCCAGGTTGATGCATACAGACTTATCTCTTACTTTTAAACAGGTGCTGAATATAGGTGGATATACCATGTGTGTAGCTAACTTTGTACTGCGCTATGATGAGCAACCTTGTACACTTGATCTTGAGCTGTACAAGTGAATCTGTAAATTCTTTTTTTTAAAGTAATCTCTATGCCCACCATAGCGTTTGAACTCATGACCCTGAGATTGAGAGTCTCGTGCTCTACTGACTGAGCCAGTCAAGCACCCCTGTAAAGAAAATTCTTAAAGTGGAAGAGACTTGCTAGATCAGAATATGTGCATCTAAGATATCCATAGACACTACTAAATATTGTCCTCCAAAGTAGCTGCACTTTTCTGCCACCAGCAGGGTATGAAGGGTGCCTGCTTGCCCCTCCCTCATCAATACCACTAATTAGCAAGCTCTTAAAACAAACATCTGCTGGAAAACATCAGCTGTGCTGAATTAAAAAAACTTGTTTTTATTTTAATTTTTAAATATTTTTTAAATGTTTATTCACTTTTTGAGAGACAGAGTGTGAGCAGGGCATGAGCAGAGAGAGAGAGGGAGACACAGAATCTGAAGCAGACTCCAGGTTCTGAGCTGTCAGCACAGAGCCTGATGCGGGGCTTGAACTCATGAACCATGAGATAATGACCTGAGCTGAAGTGGGACGCTTAACCAACTGAGCCACCCAGGCACCCCTGTATTTATCCATTCTTCCGTTGAAGGGCAGTTGAGTTCTTTCTTTTGCTGGTAGTGTGTTATTATTTTTTTTTTTGCCATTTATTCACTGCTGTTATGATTATTCATATGTATGTCTCATGGAGCACAGGTGCAACACTTGCCCCTGGATATTTGCCCAAGAGTGGAATTGCTGAGTTTTAAGTATGTAAGTATTCAATTTGACAAGAAAATGATAAACTGCCTTTCCAAAATGGCTGAATGGATATACATTCCCACCACCTATGTACAGAAGACGTATTTCTCTTCTCCAACGCCTGGTGTTATTTGACTTCTTAATTTGTGCCACAGACTGCATATAAACCAGTAAAGCAGCTTGTTGTGCCTTGTACTTCCTTGATTACTAGTGATGCTGAGCATGGATCTCTTCATGCGATTTTCAACCATGTTTCCTCTTCTCTCACGTGCATATTCAAGTTTTTTACCCATTGTTTTTCACGGGCTTAATGCTCTTTATTGATTTGCAGAAGGTGTTCAGAGTATCTCGATATGTATCCTTGAGTGATTACATGTGTTTGCACATATCTTCTTCAAATCTGTAGCTTATAATTTAATTCTTTTAATTTTAATATATTTTTATTTATTAATATTTTCTTTTTTTTTAATTTTTTTCAACGTTTATTCATTTTTTTGGGACAGAGAGAGACAGAGCATGAACGGGGGAGGGGCAGAGAGAGAGGGAGACACAGAATCGGAAACAGGCTCCAGGCTCTGAGCCATCAGCCCAGAGCCTGACGCGGGGCTCGAACTCATGGACCGCGAGATCGTGACCTGAGCTGAAGTCGGACGCTTAACCGACTGAGCCACCCAGGCGCCCCATTAATATTTTCTTTTATGATTACTCTTTTGTGTTTTAATTAAGAGATTCTTTGTTACCCCAAGTCTGGAAAGAAATTCCCTTTAGAAATTCCACTTATCAAATAATCCCTCCTTTTTAAAAAAAGTTTTTAATGTTTATTTTTGAGACAGAGAGAGACAGAGCACGAACAGGGGAGGGGCAGAGAGAGAGAGGGAAACACAGAATCGGAAGCAGGTTCCAGGCTCCAGGCTCCGAGCTGTCAGCACAGAGGCTGATGCGGGGCTGGAACTCACGGACCGTGAGATCATGACCCGAGCCGAAGTCGGACACTCAACTGACTGAGCCACCCAGGCGCCCCAAATAGTCCCTTCTTTGATGTGCTATGCCACCCCCCATCACTTGTCAGAGCTTCTTACATTCATTAGTCGATTTTGGTGAATTCCTATTGCTACCAACACCAACTTGTCTTGTCTTCATTACTATAGCTTTTTAACAATCCTGGGAGAACAAGCCTTCTCTATTCTTCTTTAGAAACATTCCTGTTCTTAGCCCTTTACTCCTCTCTCTCTCCCTCTCTCTTATTATTTTATTTACTTATTTATTTAAAGTAATCCTATACCCAGCATGGGACTTGAACTCATGACCTACTGATCAAGAGTCGCATGCTCTTCTGAGCCAGCCAGGCACCCCACTGCCTATATTTTTTTAACTGACTTGTTGAGTTTCATAAAAAAAATCCTGTTTTAAGTTTAGTAGCATTGTATTGACTCTTACAAATCAATTTGGAGAAAATGGTATCTTTACAATCCTGAGTTTTCTTCTCCATGAACACAAGATATCTCCACTTCCTTAATAATAAATCTTGAAGATTAGTCCAGATCTTCATGTTAGGATCTACCATATATTTAAAACTCTTTATTTCTTTGTTTGTTTGTTTGTTTGTTTATTAGAGAGAGAGTACATGAGCAGGAGAAAGGGATGGGGGGGGCGAGGCAGAGAGAGAATCCCAAGCAGGCTCCAAGCTCAGTATGGAGCCTGATGCAGGGCTCAATCCCACAACTTTGGGATCACAACCTGAGCTGAAATCAAGAGCTGGACGCTCAAGCGACCGAACCATCCAGGCACCCCAGATCTATGTTATATTTTTAAAAGCCAGGGGTGCCTGGGTGGCTCAGTCGGTTGAGGGTCTGACTTGATTTTGGCTCAGGTTGTGATCCCAGTGTCGTGGGATGGAGCCCCGTGTCAGGCTCCCCATTGAGCATGAAGCCTGCTTGAGATTCTCTCTCTCTCGACCTCTGCCCCTGTCTCCTGTTCATGGTCTGTCTGTCTCTGTCTCTGTCTCTGTCTCTCTCTCTCTCTGTCTCTCTGTGTCTCTCACATAAAATTTTTTTAATTTTTTTTCAACGTTTATTTATTTTGGGACAGAGAGAGACAGAGCATGAACGGGGGAGGGGCAGAGAGAGAGGGAGACACAGAATCGGAAACAGGCTCCAGGCTCCGAGCCATCAGCCCAGAGCCCGACGCGGGGCTCGAACTCACGGACTGCGAGAAGATCGTGACCTGGCTGAAGTCGGACACTTAACCGACTGCGCCACCCAGGCGCCCCTCTCACATAAAAATTTAAAAATTAAAAAAAAAATTTTAAAGCCATATTGGTCCTTTCATTCTGTGAATGTCAAATGATGTGTTTAATCAATCTCCCATTTTGGACAGTGGAATTGTTTTCATTCTCTAGGTTCTAGAAACAATACTTTAGTGGATACACTTGTAGTGAATATCTTCACGTATATGAAAAACAGTATTTGGTTTGTTGTGGGGTTGTTTTAGTATCTCTCTGTGGCTTACCTAACCAGCCTGGCCTGCGCCCCCGCACTATGGCTTGTAGGTGTCCTCATTCCTTGTTCCTCCCCATGTTCCTCCCCCATGTCTTCCCCAGGAGACTGACAGTGGCTCTGTGACCTCCAGGTGTTGAGGTCAGCATCCTCCAGGGACTCTACAGTCGCTTCTCCTGAAATTAACGGTGGGATGGGGAGGTTTGGGGTATAAAATAAACTGATTTCCTTAGACAAGAAAAATTGCTTTGTTTCTAAGAGTTCCCAGGCTCTTCCTACACAGTTCAAAGCCCCCCACCAGCGAACCTGAAGGGTTAGCGTCATTAGCCTGAGACACTGTGAGGCCCCAGTTCATAGAGCATTTTAGAGACCTCAACGGAAGACCAACCTGGGTTGTCTCAGCAGGTCTTGGGAAATGTTTATTGAGGAGTAGAGCAGGGTGTGAGTATATCAACACACATTTGCGAACCTGATTTTTCTCCTTTCAAAGTTTTAAACATTTCCCTCGTCTGGGTCAGCGGGCTCATTTGTTTTGTTAATGAAAAGTCAACATTCAATTGCATCACTGAGGGCCTCTCCTCCTCATTCACAGTGGGGCTCGGGAGGGCGAGGACCTGGTAGTAGGGAAAGAGTCAGAGACCGCAAAGACCTGGTTTCTCATGCTGACCTCGGCACCTAACACGGGCAATGCCTCAGTCCATAAATATTATATCATTCAGAACATTTACAGAATAATTTAACCCTATAGCAGCTATTTCCTGGACAGCTGCCATGCTCCAAGCACTATAGGAGGCCTTTCCTTTTCCAGCAGCTCTTAATCCCTGAAGCCCTGTGAGGTCTGAAGCCTTTCCCTCGAGCTCAGAGAGGTAACTGGCCTAAAGTCTCAAAGCAAATAGCCTGCAAAGCAAGGATTCAAAATCGTATGTCTGTACGTCCCTAACTCTGCCTGTCTTGAATTTTTCACTAATTTTGTAAGCCCTTTCATCTTTGTGCCTCATTGTACTTATGTATAAATGGACATGATCAGACCAGCCTTTGCCTGCCTCTCTATATAATTGTGAGATTGATTATATTCTTACTATTAAATATGGCAACCCAAGCATCGCAGTGCTGGAGATAGACCAATTTAGTCAGTAATCCTTTTGTCTTTAAGTTTATTTATTTATTTAACTTATTTGGACAGCAGGGGAAGGCAGAGGGGAAGGAGAGAGAGAATCCCAAGGCAGACTCTGCACTGTCACCGTGGAGCCTGATGTAGGGCTCAGTCCCACGAACCATGAGATCATGACTGAGCTGAAACCAAGAGTTGGACGCCTTAACCAGCTGAGCCCACCCAGGCATTCCTCAACTTAATTTTTAAAAAACTTAGTACATCACAGAGAGCTTATCTCTGTTTCTGCAAATGCAGACACACATCATTCTTTTTAATTTTTTAATGTTAATTTCTTGAGAGAGAGGAGAGAGGAGAGAGGAGAGAGAATATGACTGGCAGAGAGAGGGAGACACAGAATCAGATCCGGTGCAGGCTCCAGGCTCTGAGCTGTCAGCACAGAGCCTGTCGCAGGGCTCGAACCCCACGAACTGTAAGATCATGACCTGAGGCCAAAGTTGGACACCAACCAACTGAGCCACCCAGGCGTTCCCCCCATCTTTTAAAAAATTTTTACACCTCATTCTTTTTAACATCTCCATGTTTACCCACTGATGGTCATACGAGTTTATTTAATAGATCTCTGTGGATAGACATTTGGGTTGTTCCCAGTCTTCGTGCTACCGTGAACAGGGTTTCTGGGAATGTTCTTTATTGTTGTTGTTATTACAGAATTATAATCCATATACCATAAATTCCAACCCTTTCATGTATACAGTTCAAGCATTTTTAGTATATTCACAAAGTTGTTCAATTATTACCACTAATTCGGGGAACATTCTTGAACACAAATTTTTATGGCTTTGTATGAAGGTGTCAGCAGGAGGCACTTCTAGAGAGTGGTTGCTGAGCTTTGGGGAGATGATTCCTTCCAATGGGGAAAAAGGTAGGTTATTTGTTATCCACAAGCAAAAACCCTGGGTCTAGAAGCTTGGGATCACCACATTAGCCCTGCCAAATTGAGCACATGGCTATGGCAATGACTGCCCAGTCCCTTAGAGAAAATCATGTCCATCTGAAATTTCACACACTGGATTTGCTTAAAGCAGGCCAGCCCCCTACATTTTGCAGTTAGAACAGGCTAATGATGAGAAATCCCCAGTGACATGTGTATTGTAATGTCTCAATTCACAGACCATGCTATTGTATGGTCCTTTAAAAATCTGGGGCGCCTGGTGGCTCAGTCAGTTAAGCGTCGACTTCAGCTCAGGTCACGATCTCGTGGTCCGCGAGTTCGAGCCCCGCGTCGGGCTCTGGGCTGATGGCTCAGAGCCTGGAGCCTGCTTCTGATTCTGTCTCCGTCTCTCTCTGCCCCTCCCCCGTTCATGCTGTGTCTCTCTCTGTCTCAAAAATAAATAAACGTTAAAAAATTAAAAAAAAAATCTAATTATGGGGGGCTGCCTGGGTGGCTCAGTGGGTTAAGCTTCCGACTCTTGGTTTAGCTCAGGTCATGATCTCACAATTCGTGGGTTTGAGCTCTGCGTAAGGCTCCGTGCTGATGGTATGGAGCCCCTGCTTAGAATTCTCTTTCTCCCCCTCGCCAGCCACCGACTCTCCCCTGCTCGTGTTCTCTCCTCTCCCTCAAAATAAATAAACTTTAAAAAAAGAAGCTAAATTGGATAATGTCATTCCTCTGCTCTAAAACTCTCCAAAAAAAAAAAAAAGGTACAATGCCAAAATAAACAAATAAACTTTGCAGTGGCTAGCACCTCACTCAGAATAGAAGCCAAAGTCCTTACAAAGGCCTACAAGCCCTGCATGATCTGGTCTCCACTTATCTCCCAAACCCCTTGGCTCACCCTGCTCCACGCCATGCTAGCCCTCAGGCGCCAGCCCACCTAGCACATTTCCACCTCAGGACTTCGCACTGCTGTTCCCTCTGCCTAAAGCTTCCTCTCCCAGATGAACTGCATGCTTCCTTTCCTCATTTCATTCCCACCTCTGCTCCTTAAAATCCTCTGAGAACTCTCTTTATCCTTGTATATAAAACAAGCACCCCAGAACTTTCTAGCCCATACCTTACTTTCTCTCCATAACATGTATTGCCAACCAACATGTATTTATTCCTTACTCTCCATCTACCCCCCTCTAGAATTTTAATCTCCCAGAGAAAAAATACCTTTGCCCTTTCTGGTCACGGTCACATTGCTAAAACAGAGTCTGATATACAGTAGGTAAATAATATTTGTTGATGGAAGAAATGAATGGGTAGCTTTCACTGAGGCAAAAAAACAAAGGTTATTAAACAAACAAACAAACAAACAAACCCAAAGAGCAGGGGGAGAGGGGAACGGGCAGACATTTGAAGAGGCAATTCACAGAAAACAAAAACACAAAAGAATTTTAAATGTCCAGCAAGATGTTCAGGTTCACTCACACTAAAAGAAACACAGATTCAAATTTCTACAGGGCACGATCTTTCACCTGTGGAATTGGCAAAAATCAAAAAGCTTGTTAGTTCTCTGTGTTAGCAAGCGTATGGGAAAACAGGTCCTCTCTTAACGCTGTAGACGAGCGTGAAAAATGGCAGTTGACACAAGGTTTGTGCAGGGGAACTCAGCAGCATCTAAAATTTGAAAGCATGGACTCTTTGGCTCAGCAAATCTCTGCCTAGAAATTTATCCTGCAGATTTATTTGCTCAGGTATACAAAGAGGTGGGTATTCACTGCAGCACTCCTTGTTCCAGTGGTAAAAGACTGGAAAGAACCTAAATGTTCACTAATGGAGAATGGCTAAATATATTATGGTATAGCCTTACAAAGGCGAGCTATAACCGCAAGAGATAGTTACTTGAGAAAAGCAGCACACAAAACAGTGTGTACTATATGTAAACATTTGTTTAAAAGAAGGAAAAAAAAAAGAATTGTGCTGGAGAAACAAACAGGAAATCAACATGGTATCTCTGGAAAGGAGAAATGGAGCAAGGCAGGAGGGTATCAGGGGCAGGAAGGGACACTTTGGACTCTGTCTTTTGTTCACAAGCTACAAGACTTTTATGTTAATTACACTGGCAGTTGTTTTAACTTTTAAGAACAGGTAATACATACACTGGAGACAAGACCCAAAGATACAAAAGGATAAACAGTAAAAAGTAAATCTGGGCTAAAAATACCAAAAAGCAAAAAGCCCCACAATGAAAGGGGCATAGGAGCCAACTGAGAAACTGGGGAGTAATAAGTAAGTAATACTGGAGTATGGCCTAAAGCAGAAAAGAATACCCATGGATCCATCATAGCATAAATACATGATAGAATAAATAAATAAAGCAAGGAAGAGACAACTTTCCCATGCAGAAGAATTCCAAGTAATTTGTGTGGATACTCTGCCCTCAAGGGAGGTGGACCATAATTTCTAAAGTCTTATAGTAAGGGCTGTGCAGAGCGACTTCCTCTCAGGTAAAATGTGCAAAGAAGAGGGGGAAAGAGTAATTTTGCAGTGGAAGCTGATAAGCCCTCCCTCAGCCACAGTGATAAGTCATCTCGAAGGCATGTACCGTCCATACGATGTGATGAAAACGGCACTTTACCTCTGCTTCCTCCCCAAACCCGTAACTCTAGTCTAATCCTAAGAAAGACAACAAGCCCAAGTAAGGGACATGTTCTAAATACCTGATGAATACTCCTCAAAACTGTCAAGATCATCAAAAACAAGGAAAGTCTAGAAAAGTCATGGTTAAAGGAGTCTAAGGAGACATGATGACTCCGTGTAATGTGGTATCCTTGTGGTGGGATCCTGGAACACAAACGATATTAGGTAAAACTAAGGAAATCTGGGGTGCCTGGTGGCTCAGTTGGTTGAGCGAGCATCCGACTTCAGCCAAGGTCATGATCTCATGATGAGTTCGATCATCACATCAGGTGAGCTTAAGCCCTCTTCGGGACTTCACACTGACAGTGCAGAGGCTGCATGGGATTCTCTCTCTCTCCCTTTTCCCTCTGCCCCTTGTGAGATTCCTCTCTGTCTCTCTTCTCTTTCTGTCCCTTTCACTCTCTGCCCCTTGCTCACTCACGCCCTCTTTCTCTCTCTCAAAAAAAATGAATGAAAGTTTTTTTATGTTTATTTATTTTTGAGAGAGAGAGTGTGAGCAGGGGAGGGGCGGAGAGAAAGAGAAACACAGAATCCCAAACAGCTCCAAGCTCTGAGCTGTCAGCACAGAGGCTCGAATCCACAAACTGTGAGATCACGACCTGTGAGACCATGAGCCAAATCTGACGCTCAACCGACTGAGCCACCCAGGTGCCCCATGAATGAAATTATTAAAACAAAACAAAACCGGGGTGCTTGGGTGGCTCAGTTGTTTAAGCATCTGACTTTGGTTCTTGTCATGATCTCACGGTTCATGAGTTTGAGCCCCACATCTGGTGACCTCTTGCCCTGCTTCAGGTGTGTTCGTGCCCTGCTTTGGGTGAACACAAGCCCCGCTTCTCTCTCTCTCTCACCCTCTCTTTGCCCCTCATGAGATTTTCTTTCTCTGCCCCTCGCACCTTCTCTCTCAAAAACAAAAAAAAAACGCTAAGGAAATCTGAATAAAGTATGGACTTAAGTCAATAATACATCAATACTGATTAACTGATTAACAAATGCGAGATGTTGGGGCACCTGGGTGGCTCAGTTGGTTGAGTGTCCGACTTCGGCTCAGGTCATGATCTCATGGTTAGTGGGTTCAAGCCCCATGTCGGGCTCTGTGCTGACAGCTCGGAGCCTGCTTCGGATTCTGTGTCTCCTTCTCTCTCTGCCTCTCACCCCCCCCGCCACCTTGCATGCGCTCTCTCTCTCTCTCTCTCTCTCTCAAAACAAACATTAAAAAAATTTTTTTAAAAATGTGAGATGTTTAATAGGTGTTAATACAGGAAACTGAGTTTAGGGGATATAAAAAATCTATGTACTCTTTTACTATCTTTGCCATTTTTTTTTTGTACATCTAAGAGTGTTCTAATAGTAAGTTTAGGGGCACCTGGGTGGCTCAGTTGGTTGAGTGTCTGACTCTTGATGTCAGCTCAGGTCGTGATCCCAGGGTTGTGGGATTGAGCCCTGTGTGGGGGTCCATGCTGGGAGTGGAGCCTGCTTTAGATTCTCTCTCACTCTCCCTCTGCTCCTCTCTTCCCACCTCTAATTAAAAAAAAAAAAAAAGAATAAAAAATAATCAAGCTTATTTTTTAAATCTTTCCAAATATGTATGTCTCCTTTCTTCTAACTCCATACATCATATAAATTTCTCTGAACGTCAACCTACCCATCTTGAAGTAAGGAACCTGTTTATAATCTTTCCCACTGCGATCAGTAACAACACTCTCATTTAGTGAACGTCCACTGTGTACTCAATTCTGTGCTAAGTACCCTCTATCTGCATCATTCTATGTAACAATCACAATGAACCTGGGGGCTGGAACTGTCATTTTCTTTGGAAAGTGGAAACCAGCTAAAGACCAAATGCACAGAGCTGGTTGGTGGAGACCAAATTTAAACTCTGATCTGTCTGATGAAGAAGGCTCTTAATCTGTGTCCTTCACTGGCTCAGGCTCCTTCTTCCTTCTGTGCCACTAGGTATGTGCTCCTCACCTCAAAGTCTGTTTTGGAAGACGTGCCTTCCCAACAAACGGCATGTAAGTAAGCATTCTCCTTGATTGAGCTCTAAGATCTGCTTCTAAGAGTTTCTGATCAGAAAGGCATCACCGATAAGGACAGCAGTAAGTTTTTGAGCACCTACTCTGTGCCAGGCACTGTTCTAAGAAGTTTGTGCTAGTTAACTTAGTGAATTCACACAGTAATACTAGGAGAACCCATTAAAACTCCATCTTCAGACATTGCTGATAGGAATGTAAAATAGTGCAGGCCACTTTGGAAACTAGTTTGGGCGGTTCCCCAAAATGATAAACTAAGAGTTAAGAGTTACCATAGGACCCAATAATTCCAACCCAAGGTACATACCTAAGAGAATTTAGAATGTGTTCATATTGGGGCGCCTGGGTGGCACGGTCAGTTGAGCGTCCGACTCTTGTTTTCAGCTCAGGTCATGATCCCAGGGTGGCAGAATCAAGCACGGATCCTGCTTGGGATTCTCTCTCTCTCCTTCTGCCCCTCTCCCCTCTCTCTCTAAGGTAAAAAATGTGTTCCGGGCACCTGGGTGGCTCAGTCGGTTAAGCGTCCGACTTTGGCTCAGGTCATGATCTCGCGGTTTGTGAGTTCAGGCCCCGTGTCGGGCTCTGTGCTGACAGCTCAGAGCCTGGAGCCTGCTTCCGATTCTGTGTCTCCCTCTCTCTGCCCCTCCCCTGCTCATGCTCTGTGTCTCTCTGTCTCTCAATAATAAATAAACGTTAAAAAATTAGAAAAAAAATGTGTTCATACCAAAACTTGTACACGGATATTCACACATTATTCATAGTAGTTAAAAGAAACAACTTAAACATCTGCAACTGAAGAATGGATAAACACAATGTGGTACGTCCATATAATGGAGTACTGTTTGGCAATAAAAAGGAATGTAGTACTGATGCAAGCTACAATACGGATACACCTTGAATACTTACAATGCTGAGTGAGTGAAACCAGTCATAAAAGAGTGAGTGACTTATATGGTATGTGAGTTATATCTTAATAAAATTGTTTTTAAAATCCTCCATTTTAGGAGCACCTATTTGCTAGATGGGGTGCTGCCCAATTCAGCAATCATTTAATAGCTCCAATTAGATCTTCAAATTAAAACGAAAAAACCCTCCATTTCACAAATAAACCGTGGTGCACATATAAGCCCATGGCTTAAGCTTACATAGCTACACTTCTGAGCTCATCCAGAACAAAGAACTGCATTTCCAAATAGCAGCCTCAGGACAGTGAAGTGATTTCGTGTTTTCCTCAGCATTGACAGTCTTTCTGGATTCTTCTCTTCCCTCTGCCTGAGGAGCTCCTGAGTTGGGATTAGGACATGTGGGGATGGTTCAAATGGCGCACGGTGGTTATGAGGACAGGCCCCAAGAGGCAGCCCTGGGGATTCCTGTCCTTCAACCTTTTTTCTTTTTGAGGCATGTACGGTTGCTCCTCCCAGTCCACACATGTCAGCTTCAGGAAAGCTGGGATTTTTGTTTACCTCTGTATCTGCAGCCACTATTCAGTGCCTGGCATGACGAAGTGAGAGTGGTTGAAACAATAAAAGGCAGTTCAGACAAGTGAATCCATTGAGGTAAGAGGTGGGTTTCTGACTTGGGTGCTGATAACAGAGATGGAAATGGATTGGGCTGGAGAGCACAGCGTCAGATCTAGGAGATGACTGGGTATCTGAGTTACTTGTGGGGGGATCTAGGAGAGATTGGATATACATAGCTAGAAAGTATTATTCTTCTGGGGCGCCTGGTTGGCCCAGTCAGTTAAGCGTCTGACTTCAGCTCAGGTCATGATCTCATGGTTCATGAGTTAGAGCCCCTCATGTGGCTCTCTCCTGTCAGCAAAGAGACGGCTTCGGATCTTCTGTCCTCCTCTGTCCCTCCCCCATTCACACATGTGCACATGCCCCCACCCTCTCTCTCTCAAATAAATAAACATTAAAAAAAAAGAAAGCATTTTTCTGAGAGTTTCACACCCAAATGTTTATGGGGGATCGTCAATAGTGACAATGGCTCATTCCTAAACAATAGAGTGGGGGAGACAGTGGCAATGTGGAAAGATCATGCCCCATCTCAAGGGGCAGTCATAGGGAAAGCAGGTATGGCGTCAACGGATCTTTAGATTTTTCTAAAGAAGCTGAAAGCGAGGACTGCCATGTGAAATCTTGTCTACAAGCCAAGTTTCTTCTTCTGGTCAACCTGTTTGTGACTTGTTGGAGCGATCTAGGCTTGAGTCTTCCCTAGAAGTCTTGGGTATGTACAGTGAGTGACAGTAGAGAATGTCAGACGCATCTAAGGCGATGGATACAGTGGGACAAGACAATTCTGGGTGGCTTGCGGGGGAGCCAGCGGCTCTAGCTGGGTTTAGCCACTTGGACTTTTTTTTTTTTTTTTAACATTTTTAAAGTGTATTTATTTTGAGAGAGTGAGCACAAGCAAGGCAGAGGCAGAGAGAGAGGGGAGAGAGGATCCCAAGCAGGCTCCATGCTATCAGCACAGAGCCCGATGTGGGGCTCGAACTCAAGAACCGTGAGATCATGACCTGAGCTAAAGGCAGACGCTTAACCGACTGAGCCACCCAGGTGCCCCTAGTCACTTGGTTTTCAATGATCACATCAAAAAATAATGTTAAGGGGCACCTGGGTGGCTCAGTCGGTTAAGCGCCCGACTTCAGCCAGGTCACGATCTCGCGGTCCGGGAGTTCGAGCCCCGCGTCAGGCTCTGGGCTGATGGCTCGGAGCCTGGAGCCTGTTTCCGATTCTGTGTCTCCCTCTCTCTCTGCCCCTCCCCCGTTCATGCTCTGTCTCTCTCTGTCCCAAAAATAAATAAAAAACGTTGAAAAAAAAAATTAAAAAAAAAAAACAAAAAATGTTAAGTGTAAAAAAGGAAAATTAGGACATTTGAAAAATAGTACATTTCACAGGATCCCATTTTTTTTTTCACGGTATTTTAAGCTTCTAGCTAGAAAAATAACTGGGGGAATATACTCCTGACAATTAGCAGCGGTCATCTCTGAGGGGTGATATTATGAGGCACTTTCCCTCTGTAGTATGTATTTGCATTTGTTTTATAGTGACCACACATAAAAATTAGTGTTTAAAAAAACTGCAGGGGCGCCTGGGTGGCGCAGTCGGTTAAGCGTCCGACTTCAGCCAGGTCACGATCTCGCGGTCCGTGAGTTCGAGCCCCGCGTCAGGCTCTGGGCTGATGGCTCAGAGCCTGGAGCCTGCTTCCGATTCTGTGTCTCCCTCTCTCTCTGCCCCTCCCCCGTTCATGCTCTGTCTCTCTCTGTCCCAAAAATAAATAACGTTGAAAAAAAAAATTAAAAAAAAAAAAAAAACAACTGCAGATCTTTTTCTAACACAACTACGCAAGTACACGTACGCGTACGTAAACACACGGAAATGGGCCTGAAGAACGTAGATCAAACGATCGAGAGTGGTTACCTCAGAAAAGGCATGGGGCTTGCGTGGGTTGGCAGGTGAACGGGAAATTTAGTTTTGCCATCCTTCTGTCTGGTTTGAACCCGTATAGTATGTACCCCTGGGTTATATAAAAATGTGTGAAAAACGTCAATGCCCAACACCCCAATTCATCCATCTACAAGTAAAATAACTACTCTCCCAGGTGGGAAGGGGAACCTTCCAGGACATGTCCTGTCTTCAGTATTGTCCTCCCTCATCCCTCCCTGACCCAATGCCCCTTGCCCGCCGCCAGATGACCTCCCCCCCCCCCCCACACACACTGAAAGAGCAGCCAAGGGGCCTCATTGTAACACTCATTTTTATATAAATATCCGCAAGTCATGTTACAGAATAAGCCCCACCGGGGAAAAAAAGTCAACGTTATGTTTTTGTTAAATTGACCCCTGCCTTCTAGGTTGGGCCCCAGCCTGGGGGCGCCTGCTGCTTTGGGAAGGCTGGGACTGCTGCCGAGAGGCTGCTGAAGAAGCTGCCTGTGTGGCCCACCCCCGGGCCGACCCCCTTCTTTGGTGTGTGGTACATGGTGACCTTCTCTGCCCCCCACCCCCCCAGCCTAGGGCAGGGTTCTGGGGAACAGGGTTCTGGGGAGCAGGGCCCAGGAGTCCTGGGGGCACTTGGAAATGGAGTAGGGGGACTGAGCCACTAAGAGGTGGAGTCTGAAGCTTAGAGATTTGAGCCTTTTGGGAATGGTGGCACACAGAGGTAACAGGAACAAGTTGGGGGGGGGGGGACCTGGGCTGTTAGCCAAGCAGGAAGCGTTTGCCCTTCTTTCCAGCCTAGGTACCCAGGTCCCTTCCCCTGTTGCTCTGTCTCCTGCTGACTCCATATTTCCAGGGATAAGCCCTGGGTTCCTGCCTGTCCCCTCCCAGCTCTTCCCTCTACAATCCCCCCTCCCCCCACAGAGAGGCCAGAGGCTAGGAACACAGCACCAGTCTGAGGATTTAATTAACCAGGAAGGGGGGTTATTGGGAGGGGCACCCCTGTAAAAATGTACAAAAGGTCTGGGGGGCTATGTGGAAGGGGAGATAAATATGTACATGGAACCCCCCTTCCGTCAGCCCCTCCTCCCCCAGCCCTGAGAGGGCATGAGGACTTGGGTGGTAGGTGAAGGGGAGGGGGGGCACTTTGGCCTCTGGCTTAGTGAGCCCTTGGGGAGGCAGGCCAAGGGCCTAGGGGCCCTCAGAGGGGGCGATGGTGTACTTCAGGAGATCATGAGCTATGACCTCTGAAATGACCCCCACTCTCATCTCTCACATGTACACACACACGCGCGCACACACACACTCACACACACACCCCTCTCTCTAGAGGATTGTGACCTCTGCCCTCCCAGTGACCCCAAGGTCCATCTGATGCTTGATCTTGTGGGGGCTGGGGCTTCTGCTCCCAGGTTCCATGACCTCAGAGATGGCTGGTGAGGTCATGACCTCTGCCCTCTAGCCCTGGCTTGAAACCTCAGCTCTAGGACCTTGTCAAAAGGAAAGGGGGATGGAGCTTGGCCCCCGCCCCTCCCCTTCCCTCACCTGTCAGCCCGGGCTGGGCCAGGGGCCCTAGGTGGGGAACTAGGCCGGGGGGCGGGCACAAGTGGAGGTGGTGCCCCCAAAAGGGCTCCTGGGGGGGTCTTGCTGAGAAGGTGAGGGGTTCCCGGGGCCGCAGCAGGTGGCGGTGGCGGGGCCAAGCGGCTGTATAGCAGGGGGTGGGCAGGCTCCAGACCGTAGAGGCGGGCGGCAGCCACAGCCCCTGGTCCAGTCAGCTCCTCGCCAGCCTCATAGAAGCGGGGTGGCCTAGCAAGGCGAGGGGGCCCTGCCAACCAGGTTGGCTCCAGAAAGCCAGCGCAGCGCTCTGGGGGACTAGGGCCCAGAAAAGGGGGTGGCCGGGGCCTCTCAAACAGTAGGTGAAGGCCCTGAGGCCCGGTGGTGGCGGCAGCGGCGGCAGCGGCGGCGGCGGCGGCGGCGGCAGCAGCGGCGGCGGCGGCGGCCTCCTCCTTCCGTTCTTCCTTTACCCGCACTGATTCCTTGGCCGGTCTGGCCCCTTCCTCGCCAGCCCTGGCCTTGGGAGTAGCAGGAGAAACTCGGAGCTGGGGCCGTGAGAAGGGGAGGTCCCTGTGGGAAAGAATGGAGGTACTCCAGTGGTCTGACCAGGCTGCGACCAGACCAGGCTTCGGGGAGGGAGGGCCAGGGGTGTGGGCAGTGGGGGGGGGGGGGGACGGGGAAGCACACCTGTCTTTCTCCTCCTTGGTGATAGAGGGCTCTCTCCGCTCCACAGGCCGCTCCTTGTCTGAGCCTGGAGTCCGGGCGGCCTCAGGGGGCCGGACCCAGGCAGGAAAGGCCAGAGGACTGCGGTGCAGGCGGCCCCATGGGTCTGGCGGGGAGGCGAAGGCTGGTGGAGCCCCTGGGCTTTCTTTCTGGGCAAAGACGGCGCCGGAGTCTAGACAGAGGGCGAAGCAGGGAGTGACAGGAGCCACGAAGAGGAGGCCCCACTCAGGGACAACCCCCCCTCCCCAGCCCACTGCCACAGCCACCCACCTGCCCCACCCCACCCGCACTCACTGAATGTGGGGCTGCCCAGGCCTCCAAAGGCCCCGTTGGAGAGGGCAGCCAAAGAGGCGAAGCTTGTGGGACGCCCAAAGGGATCTGTGGGAGAAAAGGGGAATGGTCAGAGCGTCGGCAGCCGGCTCTGATCAGGCACCAAGACTGGCAGGGAAGAGGCAGCTTATTAGCAAGCAGGCCCCAGAGCTCTCGGCCGCTTGGGTCTTGGTTTTAACCACCAGGCGCTGAACACCTCCTTAGGCCTGGCAAGGCACTAGGCTTTGACATGCATCGTGTTGTTTAACCTCACAAACAACAAGCCCCACTAGGCAGACAGGATCACTCCCACTTAAAGATGATGAAACAGGCTCAGAGAAGTGAAGTGACTTGCCAACGGTCATCTAGCCAGTAAACGGTACCCCCAGCCCAAGGCCTCTCTGACTCCAGAGGTCAAGGTCTTACCCCACAATCCCCCGACACCAGCCACCCAGACCGGCTCTAGAGCAAACCATTCACCCGAAGTTCTCTGCTGGCTTCCTCCCACCTGACATGCAGGGCCTTTCCCAACCTGACCCTAACTTCATGCACATAGCCAGTCAGAACAACTAACCTACCCCACTAGGGGAACATCTCACAACTTCCTCTTCCAGGAACACCTAATCCTATGCTATCAGGCTCAATTCCCTTGTGTCTACCCAGACCCGAGTTAAATCTCCCCACAAAGCCTGACAAGACTGCTAGGAGCCAGCGACTATGTTCTCACCTGGGCGTGCACAGCCTTCCTCCACCCTCCTCTCCCAGGTGGCACACTATACCCCCTACCACTGGCTATTTCAGAGACAGTGTCTGAGGTGGCAGAGATTGGCAATCGCTTCTCCCTTCCCTATCCCACTTCACAGGTGACAAGATCAAGGCTCAGAGGGGTTAGAGTAACTCGCCCAAGGTCACGAATCAAGTGGAACCAGGCCTACCCCCATTCCAGCCGCCTCTCAAGTCTAATTTCCATCCCCAGCTTGAGAACTCCTGAAGTCAGGGACAAGGCCTGGGTTGCCCAACATGCCCTTGGCTCTTACCAATGTGGGTGCTGGGGCTCAGAAAGGTTCCGTGGGCCCCGGGAGCTGCGGTGAAAGGGTTGGCTGCAGCGTGGACGGCACCTGGGGCAGAGAGGTGGGAGATTCTGGTGAGGCTGAGTGGGCGCAAGGTGGGCCTTGGGCTATAGACAGGGAACCTCAGGCCCTGAGAGGGCTGGCCAGACTCACCAGTCGCAGTGAAGAGGGAGGCGGCCGGGTGGGAGAGCTCCTGCCCAGGGGGCAGGGCCCCATAGGGCCCCGGAAGGCAGGGCAGGAGGTCGTTCCGAAAGTCAAGCTTGTGGGAGTCGCCCTGCGTGGGACAGGGAGAGGGGTGGTGAGTGAGGAGCCAGGTGAAGTCCCGCTCTTGCTCTTCCACCCCTAGGTCCCCTCCAAGGGCTGGCGGGCGCCAAGAAGGGGCTTGGGTGCCTAGCCTCTGCCTCTCTCAGAGCCTTCTCAGACCACCTCCCCCTAGTTAAGCCAGACAACCTAGTACTAACTGTGAAAACGCTCAGGCAGTGACCGGGACAGAGCCAAGCAATTCGGCCAAGCTCTGCCAAAGGCAGATGCCCAGGGCTCAGGCTGGCCCACTCTCGCTCTCCCCAGCCCTCCGGCCCCAGTACCTTCATCTTTTCCTGGTGTCTCAGGATCATGTAAGCCACGCGCACGTGCATGGCACACCACTTCCCTGGTTTCTGCCGCCCCAGAAGGATAACCAAAGGGAAAGGGAAGGAAAGAACGTTCACTCATCACCCACTCCAGGCCTGGTCCTAGGCCCAGCCTTGCCACACAACATCCCCACTCATCATCCCTACAACTGAGGGATGACTAGGTTCATTTCACAGCCTAGGAAACTGAGGCTCAGAGAGATAAACTGTCTTGCCCAAGGTCCCACGGCCAGTTACATCAGAACCCAGGTCTGTAGCTTGTAAGCCTTTCCCTTTCTGTTGTTCCACATCTGGCTGCCTCCACGTCTTGGGCTTCTCGCTCATTCCCAAGCAAGACCCGCCCTTAGCCAAACACCCTGACACCAGCCCGCAGCCTCATGCAGCCTGAGGTCCTCACCAAACTCACCCTCAAAGGTGGCCGGAAATGGTCGGGGATCTGGGGATGGCAAAGCAGAGATCGGCGGCGATTCAGACCTGTTTACTGTCTTGGGCACCTCGTCTCCACAGTCCCCAATCCCCACCCAAACACCAGAGCCCTTGTGTGGCTCCCTCGGGCCTTGCCTGCCTCTGTCAAGACTGATTTCCCCATCTCTCCCACTCTGGGTATCTCCCCTCCAGCACTAAGGTCTTGAACCAGGCCCCAAGGACGTGCCCCTGCTTGGAAGACTGCGGAGTGAGGAGGCAGACAGGCAGCTTTCTCAATCTCAGAACCTATCCTACTAACAGCTTTACATAGTGAGACTCTGCTTAAGATTCCTCTAGTAAAAAAAAACCTTTACTGCTGCTAAAAGAGGTTGCAAAATCTCTGGTCTAGTCTACCCTTTAGGAAACACATCCTGTGCTTTTCATGATATTCCCAGAGCCGTGGGCTCTAAGGCTGCTCCCTGTGCCACTTCACAAAGGAGAAGCTTATCTTTTCATTCATTGTTTTATGGACAGGACTTCCTGGTGTGATGTCACTTGAAAAAAAAAAAAAAGGATTTTGTAACTTGAAAAATTAGAAAACTCCTACAAAAACTACTCTCCTAGTAAGTTCACTTCTGGGACAACTTCATGAAATTTCCTATTCCTCATGCATGGTAAAACTTGTCCTTTACAGAAATTCCCTCTCGTCAGATTCTCAGGGATGCCCCTGATCGTGTATTAAAGGCAGGGATCAGTCGTTCACTTTCAATCAACCCTGCTCTCCCTCAACAGATATTCCAGTTCCCCCAGGACCTGCCTTGGCCCCCCTCACCTGTGTCCCCTTTTGGGGAAGCCCGCTCGGCACTGGCCCCAGTCGTGGTGGCAGCTCGGGGTTCGTGCTCTGGGAAAGGGGAGTGGAGGGATCAGTCAGGAGAGCTGGCGCCAGGCATAAAAAGGGGTCTGGAACCAAGCTGGGGGCTGGGACAGGGAGGGTGCATTGGCTCTGAAGAAATCTAGGTCCACAAGGGGAGGACAGGAGAATGGGCGTGGTTTTGGGGAACGGAAGAAGGTATGCGGATCTGGGGCGTCTGGGTTTGTACAGGGTGGGAGGTGGTGGTATTTGGATTGGGAGCTCACCTTGGGCTGGAAGGCCCCCTGCAGGGAGCCAAAGGAGACAGCCGGCGGGAGGCCCGGAGGGAGGCCGGGCACTGCGGGAGGGAAGGCCGTGTACGGCTGTGGAGAGAAGGGGACTAGTCCAAGCTGGGGGTGGAGGGGCAGCCCACGTCTCGTCTGCCCATCAATCCTCTGGCCTCCACCCTAAAGTCCCCCAGGGAGCTCTCCCAGGCTCAAGGCTCTTGCTTTTGAAGCTGAAGACTGGATCCCCAACAGTCAGGGCCACACGCATTGATGCATCCATCACATAACACACCACACACACACACTCACATTATGCCGGAAAAGGCCTTCCATCTTTCCTGGATATTTCTCAAACTAGGGAAGAGAAGGGAAGAGTGAGCTGCCAGCCAGGGACCCATGATCTTCCCCTGGAAGCCACACCCTCCCCCCAAGTCTCTGAGCCTCATCACCAGCCCAATGAGGAGCTCACCATGTGGGGGCCATGGGGTGGCAGCAGGCCCGGGGGATAAGGGGTGAAGTGCTGGTGGGTGTGCTGGTGGGTGTGCTGGTGCTGGTGGTTGTGCTGGTGGAACTGGAAGGCCAGGGGCCGGGCGGAGCCCCCTGCCCCCACCACCTCGGGGCCACCCTGGGCATTCAGGTAGCGAGAGTTCAGGTCCTGGCCGATCAGGTCCTGCTCTGTGGGAGGGGAGGGGGAGAAGGCTTTAATATCTGTCGCCACCAGGTCAGCCTCCTTGGGCCCAGGTGACTGGCCTTCCCTTCTGGCCTTTAGCCACTCCCTCCTCAAGCCCTGATGTCTGCTGAGGTCCAGCTGCCCCAAAGCCGACTGGGCCCAAGCCCGGGGCCATGGCCCCCCACCCCCCCGGCCAGGACCCCAAACTCACCAGAAAGGGCGTTAGCGGCTGAGGCCCCAGGGTGCCCTGGCACCTGCAGCAGGGGTGGGGGTGGGGGCAGGGTGGGGCCAGGGGAGAACAAGGAGGGGTGGGGGGGCGGTGGGGGGGGCCGCAGCCCAGGGGGGGGAAAGCTGTGGGTGGACAAAGGCAGGGGCAGTGAGGGCGTCGGGGGCCGGTGGGTGAGCTGCGCGGACGAGGAGGAGGCAGATGAGGAGGAAGAGGACGAAGAGGATGATGAGGGGGGAGGCTGAGCCACGGGAGGGGCCGGGGCCTTGGGGGGCGGCCGTGAAGAGCTGGGGAGAGAAGTGGGGAGATGAGTGAGGGGTTGGGAGGTGCCAGCTCTGACGGGAGGGGGTCAGAAGCCTGGGCGATACCTTGACCCTGGTTCTCCAACATGGAAGGTGGTAGAACCCGGCCCCCAGGACCCCCACCCCCGCCCAGGGAGCCCATCCTCAGACTGAGGTACCTCCCACACCCAGCGACCCCCACGCTCTCCCTCTCCAGATCTCTTCCACACAGCTGCCCGGACGTCTCTGGCCACATGACTTGCCCTTTTCTGACTCAACTGCAGCACGAAACATGTCGTTCACTTTGCCGCTTAGTTACAACCTAAGCCACCTGGGTTCCCACCCTAAGACAGTGGAAGCAGCACCTCCCTGGCCTGGCCTAGGAGTCAGGTGACCTGAATTCTAGGCCCATCTTGCCATTGATACCCTGGGTGACCTTGAGCAAGTCACTGCCCCTCTCTGAGCCTTAGTTTTCTCAAGAATAAGAAAAAGAACAATAATGAGAATGACAACAATAGAACAGCATCGATAATGATAATAGTGTCAGTGATTCTTACCCTTTAACAAGCACTTACTGTAGGTCAAGTGCTGGCACCTGCTTTACATGCTAATCCAAATCTCCAACATGTCACACCACCTTCCCAACTGCTGCTGCGTCCGTGCAACCACCTGTACCATTTACTTCTTTCTTTAATTTAACTCTTTCTTGACTTTTCACTTAGCCTCGCCCAAGCCACACATGTGAAATCAAGGGTTTGAGATACTAGTCATGTTTTTCTAAAGCAAGTAACAACTGAAAAAAATTTACTCACGTAACAGCTCAAATTATCTCACGCACCACTGACGATGCACGTACACACTTTGGGAAACACTGCATTAACTCATAATTAATCCTCACAATAGCTTTGTTAGGATGAAGGTACTCTTGCTATTTCTTTTTACAGGACGAGGAAATGGAGGCTCAGAGAGATTAAGTGACTTGTCAAAAATCACACAGTCACTATGTGGCAGAGCAAGATTTTGAGTCCAGGTCTGACTGACACCAAAGCCAGCACCCTTAATCATCATGTCAGCATTTCCCAAAGTATGTTCTGAAGAACAGTATTCCTAGCAGATGTGCCCTGCAAGAAGGTCTCACCAGCAAATAAAATTGAGAAACGGCACAAAGCGGATTTCCCTGCATGTGAATGTAGGGTGGAAAGGTTCTGGTAAGTCCTGCAAGCAAGTAATTTCTTTAAATCTGTTTCACCCAGTGTCTCTAAAACTTTTCAGCCTCGGAATCCTTTCTTCAAGTCACATCCCACAGGTACCATCCCATGTCCCAGCCACAGAATGCAGGGGTTGGCGCCAAAATGACCAGGTCCTTCCAGATCAGACCAAACCCCTGGACCACTCACCTGCCAGTGCTGAGGTCCAGGCTGCTGCCATAGGGAGAAGTGCGGAGGCCGAAGGGCGAGACCCGAAGCTGCAGCTGGGGCTGGGGTGGGGGTGGCAGACTGGGGGTGGCCGGCAGGGGTGCAGGGGGTGAGACAGGAGGCCGAGGGGCCGGTGCAGGCGGTGGTTCCTTCGGGGGGAAAGGCACTAGCAGCGGGTCGGGCCCTGGGGGCTGTTCCTGGCTCCGCTCCAGGCCCGACACTTTAGGGACTACGGAGAGTTTTGCTTCACAGTTCCCATTGAAGGCGCCGTGGGGGCCCGAGGCTGTGAGGACAGGACAGCAGACATATTCAGTTGAGGCCCATGCTCACCCAACTTCCCTCCCTTGTCTCCAGCCCCAGCCCTGGAGACCAACCTTTGCTGGTTGAGACAGTAAAGGATGGATCGAGGTCATCATCGGAGACCTGGGGAAGAAGGGTAGGGACAGGGTCAGGTTCTGCTCAGGAAGGCTCTAACCCAGGAAGGCTAACAGCCTCTAGAGCCTGCTAGGAATAAGTGATGGTAAGAAGTCTATTTCACCAGGTTAGCTAAAATCCAGCAAAGACTATGGGCTCCAGAGGGCCTATCCTTGGGAAAAAGGGTAGGATAGCTGAGCCTGAAATTAGGCCAGGAGGACTGAATCAAGGTAGAACTTACATAGCAAAGAAGTAGACACATCAAAGCAAAAATGTTAGAGATCACTAACTGCTGGCCCACATGTCTACCTGACTTACAGATCAGTTTGGTCCACAAGTGTTAGCAAAATCTTTGAAAATTAATTGCTGATAAATGCAAGACGTCCTCATAAAAACTCAGACTTGCAGGTTCTCTTAAAAACTGGCTCCTATTCTTGCATGACAATTGCTAGAACTAGACAGTGGTCACCTCCTTTAGACAGAAAAGAACTCTCTGGTTCACCACAGCCCCTGTCCAGCCAACTTTTTAAACTAAAACAAGACACACATCAGGGAATACAAACTCAGTTAGTTATAGGAGTAGAGCATCAACTGCTACAACACATTATTTCAAAACAAGCACGTCAAGCCTGATGAAAAAACTGAAATCTAATTTATAAGACTTGTTCTGACACTGACCACAACAGTTTAGAATCTTTGCTGCCATAATCTCTGCTTGGGACTCTAATCTGTGAGAGCAGACTAACTGCTAGCAGGAAGGACCAGCTTAGTTTCACAGTCACCTAGGATTTCTGTGGAGAACCACTGGTATCTCCAAGGGCTTTGAAAAACGTGGGATACCAAAACATGGGCTTTCTATTCTTTGGTCAACTGGCGCTAGTTACTAAAGAAAAGAAGTCATTTACCCTCTCAATCTCCCTCCCCCTCCCCACATTCAATCCTGGCCCACCCTAACCTATGTTCCCCACTCAAGGGGAGGCTCTGTCTGCTGCACATAGGAGACCTTTAAGCTGCAGTACATTTTATAAGTTGTAACACTGCCCACCCCACAAGTTCTACCCCCACTCACCCTCTCGTCCAGATCACTTTCTGCGTCGCACTGGGGAGAAGGAAAGACAGAGATGTCACAAGAGGGAAGAAGAGTGGGGCCCAAGGTAGAGAGGGGACTTCCAAAGAGGAATTGAGAGGGGAGGGACCAGTACAGGTGGAGAGCACTTACTATGTATCCAGCTTCCAGAGAATGACGGGAGGAGGCCTGAGAAAGACCAGAGTCCAGAGGTAAGGGAGGCTGACTGGCAAGGCCTTTGGATAAAGTCTAAACTCCCCAGCAAAGAACTCAAGGTCTTTCATGACACGCTCAATCCTTTTCCAGCTACTTCTCCTGCTAGTGCCCACCGTTCCCAATGTTCTATCTTCCAAATACATTCTCACCTCTCTGTGTTTTTGCTCAAAACAACTTGGCTCGTTTCTTCTCTTAGCACAATTATGACTATCCTTCAAGGCCTGACTAAGACATCCTAGGGGGCTTTCCCTAACCACAACCCTCCTCCCATCCCCCAGGCAGAATGAGTGGCTTCCTCATGTGGGTTTCTACAGCATCTCTCCCAGACCTCTGCCTTCTATAGCTTCTCAGATTTTGGTCTAGGTATTTGTTCACAGATTGTTTTTTTTCTTGGGAGATTACTACTGCCTCAAGAGAGAGGGCTGAGACCCTATCTAATTCATTTACAATTCAGTGAAATCTCTTTGATACAGCTCTGAATTATCAACATGTCTGAAACAGAGCCAGCCAAAAGCAGAAAAGTCTGACTGTAGGAATGTCTCTGTCAGACCCGGACTGAGGAGTAGAGGGCTCAAATTTGCTCTGCCTTCTTCGCCCTTAGAAAATAAAATCACTGTTTACGATGGGCAGTGGCATTACTGATGAAAAACAGGTCTATGTGAAGGACGTTCTGCCCAGAGTTTTAAAGGACAAGAATCTATGACAAGCTCACCTCTTTCCTTCTCCGTTTATTGGGCCATTTTCGGGCCCGATCCCCAGAGGGCCGGCCAGGCTCCCGATCAGAGCTGTCCCCTGGCTCCCCAGTGGCCCCACTGGAGCCCCCCCTCTTCCGCTTCCCAGAATGCTTCAGCCGATGTTCCAGTCGCTCTGGAGGCTGAAGAGATGCATCCTTCTGTGGAGGAGGAGGTGGGACTAAAGTAGATGGAGAAAGGAAAGCTCCCGACCTCTCTGGGGGTGACCAGGCTACCAAAGTGGCTCTCAGACCAGATAACCTGGTTGGTCCCTGGAGACTAACTCTACCTCCTCCCACCCCAGGGTGGGGCAGAGGCCTGGCCAGAGGAGCCGGTTGCTCTGGTTTGGGGTGCCAGCATTCCCCCCTCAACTCCACCCACTCCAGGCACGATACCCTTCTCTCTGCCCCTCTGAAGCCCCCAAAGGTCCCCAGCCCCACCAGGCCCCACCTGCAAGGCCTCAAGGCTGGCGAAGCTGGCGATGGCGAAGCCATCGATCAAGTCCTCCTCTTCTTCTTCCTCCTCCTCAGGCTCCTCCTCGGCCTCCCCGTCGTCTGCGCCCCCCTCCTCCTCCTCCTCCTCTTCCTCCCCGCGGCTGCCCGAGCCGGCAGGCCGCTTCCGAGCTCGGGGTCGCGGGGGCCGAGGCCTGGGACGGGGCCGCCGTCGTCTCGGGCCTCCGGGCCGCTCTCCAGACGAAGCTGACGACCAAGGCCTGGCCGGCGGTGGCGGCGACGAGGACGACGAGGAGCCGCGCGGGGCGGCCAACAGGGCCCGGGGCGCGTCGCCGCCGGGACCTCGGCGGCGCCGCTGCTCCCGGTCTCGGTCTCGGCGCGAGCAGCGCCGCCGCCGCCGCTCCCCCTCAGCGGCCCAGCCCGGGCCCGGAGCCGCGGCCGCTGCCGTCTCCATGGCGACCGCCCTCAGCGCCGCATCCGGAGGCGGCGGGGCCCGAAGCGACCTGTCCGCAGGCCCGGGGTCGCAGGCGCGGCGCTGGCGGCTGCACAGGGACGAAAAGGCCACGGCTTCCCCTTTAAAGCAGGATCTACTGGCCCCGAGCTTGCCCCAAGGCCAAGGCCCGGGGAGCCGGCGCCGCCCCCGGGGCGACAAGCCCGAGGGCCCCCCCTGTGGGGCCGCCGGGGCCGAGACGCCGAAAACGGGGCGGCCGTCCCTTTAAGGCGAGGCCTCAAGTTGTCCAGCCCCTGACCCCTTTAAGACGACCCGATGGTGTCCAGCCGGCCTAGTGCAGTGGCCGCCCCCTGCCAGGGGTCGAGACAAGTCTCCCCGAGGAAGAGGAAGGGCCACCCCTTTAAAAGGGACCGAAAGCTCGCCCCGAAACGTAGACCTCCCCTTTAAAAGTGTCTCAAGTCCTCCGGCTAAAAGAGGCCACCCCTTTAAGGAGTCCAGGGTCCTCCAAACAGCAGGCCGCCCCTTTAAGGGCCCGGGAGTTAAGTTTCTGGTCCTCCACAAGCGGCCACTTCCCCTTTAAGCTGATTTTAAAGGACTTCTTGCGTGAGAGAGAAACGGCGGTGAGAATCCCCACTCGTTCCAGCTCTCCCAACAGCACAGTTCTCAATTTGTCAAGCTTCTGTTCGATGGCTTCCCCTTTAAGGCTGCCGATGTAATCTGCCGAGTTCAGTGGCCGCCCCTTTAAGGAGATTTAAAGGGGCCTCCTCCAGGCCCAGCTCTTCCAGCCTCCGCCTCCGGTCGCCATGAAAGGCGAGGGGGGGGGGGGCGGGGCCGCGGGTCCAGCCCCCCAAAGCCCCGGATGTGAGGCAACGGTGACGGGTAGAGCTTCTCTGTCTGCCGACATAAAAGTCTCTTCCTCCTTTCCTCCGTCTCTGCCTGACTTGCGCCGTAAGGGATCCGGAACAGCCGTTGGGCAGCGGGGTAGCTCCAGCGCACCCTCCTGTTGTCTCCTTTGGAGTCCTGGGCCTCTTCTTCGTCAGGACTTCCCTGCCCCTCCTCCCTCTTCCTCCTCAGCCTACGCCTCCTTCCTCTCTCGGCCTCCTCCCACACTCCGCCCCTTTCCCCTCACCCCTCCACAAGCTTAGTCGTTGATAGGTTGAGAAGTGTACGTCAAGGCGAAGGGCGGAGTCAAGCTCCGGGGAATGGGTAATATGTAACCGCCCTCAAATCTTGGATTGGGTATACGTCAGATTAGCCCCGCCCTTCATCAGGTCTTGTGACTAGACTGGTTAGAAGTAAGCGCTTGGGGCGGTCCCTCAGGTGACCCCGCCTCTTCCTGCTCTCTGCTCATTGGCCCGTCTTCAGACAGCGTCGAGACTAGGAGCCAGGAGGTGGTGCGCAAGTTCTAGGAGGCGGTTGGCCGCTGGGCGGCGTGCGGTCGCGGAAAGTGCCTCTCGAAAGCAAGTTACGTCGTCTCTCCCTTTCCGCCGCTTGCCTTAAGTCCACAGGCCGCCTGGCTTTCTCGCGCACGCGCGTTGGCAGTACCGTTGAGCGGCTGGCAACTCAGCGGGATCCCCTCGGTGCCGGGTGGCTCGAGCACGCGGCATGCCTTGCGAGCACCAGACGCGCTAGAAGGAAGCTGCGTCCTCATTATCGGTTCATTGCGTGGGAGAGTGGTCTCCGCGTGCTAATAGGAAACACTTTGCACTTGTGTGCCGGCCACGGCCACTTTCTCACATATTAACTCATTTGACAGTAAGAGTTCTTTCAGGAAGGTACTGATATTGGCCCCGTTTTACAGAGGGGGAGGGAAATTAATACACATTGAGTTTCCTACACAGGATTTGGGCTCAAGAAGCCTTAACTGTGCTCTTAGCCACTGCTCTGTTCTGGCCCTAAGTTACCAAAGATGGAGAATGCCACTTCTGGCCTCTGCTTGCCTGGGTTAACCATTTTAACAAGGGCATCTCATTACACATTCAGCTTCCTTCCTTTACTTTAAAAAAAAAAAAAAAATCTGTACCTCCAATGTGGGGCTCAAACTCACGACCCCGAGATCGAGTCACGTGCTCTACCAACTGAGCCAGCCAGGTGCCCCAGCTTGCTTGTGTGTAAAATGGGTATAATTCCCTCTCATAGTGCTATCTGCAGGGCAAGTACATATGACAGGTTGTTGTAGGTGCTCAATTACAGCTGATTACTCTTATCTCTTGAATCCAGAAGCAAATCCTGGCCTGCATGTTCAGAGGAATTCAGGGCCATATTGATCAAGGCCTTGGTCCACTCTGGGTCCTTCAGTCTCCTCCTTGATGTAAGTGAATTTAGAGAACCCTGCCCAGGGTCCAGAGCCAGTATCTTCTGGAACAGATTCTCAAGTATCCCTCCACACAGGAAAATTCTTAAATCAAGGAAGTATGTCCGATGACCATTCCCCCACTTCCCGTATCAAACCCTCATTGCCTTCCCTGGCACCTCCCCCATTTCCCAGTCTTTGGGAGCCAAAGTAAAAACATCAGCTGGTACTGTCAGTCAATCTCAAACTTAGCCAGAGACATACAAAAGAATCAGAAACATACTGAAAACTTTACTAGAAATATAAAGAAAAAAATATAACTGCCTCAGATGCTTCAGGATGGACGGACAAACAGATGGAGCTCCTAGGTCCGATGGGGATGCTCCCTATCCACTTCCTCCTCCTCCAGGAGTGAGGCATCCAGCTCCTCCAGCCGCTGCTGCAGCAGAGGTCCCACATCTGGGCTGGGGGCCACGTTGGAGGTAAGGGTCCTGCCAGCTGCAGCCCGGACTCCACGAGATGGCCGCCGGGATCGAGGAAGGCTGCTGTCCCGAAATTCTACAGCCCGCCGAAGCTTCTTTGAGCTGGTGAAAATCAGAGTCCCGTTGCGCTCCCGGGGCTCCTCAAAGATGGTTTCAAAGGTCCTGGACCAGGCAGGGAGGGGTGCTGGTTACCAGCATGGCCCCTGGTTCCAGCCTTCCCTTTATTACCCCCAAGCCTTCAGAGTTTCTCACCTCCTGGTTGTAGGTGACTGATAATTCTTGTTGGTATAAATTTCTTCTAAGCTGAACTCCTTCTTGTTCAACCTGGGAGCAAAGAGCAGAGGCCATTGAAAAACCCAGGGCCATTGTGCCCTGAAAAAAGGATAAGCAAGGTGTGGTCTATATTTTAGTTTCTGGGACACACTGAGGCCAGGAGTGCTGCCTGAGACAGACATATAGTTCTAAGTGCAAACCATGTTCAGACCAAATTGACTCCTCCCTGAGAGAAGACAGAGCCCCACTTCAGAGGGTCCAAGCCTACACCTATTTGGCCAAGGCAGCTGCATGTACAATGAGCCACTCACCTGATTGGTCGAGGCAGTCCCATTGGTGTAAGGTTTGGCTGAGGACGGACTGGTGTCCTGCGTATTCTGAATCGAGAAACCTTTCCCATGGTCTGCAAAAACAGGGCAGAGGATAAGGGTGCAGCATGGACTCAGAGTCCCACTTGTCTCCTCCCCCCATCTCTACTCCTACCTTGGTCTCAGGGTCTGAAAGCACCTGGTCCTCTGAGGCCCTTGGCTCCTTCCCCTTGGTTGAGCCCAACCTGCAGATAAGGTCAAGGCTCAGGGACAAATATATTCATAGCAATATCCCCATCTCCTGCCCACTGGATAGTAGGGAAGGAGGCTGGGCCCAGACTGTGGCCAGGGCTTTAAGAAGGGTTTATTGAGAGCACTACCTGGGTTCTGCAGGTTCAGAGAAGGAGGAAGTAGATGCGGTGGACGAACAAGATGTGATGAGGGGAGGAGAGCCTCCCGCTCCTCCAAGAGGGAAGACCTCTTTCCGGAGACAGGGCCGAGGGGGTGGTGGGGCTCGGGCCATCTCTCCACCACCCACAGTGTGCCGCCGGAGCCGTGACCGGCTCGGGTGGTGTGGAGCAGGGGGCCAGCTGCAGGTATCTGGGCCAGGGGGCCCCAGATCGGGGCAGGAGTGGCTTCGGCCCAGAGAGGGCTTAGAAAGAGGTGCTGGGGGATTGTGGTCTTGGGCCCGCCACTGGCGGATAGGGGGCCGGGGACTGACAGATGCAGTGTCCTCAGTAGCCCCAGACTGCTCAGCCTCTGAGATGGCAATCTTCAACTCCAACTTCATGGGAGGTGATGGGGGTGGGGGCCGTGGGGCTTTGTTGGGTGTGAGGAAGATGTCAGCAAAGCTCTCCAGCTTGGAGCGGACGGAACGGAAGAGGGGAGCCAAGCCCCAGGGACTGAGGCGGGGGCGTAAAAGGCTGGACGGCGGTGGGATCGATGGGGGCTCCAGTACAGGATCCGGGGCTAAGGAAAGGAGAGGCTCAGATGGGCATTCCTCAACTGCAGGTGTCTAAGCCCTACTTCAGTAGCCTCAGCTCCTCCCCCAAATACTAAACTTTGCCCACAGAAGTCTAAGCCCACCCCTAAAAAGCTAAGTCCTAAATTGAGGAATTGAACCTCAGACCTCTGAAGTCTACACCCCAACTTCACACACTGAGCTCCCTGAGGGGAAGGAGTTAAGCCCCACCCCCACCTTTGCCTCTGATACTTTTAAACTCAGCTAGGATTTTCCAGAGCCCTAAATCTCATCCCTCTGAGTCCTTACCTCCTGGTGGGCTCTCCAGAGGGTCTTCAGGCAAGGCAGATGGCTGGAATGGGGGATCCAGGTCCCTGGACGGAGGCATTGGCTGGTGAACCACGGTCATGGGCTTGGCTCTGGGGTTAAGGGGAAGGTAAAGGCTGAGGGAGCTTCCAGGTCCAGATCCCACCTGAGCCAGCACCTCCCCTGTCCCTTAAGGCTTCTGAAGGTGCTACAAGGAAGGATTGGACAAGTAAATTCTGATGCCCCTAACTCTAGTTGCCTGGGTAACAGGTGTTGCCTGGACATTTCGATAATTCCTTCCCCAGCCCTCTCACCTTCTTGCTGGGATGATGAAGTTGGGAGTCTCATCAGCAAAGCCCTGGGTGTAAACAAAGAATGTTTTGGGGGAGGCAAGGAAGCCCCCTTCAGCCTTCTTAGCTACCCACATTCCGACCCTCTCAAGTCTCCAAAGGTCTGCCGGGGTTCACACCAAAGACTTTTCCACATAGGTCTTTCCTCGATGTCTTCCATCTAAAATAATATTCTCCTTACTCAGAGCAAAAGCTACCCCAGCTGAACGAGCCCTGACATCCTTACCCCAAAATACTCATACCTCAGCTGCGGGTCTTGAGCTGGCAATGTCTTCTAGCATCACCACCAGAGTAGGCTGGGGGGCCCAGTCCACCTTTTGTGAAGGGCCTTCCTCTGGGCCAGGGGTTGTCCTTGATCTCCGTCTCAGGGTAGAAGGGGGCCGGTGGGTGCGGCTCAAGGGGTCTCGGCATAAGTGCAGTGGGTCGGGAGGCCTAGAGAGGACACAGGAATATCAGAAGGGTTCAGTTGTGTCCCGTTTACCCTCTATCCTGCCATGCTCACCTGGTCTGCGAGGACCACGTAGCCTGTTGGGATGGCGAGGCAGGCGGCTGGTTTCGGACAGAATCTCGGCGGTTGCTGCGGTGTTGTGGGGTGGTGGTCTCTTCTTGGGGCACCAGGGGAACCTAATTGAGGAGAAAGTGTCAAGAGCAAGGTGATGGACTGAGGTCAGACTGGACAGGGCCTCCCTGAACCTAACAGTGCCCTGTGCCATCAAAGTGACAGAGACTGTGGCTAGAATTCACTTAAGAACCCAATGAAGTGAGTTGAACTGAATCAGGGGCCAGATATTACAGTGTCCTGAGCTGCAGTAATCTCACGCTGGCTATTTGGCGAAATGAAAGGGAGAGAGTAACCTTGGGTGAGTCACTGCCCTATTTGGGGCTTCAGTTTTTCTAATCTGTGCAATGGAGCCAAAGTCCTCAGCCTGCTTCCCAAGGATAGCCTAAAAGTTTGCCCGGGAAGAAAGCAAGGGTTTCTCATACTTAAGAGTGTAGAGATGTGGTTGCAGCCCAACAGGGTTGATGGTGGGGCAGGCGAGATTCTACCACTGAACCACCAATGCTGGGTTGATAGTGGGGAATGGGCACCAGAGACTCTGCCCAAATCTAGGTTGGATTGAGAGCTAAGCAGAACTCTAGTATTAGTGAGACTGCCTGAGCAGGGTGTGAGAATGAGGTATCTGGACCTCAATTATCCTCACTAGTGATCTACTTTCACCTTGGTACTGAAGAGAGGACCTGAGGAAGAAGGGGGCCTTTCAGTTCAGGGGGCTCACCATACGGGCAGCCATAACATCTTCCAGCACTACAGCCAGGACCCGCCGAGAGGCCTTTTCCAAGGGCGAAGGGGCTGCCAGAGACTGCAGCCTCGGCCGTTTGGGGCTCCTGGCTCCCCATAATGCTCGAGCCAGGGGCTGGCGGCACAGACGTGGCCGGCCAGGTGGGCTGGAGGATGAGAGAAGCAGAAGACAGTCGCCTGGGTCTGTCGTTAGCTCTGTGGTTTCCCCGGTACGGTCGCCAGGCTCCCCGTTTCCCGTGCTCAAGACAGGCGGGCGGGGTGCGCTCTCACCTGGAGTCCCCGGGCAAGTCCATGGGGGAAGCGGCGGCTCCGGGGAGTCCCTGGGGGATCCCAGGCTGCAGCCTGGGATGGGGGGGGAGCGGGGGAGCGGGGAGTGAGGGCCAGCCCCTCCCCTGGGGCTCCGCCCTTCATGGTCCGCCCAAGGCTCCCGGTAGCCCACAGGCCGGGGCCCTGGGGCGTAAAAGGGCGCCCCCGGCTGGCCGTCCGGAGCGAGTGTCTTCCCGCTGCCGTCGCCCGAAATCAGTGGATCACCCGCGCCCAGACTGGCACTCGCCGGGAGAACCTGGCTTGCAGCGGCCCCAGTTCTCCCACGGCCCGAGCCTCCTGGTGGGGCCTTTGTCCCTGAAGAATCCACCCTGAGATCCCCCGGGATCAGCTGGGATCCCGGTCCTGGGAGGCTCACTTTCTGCCGGACCCCTCTGCAATCCTCATCCACTGCCAGCGAGTGGCCGAGAACTCCGAAGCAATACTCTCACACACCGACGGCACCCCCCGCCCCACCAGATCCCCTACACTGGATCCCTGTGGAAAGAATCCTACAGCTGATTCCTCCAATCAGACGCCGCGAGGATCCTCCTCTCCCTGTAAGTTTGGGCTCCGCAAAGCTCCACTCAGACAGGGGCAGCCCGAGCTTGAGCATCACGAACTCAGTCCGGATCCCCGGGGATCCACTGTCAAACAGATACCCCCTTCACTCCAATCTCGGGAGGTCCCACCCACAGACCCCATCCTCCACCCCTCCCCGGCTCCCCGCCCAGTGCTCTCCCCAGCCCAGGACCAGATGGTTCAAATGTTTCCTTCCCTCCCTCCTCCCGCCCTCTCTCCAGCCGCTCGGTGCCCTCCCCCGCGCGCCGCTCACCGCCGCCTCCCGCGGATCCCGGGTCTTCGACGGCTCCCACCTCCGGCTCCTTTAAAACCAGCCTTACCCAGCACTGTCCAACCGCCAAGGGCCTTCTTCTCGGAGCCTTCGGGCGCCGCCCAATCGCCGGTCCCCGTCTTCCGGGGTGGTGAGAAACTAAGTGAAGCCACCTGGCAGCCATCTTCCCTAGGGGCAAGAAGCCAAATTGGGCAGCGCCGCCATTATAGTTGAGGGCAGGTAGCTCTGTCTTCGAAGAACCGAAGTGGACCGGATGGAGTCGTTTTGTGAAGGCCAGTCAGTGGCCGAAGACTATGCCAAGTTTCTTGAACTACTGAGGCAGCTGTAGTGAATAGAGTGCCGCCACGTTTTTTAAGGGCATCTTCCGGTTTTGGTTTTTTTTTTTTTTTTTTTTTTTTCTCAGGCCAATAAACGTGAACTGAGTTGCTAGCGACATGTGAAATTCCCAATTTCCTAGAGAGGCCTCATCGAGGGCGGTTCCGGTTACCCTCCGGGATTCCTCAGCCGGGTTCCCACGTCGCTGAGAAGATCGGGAGGGGCTAGGGGCCAGAGACTAATGATAATACCACCTCCAGCTCCTGTGTTTGCGCTATGTCCCGGAGAGACTGCTGGGCTGGGCCAAAATTGGGAGGAGGCTGGGGCGTTGACCTTCCTGGAGGTGTGGGGGTTTCTGCGGCGCACGCCGAGTGTTCAGTATAGGGGCGCCTTTGCAGGGGACCAATAACCCACCTTGGCGTGCTCCGTAGGGTCCGGCAGCTTGCCTCTCTGTTCCGGGCTCCCACTAACCTTCTTTCAAGAGGGGCCTGGAAATAGCCCTTAGTAGTAAGGGATCGAGGGTGCATTCCCACTGCCTGGGAGAGTCTGCATCATGCAACCTTTACCAGGAGTCGGGCTATTAGTGGGGAGGAAGTGGGCAGGCACTAGCTTCTTGAACTGTGAAGGGGCTCTCACCGCCTAACCAGAGCCTGTACCTCCACTAGTTCTCCTTCCCCAGAATTTCCTCGTCCAAACCAGTACCTAATTTTCGTGGTGGAACAAGAAAGCCTGAAGCCTAGAATCCTGGGTCTGAGATGAAGGTGCAGCCCAACCCAGCAGAATTCTGCCTTCTGGGACTTCGTGATAAACGTATTGACATAGTGAGAATGATATGGAAAGAACAGACTCAGCAAGAGCCGGTGTGGAAAGTGAAGACTCCCCCACTCTGTAAGCAAGGGCTCATCCAGATAGCTCTCCCAAGCCTACAGCAATTCTCTTTGTAACACAAGGCCTGCTGGGTCCTCTGGAAATCCACGATGAGGCTTCTGGTGTTGGGGGAGCAGCAGCTTTTCCAGTTGGAAGTGTTCTCTCTTCCCTGGATGGGGGCTGGCTGTCTGGTGATGCTTGCAGCTGTGAGTGCTTGGAGATCCTTCTCAACCTTGTTGAGTTGAGAGGCCCTCTGAGGCGCTCACTTTCTTAAACAGGTGCTTCCCCAGCCCCAAGGCAAGAAAAGCACTCAAGGGTAGAGCATGCCTGATCAGAGTTTTGATTCTCTGGGTCTCCTGAAGAAGTCAGGCAATGGCAAAGGACATAGGCTTAAGGAAAAGGTCTGGGTCTGAGAATTTGGCAGGGACGGCCCAGCCCTAAGACCTAACTTGGGGTGCTGGCGTTTATCAAATTGAAGTTTAATGTAGACTGTGGTGTCTTGGCCTTAAGCTCAGGTCGGCAGTAGCAAACCTGATAGCCTCACCGTGTTACCTCTGCCTTTTTTGTGACTACCATTTCAACAGCTCTTACCTCACCCACCACCTGTGTACACACTCTAGGGCCTGGTCAATGTGTGCTGGTCCACTGGCAAGAGGCCCCACACAACTTCCAGTGGGGCAGGTGATGTGGCTGGAGGTTGGCCCATCAGTGCATCATTGTTCAGAAACTCTAGGGTGCCTGGGTGGCTCAGTTGATTAAGCGTCCAACTTCAGCTCAGGTCATGATCTCACAATTCATGAGTTTGAACCCCGCATCAGGCTTTCTGCTGTCAGCACAGAGCCCACTTCGGATCGTCTGTCCCCCTCTCTCTCTGTCCTTCCCCCGCTCGCGGGCACACACCCATTCTCTGTCTCTCAAAAATAAATAAACATTAAAAAGAAACAAACAAACAAACAAACAAACTCTGGGTCCCTTTGACTCTGGGTCTCCCATCTGCTTAACTATTCTTGACCTCAGTGGTCTCACTTGTGAAATGGGAGCAATGAACTCTATCATGCCTATCTCAAAATCGACTTGAAAGATAAAGATCAAATAAGACACACCTGAATGTGCCTGATAAATAAAGTCTCCGGTAAAATGAGGAAGATGGGGGCGCCTGGATGGCTCAGTCAGTTGAGCTCTTGATTTCAGCTCAGGTCATGATCTAATAGTGGATCCTGCATGGAGCCTGCTTAAGATTCTCTCTCTCCCTCTTCATCTGCCCCTCCCTAGCTCATGCTCTCTCTCTCTCTTTCTCTCCCTCTCTCTGTCAAAAAAGAAAAAAAAAATAAAAACCACCTCTTCTTTCTCTCAGAGTACCCTATCCCTTCTGGCCCTCAAGCCAGCTCTGCTCAGTACCTTTGTCTGCAGAAGCCTCTAGCCCGAGCTCCAGATCAGCTGGGGTGGGTTGAGTTGGGTCGTGGCTGCAGGGGATTGGGAAGGGTGGGATGGTCAGTGACAGAGCTTTCCTAAGAACCACCCCTGAAAAATGACAGGAAGCTTCAGGTTTGGGTTGCTGTTGTGGTTCCCATCAACCATTTAACAAGAGTTCAACTCCTCCTACATGCTCTGCCCTGGGGATAAACAGGTGCTTATTCCCAGGAGGTTGGAGTTTAAGTCCCTGTACACAAAATTGCCATTGGCTCTACTACTTCCTGCAGCTTCTGTCCTCTCCACCTTAAAGGACTTATTCCAGCCAGGTGGCAGCACATGCCTGACCAACTTAGTTCCCCAGCTGAGGAGCTTTCAAGATCCACCTCTGAGGGCTTTTCCTCTCTGGTCAGCTATTGCTAGAATTTGTAAGCAAATCCTGAGAAAAGCTGGTCCTACCTATGGTCTAACTCCTCTTCCCCAGTTAGAGAGCCACCTGCCATCAGTTCTATACTTGTCTCGTTGTTGTTGTTGTTGTTGTTGTTGTTGTTGTTGAGGGAGAGATCATAGGGAGGTGTCAAGGTCAGAAGAACTGATGGTGAAGTGATAGGGCTTATGGTGAGGGTTTCAGAGGAAGGGAGAAGGTTGGGGGAAGTAGAGAACCAAGAAGGTGAAGGGAGGGGTGCCTAGGTGGCTCAGTTGGCTAAGTGGCTAAGTATCTGACTCTTGATTTTGGCTCAGGTCATGATCTTGCAGTTCCTGAGTTTCAGCCCCGCATCAGGCTCCACACGGACAGTGCAGAGTCTGCTTGGGATTCTCCCCCTCTCTTTCTCTCTCTCTCTCAAAATAAATAAATAAACCTAAAAAGAAAAAAGAAGGTTGGGGCGCCTGGGTGGCTCAGTTGGTTAAGCATCGGACTTCAGCTTAGGTCGTGATCTCATGGTTTGTGGGTTCAAGCCCCACGCTGGGCTCTGTGCTGACAGTTCAGAGCCTGGAGCCAGCTTTGGATTCTGTCTCCCTCTCTCTCTGCTCTTACCCCACTCGAGCTGACTCTCTCTCTCTCTCTCTCTCTCAAAAATAAATAAACATTAAAAATAAAAAAGAAGTGTCCACTAATATCTGAAACAATGACGTGTCACTGTATCAGTTACCAATTTATTACTTAGCTCCAAATTCACTCTTTTTGCCTCCTCTGTGAAAAGGGATCTGGGCCCTTTAAATATATTTTCTTTGCCAGCTGGCATCGTACTAAATTGTCAGTAGACAGCTGGGGAGGCATTGCAGGAAGAAAGGATTTTCTTCCTGGTTCCAATGAGCCCTATGGTCAAGCTCCTGCCGTGTAAGTGGGTTCCCCAGCCCCCAGCTTCTGCAGTCCCTGCAGCTTCTCCAGCACCAGCGCGCAGTGGCCAGAAGCTCTCCCTGATGTGCCTCTTGCAGTTTCCTAGTGGAGTGCCTCTGGTGAGATGCCTTCCTGTGACTAGTTTCCCCTGACATCCCAGAGGGAAGATATCCAGGATGTTCCACCAGAGGTGACACCCCAGCCACTTCTGTGCTCTCTCTAAAAAGTTCTGGATCTCAGCCCCAGGGAGGCCCAGATAGAGGCTCTTCCTTGGGTGTTATATCCCCAGCGAAGGGTTAACGTCTTCTTGTATCTCCTATTCCTGCCTTCTTTAGAATTCTCTTTACTTCCTGCTATCTGTAGTGGGCAGAACTGTGTCTCCCCCTCCCAAATATATGTTCAAATCCTAACCCCCAATTCCTTTAATTGTGACCTTATTTGGAAATAGAATCTTTGCAGGTATAATCAATGAGGTCGTACTGGATTAGGGTGGTCGGTGTCCTTGTATGAAGAAGGGAATTTGGACACAAATAGAAAGGAGAATGCCATGTGAAGACACGCACAGAGACACAGGAAGAATGCCATGTACAACAGAGGCAGAGACTGGAGTGATGTATCCAGAAACCAAGGAATACCGGAGATTGCTAACAGCTGCCAGGAGCTAGGAAGAAGCAAGGAAGGATACTCCCCAGGGTCTCAGAGGGCATATGACCCTGTTGATGCCTTGATTTCAGATTTCCAGTCTCCAGAACTATGAGAGCACGGATTTGTGTTGTCTTAAGCCACCTAGTTTGTGGTAACTTGTTATGACAGCCCTGGGAAACGAATACACATTCCAAACCCTCATTTCTCTATTTCCCTGTTATAGTTGATAATTTTTTTAAAGATTCTATTCTATTCTTTCTTTCTTTCTTTCTTTCTTTTTTTAAATCAGGCTTTACACCCAATGTGGAGCCCAACACGGAGCTTGAACTCATGACCCTGAGATCAAGACCTGACCATGCTTACCTGACTGAGACACCGGGCGCCCCCTTTAAGATTTTATTTTTAAGCAATCTCCACACCCAACGCGGGGCTCAAACCCACGACCCCAAGATCAAGAGCCGCACCCGCCACCAACTGAGCCAGCTAGCTGCCCCTATAATTCTTTATAACAAACTTGTCCTTGTTCAAATTACTGTGTGGTTTCTCTCTCCTGATTGGTCGCAGGCTTATTCTATGATTTAGAATACAAAAATACTAGTGTTTTAGCAGTAAATAAAACAGAATATCTGAAAGTGCCTACTGCGGTAACTAAGGAGATATTTCAGACAGTCGGTCATTTCCAAGACAGGCTTAAAGTCTGCGTTGTAGACATAATCCTTAAAGGCATTTGAATGCTCCCATCACACTTGAGGAGGGGGCGGGGAGGAGAAAATGCACGCAGATGGTGCCTGTGAGGACAGCTGGCTCAACTGGGATGGAAGAAGTTGAACTGCAGAGCTCCCATGTTGTCTAAAGGCACTTCCTGGCATCCTGTGGTTTCAGATAGGGGGATAGTGCTCTAGGGAGCACTCAGAAAGCAAGTCCGGGTAGAGGCTTGTGGAAATGACCGTGGTTGATGTCACAGGCTGAGGGGGCAGAGGGACAGTGGTATTCAGGGCTAGAATGGCAATTGGGGGGGCAGGGAGAACCATGACCCACACACCTGACAGATTCACACCGCCATGATCTTTCCTTCAGAGAAAGAGGCCTAAATGGAGGACAGCAATGTCCTTGGCTGGTCAAGAAGGCTAAGGTGTCCATTTATTTGCTCAATACATTTGTTGAATTCCAACCACATACCAGACACAAAAGCTACCACGGTGAATGAGACAGTGAGAGTCCTTTTCCTCAGACAGACAAATAAATGGACACAGGGCATAGGGAGATAAACACTAAAATCCACTTGTACACAGCTTCCCAAAAGAGCACAGAAACAGAGCCAGAGAAGACTTCTCTGAGAATGTGATGAATCATCTGAGATTTAAAGGAAAGGGGGTCGGGAAGAGAGACTGTGCATGGGTCACCCCAGTCGTGCGAAGGGCCAGAGGACAAGACTCAGGAGGCTGTAATTCGGTCGTCAGCCTGTTAGAAATAATGCATGCCTTTTATTTATTTAAAAAAAAATTTTAACATTTTATTTTATATTTGAGAGGGAGAGACAGAGAGCGTGAGCAGGGGAAGGGCAGAGAGAGACTGAGACAGAATCCGAAGCAGGCTCCAAGCTCTGAGCTGTCAGCACAGAGCCCGACCCGGGGCTTGAACCCACGAGCCATGAGGTAATGACCTGAGCCAAAGTTGGACTGAACCACCCAGGCGCCCCTGCACGCCTTTTAGAATAAATATTTTGAATGCTCCTTTAATGATGATGAAATAAATGAATAGAGAAGTAACTCATTTACAGTCCGACTTTTAAAAACTCAATATAACCCTCAATATAAAAGACAGGCCATTGATATTAAACTGTGTATCCAGTAGTATAAGAGTATACTATACATGATTTAGAATACAAATTACAGACAGCAATATGAACTTTAGAAGGAAAAGAATCCAGACACGAAAGAGTATGTATATATGTATATACTATATACTGTATATGTATGTACATATTATATATATAGTATGATTCCATTTGTATTACATAAAAAGAGGCAAAACCAGGGGTGCTTGGCTGGCTCTGTCAGAAGAGTATGCAACTTTTGACCTTGGGGTGGTAAGCTGGAGCCCTGCATTGGGTATACAGATGAATAAAAAATAATAATATAAAAGAGGCAAAATTAATCTATAATGTTAGAGATTGGACTAGCCAATACCCTTGGGAAAGACAGTGATTGGAGAGTGCATGGGAGGGTCTAAGGTGCTAGAAATGTTTTGGTTTCTTGATCTGGGTACTGGTTATATCCACCAGTTCACCAGTTATATTCTGGTTATGTTCACCAGAAAGTTCATTGAGCTTACACTTAAGAATTGTGCACTTTTCTGTATATTATTCTTTAAAAACTTAAGTAATGTGTATCTCAATGTGTGAATGTTTGGGTAGGGCTTTGCCAAAAGATTTAGTGAAGTGATCATAATGAAGTCATCATATGCCTGCATCTACATACAGGATTTTCATGAATTCTGCAGCTACAAGCTCAGACTGTCACAGATGGGTTGCACTAGTGACTCAAATTCAAATTGGCCATCTGTGCCACGATTTTCCAAAATGCCAACAATTCTTGGTGAAATTCCAAAAAAACAAAATACAATTTTCCCTTGATATATATGGCTGTCTGCCTCTCTGAAAAAGTCAGGATTAAAACTATTCTTAAAATTTTTAAATATACATATATTTAATGTTTTATTATTTCTGGGAGAGAGAGAGAGAGAGGGAGAGGGAGAGAGGGAGAGTGCACGTGGGGGAGGGGCAGAGAGAGGGACACAGAATCCGAAGCAGGCTCCAGGTTCTGAGCTGTCAGCACAGAGACCGATGCAGGGCTTGAACTCACAAGCCTTGAACTCACAAGCTGCGAGATCATGACCCGAGCTGAAGTCGGACGCCTAACTGACTGAACCACCCAGGCAGCCCTAAATATGTTTTTAAGTTTTACTTATTTAAGTAATCTCTACACCCTTCGTAGAGCTTGAACTCATGACCCCGAAATCAAGAGTCGTACGCTCTTCTGACTGAGCAAGACAGGCCCCTGAGATTAGAACCATTTATAACTTTATGTTTATATATATAAAATGAATGTTGGTTCTGTACTTGGATAGTTATAAATGTGTTCTTACCTACATGAATGTCCACGGAGCCTTCTGAAAATGGTGGAGGACAAGGGACATTTTTTTTTTTTTTTTGATTGAATAAGGCTGTCTGGTACTATGCAAGACAACTGATATCCCTGGGTCCACCCATTACATGCCAATAGGTCCTCCACCACTGTGATAAAGAAAAAAAAATGCCCCCACAAATTCACAGAACAGTCCCTATGGGTAGCACTGCCCCCTGTTGAGGACCACTGGTTTAGGGCCACAGATTTAAGGCATAAAGGTCAGCAACGGGGGGACGAATACCCAAAGAAATGGGAGGTGAAAAGATTAGTTAGAGCTCAGCGAAGGTCAGCTTAGTTGGAGGGGAAAGGTAGTGGGGGAAAAAGACGGTGAGTGGCACTGGTATGCTCGAATCCATAAAGATTTGTTAGGTGAAAAAAAAAAAAAAAAGATTTGTTAGGTGAGTAAGGGAACAAATGAATGAGTGGATGTTTGCAGGTAATAAGAAACTATTGACTTTTGATTATCCTGTTTTTATTTTTATTTTTAATTTATTTTTAATGTTTTATTTATTTTTGAGACAGATGGAGACAGAGCATGAGCAGGGGAGGGGCGGAGAGAGAGGGAGACACAGAATCCGAAGCAGGCTCCAGGCTCCGAGCTGTCAGCACAGAGCTCACACAGGGCTCGAACTCACAAACCGTGAGATCATGACCTGAGCCGAAGTCGGACGCTTAACCAACTGAGCCACCCAGGCGCCCCAATTCTGTTTTTATTTTATTAAAAATTTTTTAATGTTTATTTATTTTTGAGAGAAAGACAGAGAGAGAGTGTGAGCAGGGGAGGGGCAGAGAGAGACGGAGTCAGCACAGAGCCCGACTCGGGCTCAAACTTGCGAGCTGTGAGACCATGACCTGACCCGAAGTCAGACGCTTAACCGACTGAGCCACCCAGGCACCCCAAGTGTCTGACTCTTGATTTCCGCTCGCGTCATGATTTCACTGTTCCTGAGTTCAAGCCCTGCTCCTGGCTCTGCACGGATAGTGCAGAGCCTGCTTGGGATTCTCTCTCTCCCTCTCTCTCTACCTCTTCCCCACTCATGAGCGCACTCTTGCACTCTTTCGCTCTCTCAAAATAAATAAATAAACTCGAAAAAATAATTTTCTAGTCAGTCCCGGCACCCTATAGAAAATCATTCTTATTGGATTCTTATCTATCCTGCAGAGTTTCTTTGTGCATACAAAAGCAAATTTCCATATCTACTATTTTCCCCTTGGCTTTGTTTATACTTAAAAGGTACCATACTACATATACTGTTCTGCCCTTTGCTCGATGAGTCTGGAAGCTTTTTCCTTAGCGGTGCCTAGAGCACTTCTGTGTTGTTTTCAACAGCTGCCTAGTTGGCCATTGTGTGATTCCACCATACTCTCTTCAATCACTCTCTTATTGATGGGATTTGAGTTGTTTTCTATCAGTATTAGAAACAACGCTTCAATGATAACCTTTACAATGTGTCATGTGTTTTATAGTGGAGATTTTTGAGGAAGGACAAAACAACATTAAGATGATGTTTTAGGAAGATTTAGCAACTCCTGGACAAGCTGGGTTTGGGAGTATGGGCGAGTTACTCTATTATATGGGAGGGCAAGTTATTAAAATAGACTAGATATAACAGGGTGGGAGGTGTGGTGGTTTTACAAATATATCCATAGAGGGGCGCCTGGATGGTTCAGCCGGTTAAACATTTGACTTGAGGTCAGCTCAGGTCATGATCTCACAATAGGGAGTTCAAGCCCCACTTTGGGCTCCACACTGAGCATGGAGCCTACTTGGGATTCTCTCTCTCCCTCTCTCTCTGCTCCTCCTGCCCCCTCCTCTCAAAATTAATAAATAAACATTTAAAAAACCAAATATATTCATAGATTCTTAGAATCTTCTCCCCTCAGATTTGGAGGCTAACTCCCCCCCCGCCCCCGTCTTGACTAGGAGCTGACCTAGTGCCTTGAATCTAATAAATGGAAGAAAGCAGAACCAATGGTATGAGACTTTGGGCACCAGGTCATAAAAAGACATTCTCTTTTGGGGCGCCTGGGTGGCTCAGTCAGTTAAGTGTTCAACTCTTGATTTTGGCTCAGGTCAAGATCTCATGGCTCCTGAGATCAAGCCCCAAGTCAGGCTCCTCGCTGATGGTTTGGAGCCTGCTTGGGAATCTCTCTCTCCCTCTCTCTGGCCCTCCCCTGCTCTCTCTCTCAAAATAAATAAACAAAAATTAAAGAAAAGACACTTTATTTTGCTCTTTCTCTCTATCTTGGATCACTTGCTCTGGAGGAAGCCAGCTGACATGTTGTAAGTAGCTCTATGGAACCCTATGGAGAGACCCACATGGGAGAAACTGAGGCCTCCTGCCAACAGCCATGTGAGTGAACTTGGAAGCAAATCCTTCAGGCCCTGTCAAACCTTCAAATGACTGCAGCCCTGGTCAATACCTTGCCTGCATCCTCATGAGAAACCCTGAGCTACAGCCATCCAGCTAAGCCTCTCCTAAATTCCTGCTTCACAGAAACTGAGATGATAGATGTTTGTTGTTTAAGCTACTAAATTTTGAGGCAATGTATTACAAACAGGTGGAATTTTGGGCATGAGAAAGAGAGGGAGGGTAAAGGAGGCATCTGGAAATATCTTTCACCTCTGTTTATTAGAAATTGTCCATACTCTCCCCTTGCAGTGTAAGCTCCTTGAGGAGAGGATCTTTGCCTGGTTTTTTTTCACTGACTTATCCTTAGCTTCTAATATATAACAGACTCTCAGGATTGCTAGGGAAAAACCTTGAAAAAGGGGTCAGATAAAGGAACAGTAGGTCTGATATGTCAGTAACAGGAGTGAAGTGTAGTTGAATAGTCAATTAAAATACCCCCCAAAATAACAAGCAGCCAGCTAGATGTGTAGGCCTGGAGGAGGATTTCTCAACCTCAGCACTATTAATAGTTTGGACCAGATTATTCTTTGTTGTGAAGAGCTGTCCTGGGCATAGAAGAGGTTTAGTAGAAGTATCCCTAATCTCTACCCACTAGATGTCAGTAGCGCACACACATCGCGTCCCTGTCCTCTGTCACCACCCTCCTCTCCCCGCCCCCCAACCAAAAAGTCTTTGCCAAATGTTCCTGGGAAGGGGGATCACTCCCCAGTTGGGGATCACTGACCTAGAGGATATAATGACAATTGAAACCAAGGGAAAGGGGTTGGATGCCTGAACCTTGGGGAAATGCACTTTAAAAAGGAGGGCCAGGGACGCTTGGGTGGCTTAGTCTGTCAAAGGTCTCACTCTCGATGAGTGAGATGGAGCCCCACGTCTGGCTCAGCACTGGGTGTGAAGCCTGCTTACGATTCTCTCTCTCCCTCTGCCCTTCTCCTGGGCACATGAGGTACATGCGCGCTCTCTCTCTCTCTCTCCCCCCCCCCCAAAAAAAAAAATGAGGGCTGTAGGGGCATCCGGCTGGCTCAGTAGGAAGAGCATGTGACTCTTGGCCTGAGGCTCATGAGTTCGAGCCCTATGTTGGGTGCAGAGATTATTTAAATAAATAAATAAATAAATAAGCTCAAAAAAAAAATCAAATAAATAAATAAATAAATAAATAAGAAGGCTGTAACAGAAGACAGAAAAGCCAAAAAGCAAAACCAACAGAACAAAAAGGGATTCAGAAGTCAATGAAAACAAACAGCAGAGTGTTTTAGTGAAGAGGTTGGCAGGATTTGGGAGAGGATTGCTTTAATAGAATAGTGTGACAAAACCCTGGTTGCGGTGTGTTTGCGTGTGCTTGTGCACACCTATGTGTCCTCTCAGGTGAGAGAGGAGAGGAAAAAGTAGAGGCAGTCTGGTAGCTGGTAATAAGAAAGCAATCAACCGAATGCGAATATGGAATATCGGGGTGGGTGGAAAGCAGAAAGGATCAAAGGAGAGGGCGAGGCTGCAGGGGAAATGTGAAAAGAGAAAGCAATGGTGTATTCCACCACATCCTTCATCTCTGGAGAGTCATGGAAAGGATGGAGAGTATCAATCTTTACCCTTCCCTAGAAGGAAGGAAGAAGGGAGCAGAGAGCTTTAACAAATTAGGTTGGAGAAAACAGTGAAATGGGATCTGCAATGGACCGTTAACTCCCTCAGACTAATTTCAAGAGGTAGGCTTCCTGGGTTGGAAGCCGTAAGAATTTTCTCTGAATAAAACAGTATGAAGCCATGCCATTCCTTTAGAACACAGCAGACCACGAAAGGTTCTGGAAAGAACCCTCCTGTGCATTTCTACCACTCTTCCATGAATTAAGACCCCTGTTTACTCTGATGTGGATGAACTAAGGCTCTTCTCACCTCCAGGTTCTCCTCTTCCAAATCTTCACATCATATAACCCCCTTGCTTAAGAATATTTACTACCTCCCTGCCACCTACAGTGTAAGGACCAAAATTCTTGTTTAATTTTCAGGGAAGGGGAGGAAACTATCACTCATCAGTGCCTAGCATATGCTAAGTGTATTCGTTTCCTAGGGCTGCTGTAATAAGTACCACAAACTCGGTGGCTTCGAACAACAGAAATTTATTCTCTCACAGTTCTGGAAGCGAGAAGTCCAAAACCGAGGTGTCAGCATGGCCATGCTCCCTCTGGGACCCTGAGCAGAATGCTTCTTTGCTTCTTCCTGGCTTCTGGTGGTGGCAACCAGTCCTTGGCATTCCTTGGCCCACAGCTGCATCGTTCTAATCTCTGTGCTGCCATCACGTGTGTTCTCCTTGAGTCTGGCTTTGTATGTGTTTTCCCTTCTTATGAAGACATCACTCACTGGGGCACTTGGCTGGCTCAGTTGGTAGAGCATGCCCCTCTTGATCTTGGGGTTGAGTTCAAGCCCCAAGTTAGGCATAAAGCTTACTTAAAAACAAATAAATACGAACACCAGTTCTATTAGATCAGGGCCCACTCTAATTGGGTGTGATCTCATCTTAACTGGACTACATTTACAAAGACCCTATTTCCAAATAAGGTCACATTTCTGAGCTGCTGGCAATTAGGACTTGAACATGACTTGAACAGGGACATTTGCAAAAACTCTCCCTCAGATACTCTACACTAGAGCCAAAGGGATCTAATCATTGCTAGGCTATATAGCCTATGCTTTCCCACCTTGTGCCAGGCCATTGTTAGGTTTCCATTTACCCATTCTTGAAGGCCCAGACGAAATGGCACCTCCTCCCTAAAGACTTCTTCAGTGTCTCCTTCTCCTGATCTTTCAGGGCATTTCTCACTGTCCCTTCTGCCCTGCAATTATTTGTGTTCCCTTCTTAAATGCTGCTCACCTCCAAGAATTGGATGGAGGACAAATTAGATAATACATGGGGAAATTGTTGTTGTTGTTGTTTAATTTTTTTCTTTATTTTAGAGAGAGTGCGAGCGGGGGAGGGGGCAGATGGAGAAAGAGAATCTCAAGCAGGCTCCACACTCAGCAGGCATGACCTGAGCTGAAATCAAGCATCTGACGCTGAACCTGAACCGACTGAGCCACCCAGCACCCCTGCGTGAGGAAGTTTTGCAATACCAGAGTGCCCCCAAATTTTAGGCCAGTGACAACGAACACACTTTAAAACAGCTTTATTGGGGGAGAGCTCACATCCCACATAATTCACCTCTTTGAAGAGCGCAATTCAAAGGCGTTTTTTTTTTTCTCCTATTACCATCACTGCAATCTAATTTTAGAACATTTTCTTAACCTTCCGAAGGAAACTCCATACCCATTTACTGTCACTTCCTATTCCCCAACCCCCTCCCCAGCCCTTCTACAAATATGTTTATTCCGGACATTTCATATGAACCTTCACCCATTTTCATTTGGCTTCCACAAAGGCTTCACTTTGTGGGATTTTTTTACAGTATTGTTTGGGGATCAACACCCCTATTTTCACGGGACAAGACTGACCGCTGTTGAGGATGTGTAAGACTTCCACTCGCAAACGGATTTCGGATTCCATCGCTCTGTAGATGCAAGGATATCTTGAGTGCCGTCCTCCAGCAAGGATATCTTGAGTCCGCCGTCCTCCAGCAGCCCGGTTGAAATCGAAGCGGCGCGGGCAGGAGTTAACCCCGAGCTCCTCCTGGGTTCCCCTCAGTTCTGGCCGCCGCACTGCCAGTGAGGGCAGCCACACGCTCCCTTTTCCTCCAGGAGCCGCGGTCACTAGCCCCACCAGGATCCTGAGCGGCGCCGAGGCAGGTCACTCCACGCCAGCGCCGTCCAAACCTCCCCGCCCTCACCCCCATCCCGAGGCCCAATCACCGCGCTGCTCGTTTCGGCGTGCTACTGGAAACGGCCCACCTACCAGCGCGATCGTGGGGCCGCCCGCAGCTCCGGCGGGGCCGGGAGCCCAGTGCGCCAGTGCCTAGGGCAGCGAGGAGCCTGGAGCACGAGTCGTGTTCGATTCAGAGGGTGAACTTGACCTAGCGAGGAAAGGCCATCCCACGGCTCTGGGGGAAATGGCTGTGAAGCTGGCGTCGCCGGGTTTCCTCTGGGACTTTCTCAGGAAACGGATCCAAAACGAGGGGCTCATAAACTTAAGGGGAGGCCCGGGGCCCTGAGTGGGGAGGATCCGTGGGCGGGAAGGAGGCGTCCCGGGAGCGCTGCCCCAGGCCGATGTGGGTCGGCAGACTGCCCTGGCCCTACATATCTACCCCCTTCAAAAACTGCCATACTTTTTAAGTGGGGGCGGGGGTGTACAAAACAAAACAAAAAGTGTAACAGTGGTATAGCTTAAAGCGCATTTAGCATAAGCTTTTAACACAAAAGCCCACTGCAATCGGGTCGCCTGTCTGGCTCAGGCAGTTAAGTGTCTGACTCCTGGTTTCTGCTCAGGACACGGTTTGTGAGATCGAGCCCAGCATTCGGCTCTGCACTCACTGACAGTGCAGACCCTGCTTGGGATTCTTCTCTCTCTCCCTCTCTTTCTGCCTCTCCCCTGTTCATGGTCTCTCTCTCTCTCAAAATAAATAAAGTAATTAAAAAAAAATACACTGCAATGTAATTGTGCTTCACAAAATAACTCTATGAGAAAAATAATACATAAGATCAAGGTAAGGTAAGGCCCAGTAATGGTCTCTGGGTCCAGACTACTTGTTCGAAGATAAAAGTATACATTTCAGAGTTTCCTGGAAGTAAGGCCTGGGACCAAAGACCCTCTGCCCCTCACTCCCCCTAGGCCATGCTTCTGAGGCTCTAAAGCTGTGGGTCACAGAGGCAGCATATTCAGTATCTCCAAGTGGTTAACTACTTGGGGACTGATGTCAGACAGACTTGAATACTGATCCTGATTCTTTCTCTTACATGTGGTGTGGGCTTGGGCAAACCACTTGATTTTTCTGAACGTCCAGTTTTTTAAACGTTAAAATGGTTCCAATAACGCCTAGCTGAGGACTCACAGGAGTTGTACACACACACACCCCACACACGCTTCCTTTGGGACTCCTATACCACTCTGACTCATTTATTCTTTCCTAGGATCTGAGAGAACTTCTGTTTCTTGGGTGGGACAAAAAATTGAGGTCTGTGGTCCTCTGAAGAGATCCCAAAGATAAGGCACGTCCCAGAGAAGTCAGTCTGTTGAGTTGAGGGGGTCAGTGTATGCCTGAAGTCAGACTTCTTGGAAAGCCTCAAGGATCCATTCCTCACAAAGTTCTCCCTCTAAAGGCACTTATCTAGTGCAATTTCAGTACCTTTTCTAGGTTAGTTCCATTTTCTCAGATTCCAAGTGGTGCCAGACTGCTCCTAGATTTGGGGAATATAACAATAAGTTTGTAAAAATAACCCTTGACTATTCTTTCTCTACACATCTTTTCTCCAGTGAGTTTTATATAGAGAGAGGGTCCTGAGGTGGAACTAAGGGAGATAAATAAATTTGGTTCAGCACTTACCGAACTCAGGTCCTGAACTCCAGTGTTCTTAAAAAGGATCTTTAGGGGCGCCTGGGTGGCGCAGTCGGTTAAGCGTCCGACTTCAGCCAGGTCACGATCTCACGGTCCGTGAGTTCGAGCCCCGCGTCAGGCTCTGGGCTGATGGCTCAGAGCCTGGAGCCTGTTTCCGATTCTGTGTCTCCCTCTCTCTCTGCCCCTCCCCCGTTCATGCTCTGTCTCTCTCTGTCCCAAAAATAAATAAACGTTGAAAAAAAAAAAGGATCTTTAATTACATTATCTCATTTAATCTTCACAACATCCCTAAGAAAAAAAGAAATGATTATCCCCATTTAACAGGTAAGAAAAGTAAGGCAGAGAAGTTGGGCCCCTTGCTAATGGGGGGCAGAGGATCAGAGTGCTTTATAAATGGGAATTCGCAAGGAAACATGAACTCTTTGGAAGGGGTACCAACAAAGAGTTGGGAGCTCAGAGTTCATTTTCTTTGGTTGGGGTGGGAGAGTTGTATAAGGTCAGTCGATGTACATGATTACTTCAAGGTGAAGATCAGAATTTTAGTATGCCACTCATTAAAAGAGGTTAAGATCTAGTAGTTGGTTTTTTTTGTTTGTTTGTTTTGTTTTGTTTTTTGTTTTAAGGTTTCCAGCTACACGTTTCTGAATACTCATGTGTTACCAATCTTGGGCCTTTAGAAAGGTAAAATGTAAAGGACGTTGAAGTAGTTTCTCTATAGGGTGAGGATCTCAGGACCCTTGTTTTTTCCTGAGCTAGTCCTAGAGGCTCCCTATAGGGTTCCTGTTATTGAAAAGGAGAGTTGGGGCGACTCTACCTTCACACGTGGAGAATAATGCCCCATCTGAGGCATTCTCTCAATCCTCACTGGTGAGGGATTAATGGTCCCAGATTTCCATAGGACTATGAGCCAGCTGTGGGGACTTGGGACACCTCTCTCAATCAACTGTCCAGGGGAGCTCTGAGTCAAGTCTTTGAATTTGCCCACTGCCCTCATCCGCACCCTCATGGACCAAAAGTGGCTACAGCCTAAGTTCTGAGACTCTCCCTATTTTCCAGCAGAAAACAAGAAGTGGTAGATGCAGAAGGAAGGGACCAAAAGCAAGACACTTTGGGGAGATAGAAATATCAGTGCCAGAGCAGATGCCTCACCTTGACACTGAGGACCATGGGCTGGCACTCATGATGCCCTGATATCTTTGGACCTAAAGTCTGTGTCCTGGTCTGTGTTAACCCCCCCCCCCCCACTGCAAACCCTGGAATCAGGTAGGTTACCTTGACTGTAACCGGGCCTTCCGGAAACTCTCTACCTTGGATTTGCACCAAGGTGCATGGCCTTGCCTGTTTCCTGAGTGTGACTGTTGCTTCTCTAGGGCCTAGAAACTGATTAGCACAGAAGCAGCACCCAGGAGTATGTCACTACTTGTGCGGGGGCCCTTCTCAGCTCTTACAAGGACCAACCGGAATGAGTAAGTGGGAAATGACCTCACACCTTTCCTAAAGGCCTGAAGTGTTGTTCTAGCTACTAGCTCTGATTAAGCATCGGCAGAATCACCCTCAGTAGTTGAAAAAAATCCAGATTAAGAAGTAGCAAAAGGACCCAGGGTGCCTGGGTGGCTCAGTCGGTTAGGCCTCTGACTCTTGATTCAGCTCAGGTCGTGATCTCATGATCTCATGGTTCGTGAGTACCAGCCCTGCACTGGGTGCCACTCTGACACTGCGGAGGCTGCTTGGGATTCTCTCTCTTCCCCTCCTGAGATCCTTTGATATTTTTGAACAATGCTGTGCTTAGAAATAGCTGTGTAGCACCATGGTTACGATAAATGGGCTTCAAAGTTGGATACCTTGGATTCTAATGCTGGCTGCTTAATTTAGCTGTGTTACAGAGGATAACTGAGTTTGAGCACCCCCATTCGGAAAGTGAAATGATCAGCCTCATTAGGGTTGTTTCTTGAGGATTAAATGAGCTAATGGTTTTGAAGTGTTTTGCAGTTCCTGGCACATTGCGTGGGTTGTTGTTTTTGTACTTACACTACAGTTTTTAGATGGTTAGGAACAACAAAGAATAAGATTCTGACTTTGGCCGCTCAGCCTTCAGAGCGGTGGATAAAAGGGAAGAGGGCACTTCTGTAAGTCACTGGGGCCCAGCTGGTGGCCAGGACTTCTATCCCAGGAGTGTGTGTGAACTGCTCAAGGGCGGAGATGGCTCCGAAGGGAAAGCTCTAGTGTTAGGTCAGCAGAAAGAACACTGGACTAAGGAGCAGTAGCCAGTCTCAATGTTTTTATTCTTTTTTATTTTAATTTTTAAATGTTTATTTTTAAGAGAGAGACAGCCAGACAGACCCTGAGCGGGAGAGGGGCAGAGAGGGGGCAAATCCGAATGGGGCTCCAGGCTCTGAGCTGTCAGCACAGAGCCTGGCTTGGGGCTGAACTCACCATCTGTGAGATCATGACCCGAGCCGAAGTCAGATGCTTAAACCGACTGAGCCACCCAGGCGCCCTTCAATGTTCTTAAACAGGGGCCACAGTCCCTACCCTCACAAGGAGTGTTGCTCAGTTAGATGATTCACAAGAAGGCTGTTGCACACGTGGGACAATGAAGAAATTCCATACATATGCTTAGCTCCCTAGAACTGGCTTCATTTTTGCAGCCAGGAAGCACTCCCGGAGACCTGTGGGCCAGCGGAACAGAGGTGGAACGCTCAGAGGACGCTGATCAACGCGGGCTCCCTACACACAACCTCCTCCGGACACCTGGTAGTACGCGTGTGGCGTTACCTAGCAACAGCGTTCTAGAGTCTGGCCCCAGGGACCAACCAGAGCAGACCTAGTATTTCACTAGGTCCAATCACTGGGCGCCGCCAGAAGGCACGTCCTCTAGCCAATCTCCGCAGGCGCCCAGCGGGCTTAGGAATTTCAAGAGCCGCAGCTGAGCGTTTGGAGCTGACTCTTAAATGAATAAGGTCAACCGAAACGAGTAACAACTTTCCGAGTGCATCTGAATGACCGTTGTGAAGGCAGGTCGCCATATTCTCTTGGGGGCATTTTCCTGTACCGTTGTCCACTCTGAGTACCAGAGTGACCCACGACGCCGTGATTCCTCTGTTCCGACCGCAGCTTGGCCCCCATGCGAAGCCGGATCCGGGCCAGCTCCGACGCTGGGCCCAGCGCAGCAGTGTCTCCTCAGCTCGGAAAAGACAGTGGACCTGGGGTTGGAGCTTCCAGGGTCTGGGGACTGGAAAAGTCCAAAGCACCCCCTGCATCCCCGCTCCCCATGCGGAGCCCAGAGCCTGGACCCGAGCCGAGGAGGCCGGGCGCCGTCAAGCCTCGCCGCGGTGGTGGTGTATTTTTTCTCGGGGGAGGGTGGAGAATCTGAGGCTCAGAAGGCCTTGAACTAGATGTGATGCCAGAGACCTACGGCCACCTGGGGGCGCTCACTTTGCCCATTTTTGCACACCCCTTTATTAATTTTTCACAATGTGTCGAAACCAGTCCTTGGGCGAGAGCTGCAGACGCAGACACCACTCAGACAGTGCAAAATGCCTAGAGCGGCTGGGGGACAGAGGGCAAAATGAGTATTGGGCTGAGGCTTACCGAGGGATTATTCTAGAATGCCTCCTGGAAGCCTTGAGGGTTTTTTATTTTAAAAAATAATTTACCTTTCCTTGTCTAAGGCTACAACGTAGTTGCTTTTTAAATTTTTTTTTTCCTCCTTATCAGGGAAATACAAATTAAAACCACACTCAGGTATCACCTCATGCCAGTCAGAGTGGCCAAAATGAACAAATCAGGAGACTATAGATGCTGGAGAGGATGTGGAGAAACGGGAACCCTCTTGCACTGTTGGTGGGAATGCAAATTGGTGCAGCCGCTCTGGAAAGCAGTGTGGAGGTTCCTCAGAAAATTAAAAATAGACCTACCCTATGACCCAGCAATAGCACTGCTAGGAATTTACCCAAGGGATACAGGAGTACTGATGCATAGGGGCACTTGTACCCCAATGTTCATAGCAGCACTCTCAACAATAGCCAAATTATGGAAAGAGCCTAAATGTCCATCAACTGATGAATGGATAAAGAAATTGTGGTTTATATACACAATGGAATACTACGTGGCAATGAGAAAAAATGAAATATGGCCTTTTGTAGCAACGTGGATGGAACTGGAGAGTGTGATGCTAAGTGAAATAAGCCATACAGAGAAAGACAGATACCATATGGTTTCACTCTTATGTGGATCCTGAGAAACTTAACAGGAGCCCATGGGGGAGGGGAAGGAAAAAAAAAAAAAAAGGACGTTAGAGTGGGAGAGAGCCAAAGCATAAGAGACTGTTAAAAACTGAGAACAAACTGAGGGTTGATGGGGGGTGGGAGGGAGGGGAGGGTGGGTGATGGGTATTGAGTAGGGCACCTTTTGGGATGAGCACTGGGTGTTGAATGGAAACCAATTTGTCAATAAATTTCATATATAAAAAATAAATAAATAAATAAATAAATAAATAAATAAATTTTTTTTTCAACGTTTATTTGTTTTTGGGACAGAGAGAGACAGAGCATGAACGGGGGAGGGGCAGAGAGAGAGGGAGACACAGAATCGGAAACAGGCTCCAGGCTCTGAGCCATCAGCCCAGAGCCCAACGCGGGGCTCGAACCCACGGACCGCAAGATCGTGACCTGGCTGAAGTCGGACGCTTAACCGACTGCGCCACCCAGGCGCCCCCAACGTAGTTGCTTTTTAAAAACAGCTTTATTAAGATGAGATATAATTCACACGTCATAAACTTCATCCCTTGAAAAGTATACAATTCAGTGATTTTTAGTATATTTAGAAAGTTGTACAACCATCACCACAATCTAACTCCAGAACATTTTCATCACCCCAGAAAGAAACCCTTTAGCCATCACGACCCCATTCTCTCCTCCTTCAGCCCCTGGAAACCACTAATCTACTTTTGTCTGTTGAGTTCCCTGTTTCAGACATTTCATACCATTGGAATCATAAGATATGTGGTCTTTTGTGTCTGGCTTTTTTCACATGGCATGTTTTGAAGGTTCATCCATATTGTAACATGAATCATTATTTTTAAAACATTTTTTTAAAGTTTATTTATTTAGGGGCGCGTGGGTGGCTCAGTCGGTTGAGCGGCCGACTTCAGCTTAGGTCATGATCTCTCGGTTCGTGGGTTCGAGCCCCACGTTGGGCTCTGTGCTGACAGCTCAGAGCCTGGAGCCTGTTTTGGTTTCTGTGTCTCTCTCTCTCTGCCCCTAACCCACTCGCATTCTGTCTCTGTCTCTCTCAAAAATAAATAAACATTAAAAAATTTTTTTAATGTTTATTTATTTTGAAAGAGAGAGAGATGGAGAGTGTGAGCAGGGGAGGGACAGAGAGGGAGAGAGAGAGAGAGAGAGACAGAGAGAGAGACAGAGAGAGAGAGAGAGAGAGAGAGAATCCCAAGCAGGCTCTGCACTGTCAGCAGAGAGCCGGACTCGGGGCTCAAACTCACAAACCGTGAGTTCATGACCTGAGTGGAAATGAAGAGACAGACACTTAACTGACTGGGCCACCCAGGCACCCCATTTTTAAAACATTTTGAATAGATTTTATTTTTTAGATTTTTATTTTAATTTAGGGTTAAGCTGACAGTGCAGAGAGTTCCCATATCCCTTTACCCTCTATCCCGGCCTCCCTACTATCAGCATCCCATACCAGATTTGTACATTTGTTATAATCTATGAATCGACATTGATATATCATTATCACCCAAAGCCCATAGTTTACATTAGGGTTCATTTTGATTTACATTCTATGAGTTTTGGCAGATGCATAATGCTATGTATCCACCATTATTATAGAATCATTACCCTAAAAATCCTCTGTGTTCCTCCTGTTTGTTCCTTCTCCCCAAACCCTGGCAACCACTGATCTTTCTATTGTCTCCATGGTTTTGCCTTTTCCAGAATGTAATATAGTTGGAATCATACAGTATATAGCTTTTTCAGATTGCCTTCTTTCTCTTAGTAATATGTGTTTAAGGTTACTACATGTCTTTTCATGGCTTAATGGCCCATGTCTCTTTAGTGCCACTATTTCACTGTATGAATGTACCACAGGTCATTTATCCACTCACCTACTAAAAGCAACCTTGGTTGCTTCCAAGATTTGGCAATTATGAAATAAAGTCGCTATAAGCATCTGTGTGCAGGTTTTTGTGTGGACATGATTTATCAACTTATTTAGGCAGATACCAAGGAGCATAATTGCTGAATCATATGCTTAGTGTATGTTTAGTTTGTGAGAAATTGACAATATTCATTCATTCATTCATTCATTCATTCAACACTGGGCCCAAACTCATGACCCTGAGATCAAGACCTGAGCTGAGATCGAGTTGGACACTTAACCGACTGAGCCACCCAGGCACCCCATAGGAATTGACAATCTTCTAAAATGGCTGCACTAATAATGGCTTCTTTTTTCTTTGTCAAAGTATGCTCTACACCCAGTGTGGGGTTTGAACTCACGACCCCAAGATCAAGAATCATATGCTCTATCAACTGACACAGCCAGTTGCCCCAGTACTAATGGCTTTAAAATGAATTCCTCAAGAATTTGTATATCATGTCATCTACAGATAGCAGTAGTGTTACATCTTTCTAACCTGGATGTTTTATTTCATTTTCTTGCATAATCGTTCTGGCTAGAACAGTACAATGTAGTCAAATAGAAGTGATGAAAATAATAATGGTGAGGAGAATAGAATAGAAGTGGCCAGAGTGGCAAGAGCTTTGTTCCTGATCTTATGAGGAAAGTACTCAGTCAATAGGTTGAGGACATTCCCTTTTATTTTTAGTTTTTGAGTGTTTTTATCATGAAGGGGTGTTGGATTTTATCAAGTGCTTTTTGCACTTCTGTTAAGATGATCATGGGGTTTTTGTCTTTATTTTACTGATATATGATGTCTTAATTGCTTTTCAGATATTAAACCAACTTTATATTCCTGGGTTAATCCTGTCCAATCATAGTATATACTTTTTTTTTATCTGTTGCTGGGTTTGGTCTGCTTGTATATTTGGTCAAGTATTTTTGGTTTTATTTGTGGTAAAATACACACTGCATAAAATTTACCACCTTAACCATTTTTTTAAGTGTACACTCGCATTGTTGGGCAACCAATCTCCAGACCTTTCTCATCTTGCAAAACTGAAACTCTATACTCATTAAACAACTCCCGCTATCCCTCTCTCCTCAGCCAGCAGCACTCAACCACAACCCCACCTCTGCTTCTATGACTTTGACTGCTTTAGATACCTCATATAAATGGAATCATTCAGTATCTTTTTGTGACTGACTTATTTCACTTAATATAATGTCCTCAAGTTTAATCCAAGTTGTAGCATGTGTCAGAATTTCCTTCCTTTTTAAGCTGATAATATTCCATTGCATGTATCCACCATATTTTGTTTATCCATTCATCAATCAACAGACACTTGGGTTACTTCCATCTCTTAACTATTGTGAATAATACTGCTATAAACATGTGTATACAAATGTCTCTTCGAGGCCATGCTTTGAATTCTTGGGGGTATATACCCAAAGTGGAAAAACTATTTTTAATTTCTTTAAAACCCATCATACAGTTTTCCATAGGGGCTGCACCATTTTACATTTCCACCGACAGTGCATAGGATCCCAATTACTCTACATCCTCACCAACACTTGTTCTTTTCTTTTTCTTCTTCTTCTTTTTTTTTTTAATAGTAGGCATCCTAATGGTTTTGAGAACACAGCTTTTTTTTTTTTTAATATTGAACAGTTTTCTCTAATCATCCCTGTTTTAAACAACTGCTTTTAATATAATTTCTCTAGTTCTCCAGGTTTTAGACAATTGGGAGCTATTTGCCTTTTTTCTTCCTTTCTTCTTCCTAATTCATTCACAATATCTCTTTTTTTCTGTGCTCAACTCAGGTGAGAGAGTGTCTTATGATTCACTGGAGTGTATCAGGGCTACCACTGTGGCTTTCTCATAGTAAATCCCGTATAAATCTTCACAGGCAAATACGTTGGAAAATGGGTGTCACCTGAGGTGAAATATGCAAGAGGCCTACTGCCCTGCTCTCAAATGCATATAGAAGACATACTAAGCTGGGAGTGAAGTCTTCAATGTATTATGTCTCTACTACCTCGGGACTGCTGGCTCCGATCTGAGGCTTTTCAGCCTCTAGAGGCGCCCAGACCTTTGTGTATATGTGTGTCTACCTCACAAGGTTGTAAGCACCGCTGAGCGCAAGCACCCTTAGAGCCACCTCTTTCCAGTCCCCAGCATTATGTTTGGAGATGCCACGTTTAATCACATCAGACAGGAAGAGCTGCGGGGGCTCAACGACTACATCGTGGGTCAAGCCCGGCGAAGACTCGAGAATCTGGAAGGCTGTAGACAGCAATGTAACCTCCATGGCCGAGGAGGCTTTGTTTAGCTCCCTGCTCTGTACCAGGCTCCTGGAGCTGTGTTCCACGCAGGAGGCGCCAATGCGCGTTTGAACGTCGTTCATATCTAGGTGCAAAGGAGTCAGGGAGCCCCAGCCGCAGACAGCGCTCTGGCCCGAGGCCCAGCCGGCCAGGGTGTGGGGGGCGGGGAGGAGGAGCGGTGCTGTGGGCCCGTCGTCCCTTCGCACGCGCGGCCTAGGACGGCGCCGTGCAGGTGCTCAACCAGCGCGAGTCCTGGAGAGTTGTGGCTCCAGGGAGAAAGCCGGCTCGCACGCTGCAACCGGCTTCCCTCCAACGGAGTGATTCTCTGAGACCCAATCAGAACGCCGGCTCGTTGCTTCCGGCCCGCGCCACCCAATGACTGTGCACGGGAGGGAGAAGGGCGTGAAGCCCAGCGGCGCCATTATTCTTGAGGGCAAAGGGTTTCTAGCGCCCGTGCGGTGGGGGGGGGGGGGGGGGGGTGAGCGAGCTTCTTGCGCGCTTCCACTGAGGCAGAAGGCATCCTCCGATGCTCTAATCCGGGTCCATGTAGGACCTGTAAGAATAACACCTTAGGGGGTTGCGCTGGTCCCATGAGAGGCTGGTCCTGGTGCCCTTCGGGCTTCCTCGGCGGCGCCCTGGGCCCGAGGACCGACCAGGTTTGGTCCCGCGGCGTCCAGAACCCCGGGCCCGCCAGCGAACGGGGGAACAGCGCTGGACCCATGGCGCCGCCCGGGGCCCAGCGCCTCGCCGGCGAGCAGGGGGAGGCCCACCCAGAGCGAGGGAAGCCGGGCGCCTTGAGCTTCGCAGACGTGGCCGTGTACTTCTCTTCGGAGGAGTGGGGCTGTCTGCGGCCAGCCCAGAGGGCCCTGTACCGGGACGTGATGCGGGAGACCTACGGCCACCTGGGCGCACTCGGTGAGGCCCGGCCCGCCCCCTTCTCTCCCTTTTTGTGACACGGGGATTTTTAGACTTCTGGTGTGGACGCGTCCAAGTGTCTGTTGTTAAGGAGGGTCTTCTCCGCTAGGGTCCGGAGGCTGTGTCCCCCGCCTTAGCTGGGCTCCATCCTCTCACCCTGTCCGCTGTTGGCCTCTTCTCCCCTAGGATTCGCAGGCCCCAAGCCCGCCCTCATCTCCTGGATGGAGAGAAAGAAGGAGGCGTGGAGCCCGGAGGCCGAGGATCCCGAGGACAGGGCGAGGCACCCAGGATATGGGATAGGTGAGGAAAGTGGGGCTGAGCTGGAAGTCACCCTCTCTTGGGAGCGAGTCCCAGGCAGGAACTTTCCCCTGGCAGTCTCCTTCCAACACACAGCCCAGTTAGTGAGGATCTTCTGAACCTTCACTTCCAAATTTCCCTTTATCAGACCTGGTGCCTTCCTTACATCAAGGATAGCTGGGTAGGGGGGAAGAGAAGGGGGGGGGGGTAGAATTTATTGAGCCTTCCTTCTCTATGTGCCCAGAGCATTTGCATGCCTCAGAAAGGGGCCAGAAGTTCACTTAGTGAAATTGTTAGTTTTGGCCCAGGTGGTGACTGCTGTGTGTGTGTGTGTGTGTGTGTGTGTGTGTGTGTGTGTACGTGTATTTATTATTTATTTTAAGATACAGAGCACAAGCAGGGGAGGGGCAGAGAGAGAGGAATAGTGAGAATTCCAAGCAGGCTCCGCATTGCCAGCACAGAGCCTGCTGTGGGGCTCAAACTCACGAACCTCGACATCATGACCTGAGTGGAAATCAAGAGTTGGAGGCTTAACCGACTGAGCCACCCGGAGCCCCTGTGACTGCTGTTTTTGTATACACTGACCTGTGGTCCATTCCAGTGCCTTGAGAAATCTCTGTCCCTACTGAAATGCCTACTTTTAGGGGCTTTAATGTGGCAGGTGATTGCTTATTTTTGACAGGCAGTACTGTCCCTCACCTTCTGACAAAACTGTAATTTTCCAAGCCCTAAATGAGGGGGGTGGGGGGAAGGCCATGGAGTGGGGAGCTGCTGCCTTAGATGAACCCGGGGGCTCTGAAACAGGGAATACACCAGAGAAACAGACTGCTGCTGCCTTCACCTACATCTCCCCATGGTGAGAGAAAACACAGGCGGGGGCATGCAGGCACTCAACTCTTTGGTTTCAATTCTCTCGTCTCTTTAGAAAGCAAGAAAAAGAAATATGAACCAAGCAGCAGAATCAGGGCCAAGGAGCTGGAGGACCCCCCTGTGAAGAACGGGCCACTGATGAAGGCCAGGCTGGTTCCTGGTTTTAGAGACTGCAGCCATTCATTGCCTCAGGTCTCCTCTGACACGGGACACCAGTGCACCGAGACTCCCAAGAGGCCCTACCCCTGCCTGGAATGCAGCCGTTCTTTCAGCTACCCCTCCCTCCTAGCCAGCCACCAGCGGGTCCACTCTGGGGAGCGGCCCTTTCCCTGTGACCAGTGTGGACGCTGCTTCCGCCAAAGAGGCAATCTGGCTGTTCATATGCGCATACATACGGGGGAGAAGCCCTTCTCCTGCCCAGACTGTGGGAGGCTCTTTGCCTACCCCTCGATGCTGGTCAGACATCGGCGAATCCACTCTGGAGACCGTCCATATGTCTGTGGGCCTTGTGGGGTTCAGTTCTCCCAGAGGGCTCACCTGGTCCAGCACCAGCTGCTTCATACAGGGGACAAGCCTTATTCATGTCCGGATTGTGGCCGCTGCTTCCGCCAGACGGGGGCCCTGGCCATCCACAGACACAGACATGGTGGGGAGAAGCCATATGTGTGTACTGAGTGTGGGCGCCACTTTACACATCCTTCGCTCTTGGCTATCCACCAGCGCACCCACACGAGGAAGAAGCCCCATATCTGTTCTGACTGTGGTCGGGGCTTTGCCTACCCCTCCCTCCTGACCAATCACCAGCGGGTCCACTCTGGTGAGCGCCCCTACCCTTGTGCCCATTGCGGTGCCCGTTTTGCCCAGCAAAATAACCTGCTTCAGCATCAGCTCATTCACACAGGCGAAAAGCCCTATGAGTGCCCTGATTGTGGCCGCTGCTTCCGGCAGAGTGGCTCTCTGGCTATCCATAGGCGCACACATACAGGGGAGAAGCCCTACTCCTGCCCTGAGTGTGGGCACCAATTTACCTCTTCGTGTGTCCTCAACAGTCACAGGCGTGTCCATTCTGTTGAGAGGCCCTTCCCCTGTTCCCAGTGTGGGAAAACCTTTAAACGAAAGAGTGCCCTGGAAGCCCACCAATGGATCCATCGCACACGCAGGACAAGTCAGAGGGGCGCCGGACCTCTGTTACAACCTCCAGCCCGAGCTTCTGTCCCTGAGGGTCAGGAACCGTCAGTACACTTCCGGCATTTTCCTGATATGTTTCAGTAGTGCGAGTGTCTGAGTTCAGTAGCGTGAACGAGCGAGTGTTTTAAGATTCTCTCTGATCAAGTGTTGGGAAGGAGGTGCACAGAGGGCATAGGAGGGGTAGGAGAAGGGAGGAAAAGGGAATCAATCAAAAAGGAGATAGTGGGGGCTGAGCCACATCTAGAGTCTGTGAGTGACCTGGAGCTGAGAGGGAGGACATCCAGAGGGAAGCACCATCCAGGAAAAGCATGAGTGTCCTCCAATCCACTCCCAGCACCAACTGCTGACCTCTGAGCTTTCAGCTCCCAGTTTTCCCTAACTCTAGAACTCAGGAGTTCAAATCTTAATTTGGACCAGAAGCCAAAATGGAAGAGGAGGATCATAGGCTTTGAGCCAGTTTATCCCATGTTCAACCTTGGTGCATCTTGCGTCATCAACATCTTTCTATAAAATAAGTACATGAATCCGGCCCCCAAGGTGGTTGTGAGGATTAAATAACATATATTCAGTTAAAACTGTCTAGTACAATACTTTTTGCTGTATATATCCTCCCAAGCTTTGCAGGTAGAGTTGTTTGAATATTGTCTAATCATCCCTGCTGAAAACAACTCTTTCAATGTGATTTTCGTAGCTTAAAAAAAATTTTTTTTAATGTTTATTTTATTTTTTGAGAGAGATACAGGACTCCAGTTGGGGAGGAGTAGAGAGAGAGGGAGATACAAAATCTGAGGCAGGCTCCCTGCTCTGAGCTGTCAGCACAGAGCCCTACCACGGGCTTGAATTCACCAGCTGGGAGATCATGACCTGAGCCTAAGTCAGATGTTTAACCGACTGAGCCATCCAGGCGCCCCTCGTAGCTCTTTTCTATATTTCAGCAAGTTATAAACTATTAATGCCTTTGTTTTTCCCCCAAGTGATTCAATGCTTATTTTCTCTGTGCTCAACTCAGAAGTGAGAGACTGTCTCATAATTCCCTGGAGTATGTTAGAACTACCACACTGGCTTAGGCACCCATGCCTTTGCTTACATATTATGTGTCCCTCTCACGGGGTTGTAAGTACCGCTGAGAGCAATCACCCTTAGAGCCACCTCTTTCCAGTCCCCAGCATTATGTTTGGAGATGCCACGTTTAATCACATCAGACAGGAAGAGCTGCGGGGGCTCAACGACTACATCGTGGGTCAAGCCCGGCGAAGACTCGAGAATCTGGAAGGCTGTAGACAGCAATGTAACCTCCATGGCCGAGGAGGCTTTGTTTAGCTCCCTGCTCTGTACCAGGCTCCTGGAGCTGTGTTCCACGCAGGAGGCGCCAATGCGCGTTTGAACGTCGTTCATATCTAGGTGCAAAGGAGTCAGGGAGCCCCAGCCGCAGACAGCGCTCTGGCCCGAGGCCCAGCCGGCCAGGGTGTGGGGGGCGGGGAGGAGGAGCGGTGCTGTGGGCCCGTCGTCCCTTCGCACGCGCGGCCTAGGACGGCGCCGTGCAGGTGCTCAACCAGCGCGAGTCCTGGAGAGTTGTGGCTCCAGGGAGAAAGCCGGCTCGCACGCTGCAACCGGCTTCCCTCCAACGGAGTGATTCTCTGAGACCCAATCAGAACGCCGGCTCGTTGCTTCCGGCCCGCGCCACCCAATGACTGTGCACGGGAGGGAGAAGGGCGTGAAGTCCAGCGGCGCCATTATCGTTGAGGGCGAAGGCTTCAAGGCTCTGGTGCGGCGCGCTAGTCTGTCTTCAGGGAAGTGATGCGGCTGACCCAGGACTGCCTACCTGGGCGCGATCGGAAAGTCCCAGCCCTCCCCTTGTCCCCCTTTTAGCGAAAAGAGGTACTAGTCCGCTTCGGTCCGGACGCGTCTGAGTGTCTGTTGTTGGGGAGGGTCTTCTCCGGTAGGATTCAGGAGGCTGTAACTGCCCCTGCAGAGAAAGCCCACTCTTTAGGCTTCATCCTCTCACCCAGTCCTCTGTCAGCCTCTTCTCCCCTGGGATTCGCAGGCCCCAAACCGGCCCTCATTTCCTGGAGATGAAAGTAGGAGGCGTGGAGCGCGGAGTCCAAGAAGGAGGGGGCAAGGCACTCAGGATCTGGGATAGGCGAGGAAAGTGGGGGCTGAGCTGGAAGTCAACCCCTCTTGGGAGGGAGCTAGGGTAGGCCCTTTCTTTCGGCAGCCACAGCTACACCGCACCCTTCTCTTTAAATACCCCAATTCATAAGAATCCGATGGACTTTCTCTTCTAAAGTTCTCTTTCCCAGACCGGGAGGCTTCCTTGTGTGCAAGGGTAGCTGGTCCCGTTGGTTCCAGTTGGGGGTTGGGGCGAGACAACAGTTGGGGATTTAGGTTCTTTCGCCTTCTTTCTGCTGAGTGTTTAAGAGTATTGCTTCCAACAGAGCTTTCTTCAGTCATGGGAATGTTCTGTATCTGTGGTGACCAACACAAAAGCCACCGGCCACATGTGTCTATTTAGCACTTGAAATGTGGCTAGTGTACCTGAGGAAGTGAAATTTTCATTTTAATTAACTTAAGCCTAGAGAATATGCATGATGTATTTCTGACTGGCCTTGGAAAGCGACCAGACATTCACTTCGGTTTCTTGGCCTGGCCTTGTTTCTCAGGGCATATCCTGCCTTTTGAAGCTGCCTAGAGCCCTCTATAGAATTTAAAGCCTTGCCACCTTTCATTGAGGATGCAAACAGGTGTTTTTGTGTGCTCAGACGGCACTGAGGTCTGTTTTTTGAGGAACGTTTCCACTGACATGTCTGTATTTAAGGTCTTTCACTAGGGAGAGGTGCCGGCTTACCTCTGAAAAGAATTCAGCCCTTCGTTATGGGAACCCTCTATGGTTCTGGAAGCCTGAAGTGAGAAGGCATGGTACTTTTTCTGAAAACTAGAAACTTCTGCCTGAGGCAGGTGGGGGATCGCTGTGGAGGGGTGGGGGGTGGGGCGGGGATTCACACTTAGATCCTCCTGCCCTGAACGAACAGGCACTCGGTCTCCAGTGCTGCCCCACCAGTGGCGATTCAGAGCACCCCACAATCTTTAGTTCCGATTCTCTTGTCTCTGCAGAGAGCAAGAGTAAAGAAAAGAAGGGGGAAATGGAGGTGAAGAAGCTTAAGGAGCCTGTGTGAGAGAGGCTGCCTGGTTAGGCAGCATGGCAGGAGTCCTTTGAAGAACCAGGGGCCCTGAACCAGGGGGTGTGGCCAGATATCACCTCAGGGCTCCTGAACTATGGGACAACAGTGCTGTTTGGCTCCGAAGAAACCCTACCCGAGTCTTGGCTGTCCTCTTCCTCCTGGCCAGACACCAGCAGGCCTACTGTGCTGGCAGCCCTCCCTGTGACAGTGTGGATGCTGCTGTCTCAGTGCAAGAACCTGCCCCACCATCTGCCCGTCCACAGGTGAGACAGTCGTCTCCCCCCCCCACCCCCCCGCCGTGTGGCTGCTGCCTTTGAAAAAGTAGGGCCCTGGCCACCTACAGAAGGAAGAAGCTTTATGCAAGTCTGGACTGTGGGCAGCTCTTTGCCACCCCCTCACTGTTAGACACGGACAGACCACTCCGGTGACTGTCCCCGTGTGAGTGGCTCCTGTGGTGTCCCCGTTTCCCGGAGGGCTCACCTGATCTAGCACCAGCTGCTCCACATAGGGCACACCCGTGTCCTGACTGCACCCGCCGCCTCCACCCGGGGAAGCGCCCTGGGTGCCCATAAGTGCAGACATGTGGGCAGACTGGGGGTGCGACTTTGCATACCCGCCTCCCGGCCAACCACCTGCTTATGCACTTGAGTAAACACTGCTATACCATGGTCTATAGTGTGGTACTCACTTTTGCTCACCAAAAAAATTTGCTCCAGCACCAGCTTGTCCACACGGGAAAGAAGCCCTCTGGTGCTGTGGCTGTAAGGCGGTGTTTCTGCCACAGGCTCCTTTGGCCGTTCACAGATGCCCACGCACACCCGGGGAAACCTTCCCCCTGCCCAGAGTGTGGCATCTGCTTCCTGCACTCCTCCCTCCTGCTCAGCCACAGGCACATCCACTCTCATGAGAGGCCCTTTCCCTGTACTGAATGTGGGAAAAGCTCCAAGAGGAAGCACGCCCAGAAAGCCCACCATGGAATCCATCAGGGATACACGGAAGGGCCAAGGTGTGGGAGCCCTGAGCCAGCCTCCTCCCTTGGGGATCAAGACCCTCAGTTCATGTCCACTATTGGATACATTCCAGGAGTGTGGGTGACTGGGGTCAAGTGCTGCGAAGGGGTTTATGATGGAAGACATTGTTTCCTGTCAAGCGTTCACCACTCAGAGCGGGTGGAGGCAAGAGAGAAAGGAAAAAAGGGGGAGGTGTTCAAAGTGACAAAGTCCATAGGTGCCTTGGAGTCCTCCTTCAGAGAGCAGGATATAGAGGTAATCGGAAATGTACCAGCGAGTTACGTCACCCAGAAATGGACAGGTTGGAACTGGACTGCAAGAATCTGTTAAGGAACGGGAAGATTCCATCATTACCCGTGACTTTGTCCCAGGACTAACACTGCTTGCTGGAGTCTGGGTTTATGGCGCAATGACATTTTAGGCAAATCGAAGGTTGCACTGCCTGATGCTTTCCTCTCACTGAGCATGAAACAAGGAGAAATGACGCTCAGAGCCTTTCACCCAGTTTAGAGCTGCCAGTGCAAGGCAGAGGACATTCTCCAGCTTCAAATCTCATCCCCACCTTTACTAACAGGCAGTCTGCTCAACTGTCTGCTAACCATCCTCATAAAGGACTCTGGAAGGTGAATTTCCACTGTGGTTATCTATCTCAATGTGCCTACGAGGTGGCACCTGGAACCTAGCTGGCTTTCAACACCATTTCCCTTTACCCCAAACAGGGGGCCTTTGGTGGCCTCTTGGTGTGTAGACTCCCTGGATCTTCTCCATCCTTCTCTACAGTGGACATTCTGCAGGAGGAGCCCCGCGTGTCCCTGTGCCCAGTGTGAATCCAGGAATTTATACAGAAGGGAGCAAGGGCCTCTTCTTTCACATGAAGTCCTGGGTGCATCTCTCTCCGAAATGTTTCCCTATAGGTAAGAGCGCCTGACTCTGCCTGATTCCTAGGCTCTGCCTTAGTGGCTCCCACCAAGATCACCTTGGCCAAGATCATCTTTGGCAAGCCAGGCCAAATGGGGCCTTTCCAGCCCAGGGCCAAAAGGGTGAGGCTGAGCTGTCTTGCCATCTCCTGTATGTGGGAAGAGGGCTTAACACTCTTTCTCCTCAGTATTTAACCATCTTCTTTCCTAATCAATGTCAGCATCATTGACAGTGCATCATTACCATTTAGGCAAAATATCCACAGGGGAAGTCTGATTCCTTCCCAACCTTCTCTGTTTACTCATTGTCTTCCCAATGAAATAGTTTGCTGTCTGTTTGCCCTTTTATTCCCTCAGCAGCCTACGTTTACCTTCTGATTTCTCCAAACTGAACTATGTGTGGCACAAAGCTATCAGTTTGCCCTGCACACTATCAGAGTAATTCTCTTAAAATATTAACAGAAGGTAATTCACTTCTTTAGACCGGTGTAGAGCTCCCCGATGTGCAGGATGAAACCATCCAATATCTGGTGTCAACCTATCCTTTTAATCCTTCAGGGTTTTTATTTTATTTATGTTTATTTATTTTTGAGAGAGAGGGAGAGAGTGCAAACAGGGGAGGGGAAGAGAGAGAAGGAGAGAGAGAGAGAGAGAGAGAGAGAGAGAGAAAGGATCTCAAGCAGGCTCCGCGCTGTCAGCACAGAGCCTGATGGGGGGCTTGAACTCACAAACGCTAAGATCACGACCTGAGTTGAAACCAAAAGTTGGACACTTACCAGACTGAGCCACCCAGGGGCCCCTCAATCCTTGTTTCACCCTAACAGTATCTGGCACTGCATCAGAAAATGTCCTCATTCCCTTCACACTCAGAACTTTCCTGAATTCCTAGCTTTGTATCAGAGATGTTTATGGTCATGGAATTCAGCTGTTTACTCAACAAATATACATTGAGCACTGCTGCCCTCTCTGAATTCCACCCATTCATAGACCAAACTCATTTCCCACCTGATGCATCAATCTGGAAAGTCATTCAGAGCAGGGATTCTGTCTTATTCATTTTGGCAATCCTGACATTCCACTTGCTCCCCCAGTAGTTTGTTCAATAGACAGTCACTATGCTTGGGACAGAATAGAACTCAGTGTTTACTGTCATTTTGTTGTTGGTGTGTTTTGTTTTCCCCTACCTCCTCTGTTCAAAAGTTCAAAAGGCTTCCTCAGAAAGCCTTACTACCTCACAAGGTTATCTTGTGAATTCCTGAAATGTTGTCTTCACTCCTGGTCAGCTCTGGGATAGCGTTTTATCCATAAAAGGTGCTTTAACAAATTGATCAATGGGTTGGAGAGAGAGATGTCACCAGTTGAGGTATGTAGCAAATGGCATATTCTCTGCCCCCTAGATCGCCTGGGAGATGACCCTGAGCTGGTGAAACCCTGAACAATAACACTTAGACAGAAGTCGGGACTGATGGAGTGGGAGCCGACTGGTTACATCAGCAATTTTCCTATGCCTTTCACATACATGCTTGCTGCACTCTGTTAATTTGTAAATTTATATGCCTCACTCAACTACAATCTTCATTCAGAGCATGGTTCATGACTTATTTCCAAACTGCCTAGCACTACGCTTTGTACACTGAACAAATGTCATGTAAAAATAAGGAACTGAGATGTGCATAAGACTGAACCTGGAAACAGGCCAGGAGCTCTGATTGTTGAGTTGACCAGCGAATTCGCATAGTGCGGGGCAGGGGGTCGTGTTCTGCGGTATGAATGAAGACCCGGTCGGCCCTGGGTTTAAATCTGTTGGTTCTCCTTATTAGCAGTATCCCTCTGAGATTTTCCTCATCGGTAGAACTGGATGGTGACCACCAACGACTTCACACAATAGTAACAAAGAATAAATAAGATCCCCTCTTATTAGAGGGGAATGGTGCCTGCGCGCAGGAAACGCCAACGTTAATTTCCCTCCCCAAAAGGCAACAAGGAAGTTATCCAATTCTCTGAGAAGGTCACCCGGGGTAATCTCAGCCCCGGGCTGGCCGGAGTGGCTCCGTCACTCAAATCCTTCCCTCCCTCCACGAGGCAGCGCGTGCCAGAGAATAGGGGCCCGTCAGCGACGCCAGGCTAGCTCACAGCTGCCGGACTCAGAACCGGCCAGAGGCACCCGGCTTGAAGGGTCAGCTTCCTGCCCTTACGCTTCCGTTGGCTTCGTTTAAACAGGCCGCTTTCGACAGCACCCAATCAGGAAGCTCGATCTTCGGCCGCCGCCCAATGAGCGCGTGTAATGGGGGGAAAAAGGGCGTGAAGCCCAATCGCAGCGCCATCACACTTGAGGGCAAAGAGGTTAGGAAGCCGGCATGGCGCTCCGGTCAATAAAATCGATAGCTGGAAGCTGCCTGTGTTCCAGGCTAAGGCGGTGCGGGAGCAGCGCCGCCATCTTCCCCGAAGGCATCTTCCGGTGCCTTTCACCCAAGTTCGGGCAGGAGTTTCCTGAATAATAGCGAAAGGTTTCCGTTAGCCCCGCAAGGCGGCCGATTCCGATTCCCTCCGGGCCTCCCCAGGCACACTCAGCCCCGGTCCGGCGGGGGCTCCCAAATCTCCGGGTCCGCCAGGGGTCCAGACCGAGACGGGGAAGGCCGTGGCGCCGGCTTCTGGGGTCCAATGGCGCCACCTTCGGCTCCGCTCTCTGCGCGGGGACCAGGAGAGGCCAGACCCGGCCGGAGAAGGGGAAGGAGGCCGAGGGCGGTGAAGTTCGCAGACGTGGCCGTGTACTTCTCCACGGAGGAGTGGGGGTGTCTGCGCCCGGCGCAGAGGGCCCTGTACCGGGACGTGATGCGGGAGACCTACGGCCACCTGGGCGCGCTCGGTGAGGCCCGGCCCAATTCGCTTCCGCGGGGCCCGAAGGGATGGAGGAGCTTAGGGGCGGGGGTTGGGGGGACGGCAGAGTGTCCAGGGACCTGGCCTGCGACCAGGTTGTGTCAGGGGAGGAGGACAGGGTCTTGGCAGGAGATGACACCGGGTAGGTATTTACCCAGCGTTATTTAGGAGCTGGGCGTCTGACTGGTTCTCCTTCCCCAGGGTGCGCAGGTCCCAAACCAGCCCTCATCTCCTGGTTGGAACGAAATACCGATGATTGGGAACCGGCTGCTCTGGATCCGCAGGAGTGCCCACGGGGGGTAGCAGTCCAAAGAAGTGAGTGAAAAATGCCTGTGGAGGGCCTGCGGCCTCTAATGACTCAGTTTCAAGTTTTGGTAGCTAGGGGTTCCTCTGGGCCGTCCTGTAATGCTTTACTTACTTACTGTGTTGGTTTTCATAACTTCAGGGTCTTGTCTCTCTGATGGTGTTGGGTCGGTCCACCATACAGTGGCTTACCCATCAGTTTGCAAACTAACGGTCTGCAGTTCTCTATTGTGTGAATGAACCAGTGAGCTTTTCAAAGGAGTTACACTCCGGTGTCCTTCCCAGGATCCCTGTCCTCAGCTAGCTTTGAATTGGGCCCTGAGGCACCTGGTACCTTTCTGAGTTTTCCGGATTTTGGTTGAACGGGTCTCATAGGGAACAGCTGCCTGGGATGTAGGGCCCTCTTTCTGCCCTTTTGGCGGGGTGACTGCTAATCACTGCAGGAATCTGTACTCTTCTCAGGATCAAGCAAGGCTCTGATTGATGCCATTCAGGTAGAAGGACCCCAGATCCACCCACAGGGACGGATGTAACTGTCGGAGCTGGAGTTTTGGTGCCAGATTCTCTGGGACCAGTGCTATCTTTCCAAGATTCAGATCTGACCATGATACTTCCTTACTTAAAACCTGTTAGTTTGCGGGGCATCTGGGTGGCTCAGTCGGTTGAGCTTCTGACTTCGGCTCAGGTCATGATCTTGAGGTCCGTGAGTTCGGGCCCTGCATCAGGCTCTGTGCTGACAGCTCAGAGCCTGGAGCCTGCTTCCGATTCTGTGTCTCCCTCTCTTCTCTGTCCCTACCTGCGTGCCCCCCCTTAAAAATAAACATTAATTTTTTTTTTTATTTTAAAAAAACGTGTCCGTTTTTGCCACGACAGGTTGGCAAATGGCTGTCAGTTATATCAAGTCATTTGGGGAACTTGGTAAAAAAAAAAATACACAGATTTCCTGGACCCAGAACTATTGACTTACTCTTATGGATGTCTAGGCCATTTGTAACGGCCCCAGTCAGTTGGCATGTACGTTTAGATTTGAGAACCACTGGATAAAATATAGTTCAAGGCCCTATACAGTAGTGGTTCTCGGAGTATGGTCCTCAGACCAGCAGCAGCATCAGTCAGGAAAGAATTAGAAATACAGATTCTTGGGCCCCATCCCAGACCTGCTGAATCCAAAATTGTCTCAGTAAGTTATCCACATGCTTCTGATCACAATGAAATTTGAAACCCATTGGCTTAGACGGCCTTAGAACCTAGTCAGCTCATAGCCATTATAGCTCATAGCCTATAGCCAGCTCATAGCTCATGTGTTTCTGCTTCCTTGCCTTACACTTAACCTGTTCAAAAACTTTTAATTTGTAAAATCTGCATAACCTCCAAGAAACCTTTTCTGACTTCTCCAAATTGAGTTAGGGACTCCTGGAATCTCCTCTATTTCTATAGTAGTACGTCACCGTGGCACTGACACAGATTGTCTGTGGCACTGACACTCCTTGAAGAGGGGCTGAGTCTGTTTGTGTTCCAACCTGTAACACTGTCTTAGGCAAGGGTGGGGGCCCAGTATTTGTTAAATTAATTTCTCCCTGTGTTCCTGTAGAAACCAGAACCAGAAAGAAGAACGGAGACAAGGAAGTATTCCCACCTAAGGAGGCACCCCGAAAGGGGAAGCGAGGGCGGCGGCCCAGCAAACCCCGACTGATCCCCAGGCAGACGTCGGGGGGCCCCATCTGCCCTGACTGTGGTTGCACCTTCCCTGATCATCTGGCCCTGGAGAGCCACAAGTGTGCCCAGAATCTGAAGAAGCCTTACCCTTGCCCAGACTGCGGGCGCCGGTTTTCCTACCCCTCCCTGCTGGTCAGTCACCGGCGGGCACACTCTGGTGAGTGTCCCTATGTTTGCGACCAGTGTGGCAAACGTTTCTCCCAGCGCAAGAACCTCTCGCAGCACCAGGTTATCCACACAGGCGAGAAGCCCTACCACTGCCCTGACTGTGGCCGCTGCTTCCGCAGGAGCCGGTCCCTGGCCAATCACCGGACCACGCATACGGGTGAAAAGCCCCACCAGTGCCCTAGCTGCGGGCGTCGCTTTGCCTATCCCTCGCTGCTGGCCATCCACCAGCGCACACACACGGGGGAGAAGCCCTACACCTGCCTGGAGTGCAACCGCCGCTTCCGTCAGCGCACCGCCCTCGTCATCCACCAGCGCATCCACACCGGCGAGAAGCCCTACCCGTGTCCGGACTGTGAGCGGCGCTTCTCCTCCTCCTCCCGCCTGGTCAGCCACCGGCGGGTACACTCCGGGGAGCGCCCCTACGCCTGCGAGCACTGTGAGGCCCGCTTCTCCCAGCGCAGCACCCTGCTCCAGCACCAGCTCTTGCACACGGGGGAGAAGCCGTACCCCTGCCCAGACTGCGGACGTGCCTTCCGGCGGAGCGGCTCCCTCGCCATTCACCGCAGCACGCACACCGAGGAGAAGCTGCACGCGTGCGAAGACTGTGGCCGCCGCTTCGCCTACCCCTCGCTCCTGGCCAGTCACCGGCGCGTCCACTCGGGCGAGCGGCCCTACGCCTGCGACCTGTGCTCCAAGCGCTTTGCCCAGTGGAGCCACCTGGCCCAGCACCAGCTCCTGCACACCGGGGAGAAGCCCTTCCCCTGCCTGGAGTGTGGCCGTTGCTTCCGCCAGAGGTGGTCTCTGGCCGTCCACAAGTGTAGCCCCAGGGCCCAAAACTGTAGCGCTAGATCTGCTCTAGGGGGGGCCAGCCAGAAGGGCGATGCCCTTTAGTGTGGGAAGGACAGTAGCAGTTCATTTCAGTGCATGGAGGGGCCGGGAGAAGGGAAGGAGAGCCCCAGGTCATACAGGGCAGAGTCAGAGCAAAAACCCAGGTTCCCTGCCGCAGAGACCTGAACTTCAGTGTATTCCACCACACTGGCTGCCTTACTGGATGTGTCGAGAACGGACGGTCCCGTTAGGAGAGGTGACATCATTTGGTTGTTTCCCGGCTACCCTGTCCTGAAAGAATTTCTGTGTGTGGATATCAGGACTGAGAGTTCTCCCGTCTGCTTTAGAGGCTGTTGGCTTTTGCTTTGTCACAGGGGTTACCTGTCCTCTTGCACAGTCAGGAGAATCCCATACTCTGCCCCTTCCTCCATACGTGGTTAAAACCAACCTGATCTAGCCCTCTTTTTACACACTCCTGCCAAGTGTTTTTTTTTTGTTTTTTTGTTTTTTTTTTTTTACCTTTGCTTTAAAACCTCCCTTGACGGGGAGCTTACTACCTCACAAGGCAGGTCATTTCGTTGTGGGATAGCTCCGATCTTTAGAAGGCTGTTCAGGACCACATTCTCCTTCCCTATAAGCCTTGCCCAGAATATTTCATACTTCATGTGCGTGACAGCATTTCAGAGAACTCTATCACGACTGCTTTTGCCCCACGTTTTCAGGTTAAACAGCATCGTTTGGTCCATCATTCCTTAAAGACAGGGTTTCAGTTCCCACACACATGCTCGCTCTCCAAACAGGTGCTGGGTTTTCAATGTTCCTTTTAAAGCCGGCACCATAGTGTGCACAGTACACCTCCTTGGTCTGTACTTGTCTCGGTGGCTCTAGATTGCACTGACTTTGGGGATGGTGGCACTGCACGGGGGCTTCATGGGGTGGCAGGCACCTAAATACCTAAGGTTTTTGTTTGTTTGTTTGTTTTTAAACCACATACTGTGAAGCTAAGTCTTCTGCACCCTATGTTTGAAAAATTGGTTCCAGTGGGTCTGGGCCATAGGCAAAGTGAGCTCTGGGAGAAGACTGATTTTAAGGCAAAGCAGGGGAGCTATGGTCTAGCAGCAAGAGGCAAAACTGGGACCAGCTTGTACTTCATCCAGTGGATTTGGATTCGTTCCAGGCAGCCAGTGGCTGGAAAACCCTTGAGAACTGGGTCTCACCCTTCCCTGATTTCTCATCAGAATAAGGAGACATCAGCACAGACCTTCCAGGAGTCCTCAGCCAACATTTTTCATAAAATGGAGTGAGGCCATTCAAGGAGGGTAGAGTCAACAGTCATCAAGTTGTGCTCATGCCTGCCTTCCTCACATAAGCTCTCCAAAGCAGCAGCAGCAATGTGTCTTAATCTTTGATATGCCTCCCTGGTACCTACCCCTGAGTAGATGCTCAGTAAAGCTTTACCGCATTAAATGAACAAGGCCTACCACTTTGCCTTGGGTAGCTGCACCAAATTGGAATTTCCAAACATGACTTCTCTCCTATTCCAACGGCTGGAGTGGGTCATGTTCCTACCCCTATTGCTTGTTCCTTCGGCTCTCCTCATCTCAGCCCCAAAGTCGGGGAGCAGTTGGGGAACAGTGTTTGTAATTACCTCTGTTCTGGTGTTTAGCAAGTTGCATTGTAACTGTTTCTCCTTGGATGAATGGATGAGCTACCCCAAGACAGGGGTCGTACCAGATTGGGTCTCATTAAAATGTCTGATAAATGAATTATGTTCCTTGTGGAATTACTATTTATAAAATGTAAGTGTAGGTCCTTGACTGACTAGAAATTTTTACAGTTTTTTTTTTGTTGTTGTTGTTGTTTTTTAATGTCTATTTCTGAGAGAGAGCGGGAAAGGGGCAGAGAGAGGAGACTCCAGGCTCACCCAACTCTTTCTTTACCTAGGAATTTTGTAACTTTCTTTGGCCTGGATTGTAACTCCAAGACTTGGGAGCCACTGGTGGCCAAGTTCCAGTGTGTGGTCTGTGGAGGGTTGAGACGAGTGACAACTTACTAGGTTCCCTAAAGCACTTCAGTCCCAGGGTCCGTTCCATTGACCAGCTGTGATCCTGGCCCTGTTTTCAGTGGGAGATCCCAGTATCCTTCCAATAAACTCCCCCTTCTGTTTTAGGTAGAGTTTCTGTTACTTGCAACCAAAGAGCGAACGGATTCACAGTCCCAGTATGGATTTACCTCCCATCTGCCTTCATGTCTATGTACGAGCTGTGAAGAAGAAAAAATTACAGGGTTGCTGAAAGCCAGCATGACGCCTTTCCTGATCTCCAACCTCAATTGAGCCTTCCTTATTACTTAAGTCTTCCCTCTGTCCTTCACGAGTGAAACACAAGGTTTCACATGGGAACTCTTAACATTCCACTCCCCACTGCCCCCACATTTACCAGTGTGACCACAAGTATTTACCTGCTTCCAGGAACCACCTCAGGGGACCCCCTTATGCACCATGCTCGCCAACAAAGCTGTCCTTGAATTTCATCTGTCCTCTCAGGGATTTTGCTATTGTTCGTCTCTCCCCTTAATTTTATGGTTTCAGAGTCCCTCTCTTTGCTGGAACACACACATGCCAGTCTTTAAACATGATAAATATTTTTTAAGATTTTATTTTTAAGTAATAACTCATAACCCCAAGATCAAGCGTCACACACTCTACCAACTGAGCCAGGCAGGCGCCCCTCAGCTAAATTTCTTGAAGGAGTAGCCTATGTTCACTCTATTCTTTGGCCTACTGCAACAGTATTGTAGCTACTTTGTTGAGCATTTAATGATGCGCCATGTACTGTGTTAAGTACCTTGTACACTCCAATCTAATTTGTAGGAAAACCCCTTCAAGTAAATGTTAGGAGACGCTCCACAATGTCTCCAACATTGCCCCGCATTCTGCTGAGTATGCCAAAAATGCAAGGCCCTGCCTTCAGCAAATTCTCCGACAAGCCGATTCAGACCTAGAGCCTCCTGAATGAGGAGGGGTTGGGTCCCTTGGTGAAGGAGTATGTTACACTGGCAAAAACATGCTGTGTATCTTCTAGCCTTTTCCAAATGGACCTGCAGCCATTCCCCAGAGTGGCAGGGCACAGGAAAAGGGGAAGTCACAAGAGTGTTCAGCGATTACTGGACACTGGATCTAGACATTTTCTAATTCTCGGAGATCCAAAACATGACTGTTAGTTCACCAGGCACAGTGGACTCATGGAGATCAGGCGTGTGTAGAAAAGCGTTGACTCAGCAGGCCTATGTTGCTTCAACCCTGCACATTTCAAAGAAAGTTCACCTTCAAGACTGGCACTCGGCTCACTCCTGCGAGATAAATTCTCAGCCCTTGTAAGATTTGGCCTGATTAGGGTGTTTTGTATGCTGGAGGCCTCGAGTCGCACTCTACCAGTCTGACCAGATGAGTTCATCCTAATAACGTGGCTTATGATGAATGCCTGTTTTTGCTCTGGGGGGCTGAGTCTGAGTAGCTGAGGTCAGTCATGTGGATACTCCATGTATGACTGACCTCCCCCCCCCCCAATAAAAACCCTAGACACCAGGGCTGAGTTTCTCTAGTTGGCAACGATTCACATGTATTGTCACAAATCCTTGGGGGGAATAAAGTGCATCTCTGCAACTCTACTGGACAACGACACCTGGAAATTTCCAAGTTTGTGCCTGGTTTCTCCTGGGCTTTGCCCCATGCACCCTTTGCCTTTGCTGATTTTTTTATCTGTATCTTTTTGCTTTAATTAGCTACAAACTGGAGGATAAAAAGAAAGGGGGAAAATGCAAGGCCCTGACCACTCTTTCACTCTCCCCAGCCATGTCTTAGGGTTGTGTTTGCATGAAGCAACTGTCAGGGAGAAATACTGTCTCTACATGGGACAAAGAGCAGCTTCTTCCTACTTGCCACGAAACGCCAGGTTCCCCCAGCTCATTGTTCCTCCCCCACAGTGCAACTCTGTGTGTCTAGCATCCACTGGGCCCCTCCGTGTTGTCTCTGTGGAGCTTAGGAGGCAAAAGAACCAATGCATATGTGATGCTCAGGTGACGTGTGCCATGAATAAGGTCTTTTGTCTCTGACATTGGAGCCTCTTGTCCTCTGCCAGCATCCGTGAAACAATAACAGACTAATTTTTTTACTTTGTAAGTAGGGTAACCTTCACTTGCACACTTGACAATAGGTATTATTTCCCTTTAATAGAGGAGGCTCAGTGATATATTAAGTAACTGGTCCAAGATCACATATCTGGTACATCTAAGGGCCGTGATTTCCAAGCCAGGTCTGACTCCAAACCTAGCTGCTAGACAAGGTATTACAACAAAGAAACTGTCCTTTAAGATGCCTTGATGACTCAGCAAATCAATGAGTTAGTTTTTATCTTTTTTAGTTTTCCTACCAGAGGTCTCTTGTAACTTAGCTTTCATGCCTCATATTCTTCTAGTGTTCCTGGTATTTCTTGTGGTTCGTTCTAGTGTATACACGTAGGAATTCCTTCTCAGGGTTTCTTGTGAAATGTACACGTTTTCCCAAATTCCAAGAACAATCCATCAAGAAACTGGGAAAGTGCAAAAAATGTATCATAATTCTCCTGTGAGCTAAAGCTTAACAATAAGTATAGAGAAGGTGCTGGTTTGGAAGAGGTCATTAAAAGCAAGAGCAGGAAATGCTGACTGTGCAGAGTTGAAAGTGAATGTCAACACACCTGTGAAAGGGGCAGGAGCAACTAGAATAAAAGATATCACAACAGCGGTGCCTGGATGGCTCAGTCAGTTAAGCATCTGACTCTTGATTTTGGCTCAGGTCATGGTCTCACGGTTTCTTGAGTTTGAGCCCCGAGTCCCTGCGTCAGGCGCTGACAGAGTAGACCCTGCTTGGGATTCTTTCTCTCTCTCTGCCCCTCTCCCACTCATGCTCGCTCGTTCTCAAAATAAATAAATTAAAAAAAGCTATCACAACAGGATCAGGTAATGTTACCTGTAGCTGTGGCCACGTTTGGAAGCCTGTGTTCCTGGTCCTGTCTGCTGCTAATCAAGAGTCATTCTTGCAAATAAAGTTTATATTCACAGGATACTTTGCACAAATCTATAAATGGTGTTAGAGAAATAAGTTTTGGAAGCAAAATAAGTTGGTCTCTTTTAAAAAAAATTTTTAAAAATCTTTATTTTTGAGAGAGAGACAGAGAGAGACAGATACAAAGTGCAAGCAGGGGAGAAGCAGACAGAGAGGGAGACACAGACTCCGAAGCAGGCTCCAGGCTCTGAGCTGTCAGCACAGAGCCCGATGTGGGGCTCGAACTCATGAACTGTGAGGTCATGACCTGAGTGGAAGTCAGATGCTCAACCAACTGAGCCACCCAGGCACCCCAAAATACTCTTAAAGTACTGTGAGAGCTACAAAACTGTGGACTGTTGTGGTAAAATATACATAAAATTTACCATCTTAACCATTTTTAAGTATACAATTCAGTGGCATTAAGTACATTCACAATGTTTTATAACCTGCCACTGAGTTCCAGAACTTCTTGATCATCCCAAGCAGACACTATGTACCCATGAAGTAATAAACAAATACACGAATGTTGCATTTGCAATTTTGATAGTTATTACCAAATTGCTTTCCAAGGAGGTTGTATGAATTTACACTCCCATCAGCAATATGTGGGAGTGTCTCTACCACCTGTGAAAACACAGTGCGTCACTCATTGCTTCATTCAACAGATATTTTGGGCAACTGTCACAGGCCATGTAATGTCTTTGCCCTCATGGAGATTCGAGGCTAAAGAAAAAAATAAATAATGTCAGGAAGCGATCAGTGCAGGATGAGAGGATGAAAGTGATGAGGGGGATTATTTTGGGACAGGAGTGTCAGCAAACTTTTTTTTTAAGATTTTATATTTTTTAAAGTTATTGCTACACCCAACATGGGGCTCAAACCCACAACCCAGAGGTCAAGAGTCGCACACTCCACTGACTGAGCCAGCCAGCTGCCCCAGCAAACTTATTTTTTAAATTAATTAATTAATTTTGAGAGAGGGGTGGGGGAGAGAGAGAAGAGAGAATGAGTGGGGTAGGGGCAGAGAGAGAGGGAGAGAGAGAATCCCAAGCAGTCTGCCCCATCAGTGCGGAGCCTGATTTGGGGCTCAAACTCAAAAAAACTGTGAGATCATGACCTGAGCCAAGATCAAGAATCAGACACCTGGAGCACCTGGGTGGCTCAGTTGGTGAAGCATCCGAGTTGAGCTCAGGTCATGGTCTGGTTCGTGAGTTCAAGCCCCAAATCCAGCTCTGTGCTGACAGCTGGAAGCCTGGAGCCTGCTTTGGATTCTGTTACCTGTAGCTGTGGCCACGTTGGAGGGGCCATCTCTCTCTCTCTCTCTCTCTCTCTCTCTCCTCCTCTCCGGCTCGAACTGTCTCTCTCAAAAATAAATAGACATTAAAAAAAGTTTTTTAAGGGGCGCCTGGGTGGCTCAGTCGGTTAATCGTCCGACTTCAGCTCAGGTCATGATCTCACAGTCCATGAGTTTGAGCCCCGTGTCGGGCTCTGTGCTGACAGGTCAGCGCCTGGAGCCTGCTTCGGATTCTGTGGTGTCTCCCTCTCTCTCTGCCCCTCTCCTGCTCATGTTCTGTCTCTCTCTGTCTCAAAAATACATAAAAACATTAAAAAAATTTTTTTAAGTTTTTTTTTTAATATAAAAAAGAAAAAAAGAGTCAGACACTTAACTGACTGAGCCACTCAGGCGCCCCCCAGCAAACTTTTTGATCCTTACTCATCTGATAGGTGAAAAATACTATCATTCAATTTTAGTTTGCATTCCTCTATTAGGAGTGACTTTTAAAAAGTAGGCTCCACACCCAGCACGGAGCCCAAGGCAGGGCTTGAACTCAAGACCCTCAGATCATGACCTGAGCCAAGATCAAGAGTCAGACACTTAACCAACTTAGCCACCCAGGTGCCTCTGATTAATTTTTCAAATGCTTTAAGAGATCCCTGTATTTTCTTTTACATGAATTGTCATTTATATTATTTTTTTGTTGCTAGTCTTTGTCTTCTGCATTTGTAGTTTTTAAAAAAATTTTAAAAATTTACAGTCAAGTTAGTTATCATATAGTGTATCAGTGATTTCAGGAGTAGATTCCTTAATGCCCCTTACCCATTTAGTCCATCCCCCCTCCACAACCCCTCCAGTAACCCTGTTCTCCATATTTAAGAGTCTCTTTTGTTTTGTCCTCCTCCCTGTTTTTATATTATTTTTGCTTTCCTTCCCTTATGTTCATCTGTTTTGTATCTTAAAGTCCTCATATGAGTGAAGTCATATGATATTTGTCTTTTTCTGACTAATTTCGCTTAGCATAGTACTCTCCAGTTGCATCCACATAGTTGCAAATGGCAAGATTTCATTCTTTTTGATTGCCGAGTAATACTCCATTGTATATATATGCCACATCTTCTTTATCCATTCATCCATCGATGGACATTTGGGCTCTTTCCATACTTTGGCTATTGTTGATAGTGCTGCTATAAACATCGGGGTGCATGTGTCCTTTCGAAACAGCCTACCTGTATCCCTTGGATAAATACCTAGTAGTGCAATGGCTGGGTCATAGGGTAGTTCTTTTAATTTTTTTGAGGAACCTCCACACTGTTTTCCAGAGTGGCTGCACCAGTTTGCATTCCCACCAGCATTGCAAAAGAGATCCTTTCTCTGCATCCTTGCCAACATCTGTCATTGCCTGAGTTGTTAATGCATTTGTAGTTCTTAAATAAGGAAATTAGTCCTTTGGGATATAATTTATGAATATTTTTCTTAATTTGTCATTGTATATTGACTTCTTTTTAAAATTATTTTATTTTTAAATGTTTATTTATTTTGAAAGACAGGGAGAAAGAGCGAGTGGGGGAGGAGCAGAGACACAGAGAATCCCAAGCAGGCTCTGCGTGGTCAGTGCGCAGAGCTGGATGTGGGGCTTGAACTCAAGAAACCATGAGATCACAACCTGAATAAAAATCAAGAGTCAGATGTTTAACTGACTGAGCCACCCAGGTGCCCCTTTTTAAAATTATTTAAAAATTGAAAAAAAAGGTTATTTATTTTAAGAGTGGGGGGGGGGGAGGAGGAGGGGCAGAGAGAGAGAGAGAGAGAGAGAGAGAGAGAGTCCCATGCAGACTCCAAGCCCTCCGCCCCACTTGGGGCTCAACCCCACGAACCATGAGATCATGACCTGAGCTGAGATCAAGAGTTGGATGCTTAACTGCCTGAGCCGCCCAGGTGCCCCTATTGTAAATATTTTTCTAGTGAAATGTTAGTTTTCATTATTCAGTGCCACACGTTGTGCTTTGACTCATATTGTTTCCTCCAAGTTCATCTGGGAAGGGTGGCAGTTTGCTGGGGAACCGCACAAAACATAGAATACTTCACAAATTTGCTTGTCATCCTTGAGCAGGGGTCACGCTAATCTCCTCTGTATCATTCCAATTTTAGTATGTGTACTGCTGAAGTGAGCCCTGTATGCCTATTTTTAATCTAAAATGAAAAATACTTTTGGGGTGCCTGGCTGGCTCAGTTGGAAGAGCATGCGACTCTTGATCTCCAGGTCATGAGTTCGAGCCTCATGCTGGGTGTAGAGACTACTAAAAATAAATAAACAAATAAAACTTAAAAAAATGAAAAATACTTTGAATTTTAGCCCTTGATTCCAACTGTTATAATTTCCCGGATTTTAATATTATAAACAAAACATTTGTTAGTTGTGCTGTAGTTGATTTGGGGGTACTGTAACTCAACATATAATTTCCCACCTCAGTGTCCAGGTTGTACCTTGCTTACTCTATCACGTTTTATACTTCACAGTATTCTTTTAGTCCTTAAAAGAAAAAAAAAAAATCATGTAGGAAAACGATGTGGAAAAAAAGAAACATGATGTGAGTAGCAAAATTTATATTTTTCTTTTTTAAAATGTTTATTTATTTTTGAGAGAGAGACAGAGCATGAGCAAGGGGGGTACAGAGAGAGAAGGAGACAGAGTGTGTGAGTGAGTGAGGAGGGGAGGGGCAGAGAGGGAGACACAGAATCCAAAGCGGGCCCCAGGCTCTGAGCCGTCAGCACAGAGCCTGACATGGGGCTTGAACCCATGAACCGTGAGATCATAACCTGAGCCAAAGTCAGCTGCTTAACCGACTGAGCCACCCAGGTGCCCCCATTTTTCTTTTCTAGCCAATACTGGGCCCCTCTGTTCTGTTGCTTTTTCTTCCTCCACCTCCTTTCACTTATTCCACACTGCATAGCAAAAGATTAATGGGTGATAGTGATACAGTGCTTGTAAGGAAGGAACTTGCCATATTTCTTACAACAGACATTGTTGGACTATTTGCCAAAGCACACTTGACTCGGTGGGGAGCTTTTGTACTTTTTCTTGCAGGAAACACAGCCATCTTTGGAACTATAGTTTTCTTGGCCTTTGGGAGCAATGATGACTTCAGTTGGCAGCAGTGGAGCAAAGGAATCACTGATCTGTCAGAAACTGGACACTTTGTCATTTGGTGGCAAACAGGAGACAGGAATAATGCTAAACGAAATAATAGCAAACCTCTTGGGGTTGATATAGGTACTCACCTTTCACTTTTCTTGTACACAGTATTTTCACAGGACTTGCTAACGCATTTAAAAGGTTTTTATCTTTTGGAGGAAAAAAATAACCCAAATCTCCATACTATAGGCACAATAGAAGGACCTTACAACATTTTCACGTTAAGTCATTATGCTCCCATTTAGGTCACAGCACAGGCCACTCCCCAGCCACCGAGGGAGGAACTGATTAAATGGGAGAAATTTATTAAATAAGAGAAAATAAAATTTCCTTCTAGAAACCTTTACATTTACGATCAATTGATTTTCTTTCTTTCTTTTTGAAGTTGGCTCCACACCCAACAAGGGGCTTGAATTCATGACCCGGAGATCAAGAGTTGCATGTTCTACTGACTGTGTCAGCCAGGTGCCCCTATAAGCAACTGATATTCAACAAAAATGCCAAGACAATCCAAACAGTGAAATAGTCTTTTCAACAAAGGGTGGTGAAACAACTGGATATCCACATACAAAAGAATGAAGCTGGATCCCTATCTTCAACTGCAAACAAAACTTAACTCAAAGGAGCGCCTGGCTGGCTCAGCTGGTACAGCATGTGGCTATTGAATCTCAGGGTCATGGGTTCAAGCCCCACACTGGGGATAGACATTACTTACTTACTTAATTTATTTATTTTTGATAGACAGAGAGAGACAGAGCACAAGTGGCGGAGGGGCAGAGAGAGAAGGAGACACAGCATCCAAAGCAGGCTCCAGGCTCCGAGCTGCCAGCACAGAGCCCGATGTGGGGCTCGAACTCACAAACCGCAAGATCATCACCTGAGCTGAAGTCTGACGCTTAACCGACTGAGCCACTCAGGTGCCCCGAGATTACTTAAAAAAAAAAAAAACTAAAAAAAAAATTAACTCAATATAGACCGTAGACCTAATTGTAAAAACTAAAACTCTTAGAAGGCGGTGCCTGGGTGGCTCAGTCAGTTGAGTGTCTGATTCTTGGTTTTGGCTTAGGTCATGGACCATGGAATGGAGCCCCGTATCAGGCTCTGCGCTGACAGTAAGGTGCCTGCTTAGGCTTCTCTCCCTATAAGTGAATGAATGAATGAATGAATGAATGAGGAAATAAACACTCTTAGAAAAAAAACATTGGTGTCAGTCTGCAATCTTGGGCCAGGTGGTTTGGTGTTAATCTGGATCTTGGGCCCTTTTCAAGTTTATTTATTTATTTAGAGAGAGAGGGAGCATGAGAGGGGTAGGGACAGAGGGAGAGGGAGAGAGAGAATCCTAAGCAAGCTCTGTACTGTCAGCACAGAGCCTGATGCGGGGCTTGAACTCACAAACTGCGAGATCATGACCGGAGCTGAAACCAAGAGTTGGATGCTTAACTGACTGAGCCACCCAGGTGCCTCTGGTCTGGCAATGGTTTTAGATATGACACAAAAAGGACAAATGACAAAAGATATGCACTAATTAAATCAAGATTAAAACTTGTGTTTCAAAAGATACCTTGGAGAGAATTAAAAGACAATCTACTGAATGGGAGAAAATATTCCCAAATGAAAGGGATTTGAATCCATAAACTCTTACACTGACGCTAGACAACGACATTATAAAAAAAGAAAATTCTATGGGGCGCCTGGGTGGCTCAGTCGGTTGCACATTCCGACTTCTGCTCAGGTCATGGTCTCACAGTTCGTGAGTTCCAGTCTCATGCTGGGCTCATTAGCAATGAACAATCCAGAAAGGTAATTAGGAAAACAATTCCATTTATAATAGCATGAAGAAGAATAAAATACTTAGGAGTAAATTCAAGTAAGGAGGCAAAAGACTTGTACATTGAAAACTACGAACTACTGGGGCGCCTGGGTGGCTCAGTTGGTTAAGCATCTGACTTCGGCTCAGGTCATGATCTCACAGTTTGTGAGTTCGAGCCCCATGTTGGCCTCTGTGCTCATAGCTCAGAGGCTGGATCCTGCTTCAGATTCTGTGTCTCCTTCTCTCTCTGCCTCTCCCCTGCTCATGCCCTCTCTCTGTCTCAAAAATAAATAAACATTTTAAAAAAAGAAAGAAAACTACGAAATACTGCTGAAAGAAATTAAAGACCTAAATAAATAGAAAGATATCCGTGCTCATGGATTGGAAGACCTAATATTGTTAAGATGCCAGCAATACCCAAAGAAATCTACAGATTCAGTGTAATCAAATCAAAACCCCAAAGGTGATGACATTTTGAGAGAGGTGGTGGTTGCAAAACATTGTGAATGCTCTAAATGCCACTTAATTGTACTTTAAAAATGGTTAATCACAGGTGCCTGCCTCTGGTTCAGATCACGATCTCACGGCTCGTAGGTTCAAGCCCCGCGACGAGCTCTGTGCTGACAGCTCAGAGCCTGGAGCCTGCTTCGGATTCTGTGTCTCCCTCTCTCTCTGCTCCATCCCGCCCCTCCCCCTCCCCCCCCAAAAAAAAGCATTAAAAAAATTTTTTTTAATGGCTAATCATGCTTTGTCTAGGCAATATGCAGTTTGCTTCTCTTTTCTTTTTCTCCCAACATTTTATTTTGAAAGTTTTCAAACACACAGTAAAGTTGAAGGAATTTTACAGTGACCACCCATATATTTACCACCTCACCTCATTCTAGCATTAACATTTTACCGTACTTGTACTTGCCTTATCATGTAACTATCCATCTCTCTACCAGTCCATTTCCTTTTTTGATGCACTTCAAAGAAATTGTCAACACCAGTACACATGACCCCTGAACATTTCAGCATGCACACTATTAGCTAGAGTGCAATATTTGCTTTACATATTTTTTGAGTTAAACTTACATAGAATAAAACGAAAATAAATTTTAAGTATTTGCTAAGCATACACCCAAACCTCCATCAAGAGATAGAACATCACTATCACCCTACAAAGTTCCCTCATGGCCTTTCCTAGTTAAACTCATCCCCCTCCCGCCAGAGACTACTGCTCTAATTATGTCGCCACTACAGATTCAATTACGCTGTCATAAAACATCACATAAATGGAATCCTACAGTGTGTGTTCTTTTGTCTAAGGCTTCTTTCATGCAGCAAAATGTCTTTATTGCTTCTCTTTTAGATCTTCAATTCTTGAATTCAGAGCTAGGAGAGTGCTCACATCCCCAACACAGTACTTGACAAGCTCAGAAATTGCTATTCAGTAGTGTTACCTGTATTAGTTCCCCACTGCTACTGCAAGAAATTACCAAACTAAGAGGTTTAAAATAACACAAATTTATTATCTCACAATTCTGCAGGTCAGAAGTCTGAAAATAGGTCTTCCAGGACTAAAGTCAAGGTGTCAGCAAGGTCGCATTCTCCAAACTTTAGAGAATCCATTCCTTGCCCTTTCCAGCCTCTCGAGGCTGCCCCGCATCCTCGATTTGTGTTCCCTTTCCAGCAATGCGTCACTCCCGCCTCTGTTTTTGTTGACACATCTTCTTTGACACTGATCTTCCTGCCGCCTCCCTCCCTTTTTGTTTACATAACTCATTTATTACAGGCTAGCAATGTTTCAAATGAAGAAAGACTCCTCCAGTCCTCAGAATTCACTGTGACGACGGAAGTGGTCTTGTAGGTCCAGACACCACCGGCTACTCTTTTCATGCAGGCACTACGATACCAGATCCCCACAGTTCACGTCTTCATCCTTGTTTTGCCACAGAAGGAGCAAACGTCCTTGGAGTGCTGGCTTATTTCAATTTTCTTCACCATTTTCCTGAGGGAGGCAAATGGCTCCTGTATTTACTGACAATTCTGACCTTCTTGGGGCATTTTAGCCATGTCACTGCAAACTAGGTCTGAGCCCAGAGAGGACCCTCTTGCCTCCCTTTTATAAGGATCATTGCGATTACATTAGACCCCCTGGGATAATCCATGATAGTCTTCCCATCTCAAAATCCTTGGCTTAATCACACCTGCAAAGTTCTGTTTGCCGATGTAACATATTCACAGGTTTCAGGGGTTAGAACATGGACATTCTGGGGCCCACTATTCTGTCTGCCATGTCACCTGAATAAATAAAAGACCTTAAAACCATGCTTCTCAAACCGGGTAGCCTGAAGATAGAAAAGAAATATGGTACATATTCTGGATATGCTTCTTATGGATTTGGGAGACAATTTTACTAACTTAAATTAATAAATGGCTTAAAACACTAGACTTCCCCTCTGAGTCAGAAATTCTGCTTCTATGATTTATTCTACAGACACGCTCATATATGTGCCTAAAGAAGTATATCTAAGGCGGGGGGTAATGCATGTGTGGCTCAGTTGGTTGAGCATCTGACTCTTAATTTCAGCTCAGGTCATGATGTCAGGGTTCCTGAGTTCCAACTCTGAGTCAAACTCTGCACTGACAGAGCAGAGCCTGCATGGGATTCTCTCTCTCTGCCTGCATCCCAACCCCAACCCCCCCCCCCATCTCAAATAAATAAACTTAAAAAAAAATCATATCTAAGGATGTGATTACATTATTTTATGGCAGTAAGACTGGAAAAAAACTAACTGACCATTAACAGAAAATGAACTAGATAGGGGCGCCTGGGGGGCTCAGTCGGTTGAGCATCTGACTTCAGCTCAGGTCATGACCTCATGGTCAGCTGTGCTGATAGCTTGCTCAGAACCCTGGAGCCTGCAGGGGATTCTGTGTCTCCTCTCTCTGCCCCTCCCCCGCTCACGCTCTGTCTCTGTCACTCAAAAATAAATAAATGTTAAAAAAAAATTTGTAATAAAGTTTTAATAATTTTTTTTAATTACAAAAAAGAAAATGAACTAGACAAACTGTTCCATCCATAGTGGAACACTATGTACGCAGCCATTAAAAAAAGCAGATCTATATGTACTGAAATTGAACAATCTGCAAGATGTATCAAGTGAGAAAAGAAAGCAAAGTGAACAGTGTGTTTATTATACTACTTATGAAAGGAAGAAAATGTATCCTTTCATGTACCTAAATTATCTCAGGAAGGACACAAGAAACTGGCAATAGAGGTTGTCTCTAGGAAGGGGAAGGGGAAGGGGAGGGGAGTAGAGGAAGGAGACTTTTTTTTTTTTAATTGAAGCATAACACACATATGTAAGTGTACGTATAGGTCAATTTTCACAGTCTGAACACATCTGCGTAACCAGTGCCTAGATCAAGAAACAGAATATTGGGGTGCCTGGGTGGCTCAGTGGGTTGAATGTCCAACTCTTGATTGTGACTCAGGTCATGATCCCAGGGTTGTGGGATTGAGCCCCATGTCAGGCTCTGTGCTGGGCATGGAGCCTGCTTGGGATTCTCTCTCACTCCCTCTGCCACTCCCCCCCCCCCCCCCAGGCATTCTCTAAAAAAAAAAAAGAAAGAAAAAAAAAGGAAAGAAACAGAATATTACCAGCACTGGGGCACCTGGGTGGCTCAGTTGGTTAAGCGTCTGGCTTCGGCTCAGGTCACGATCTCGCGGTTCCTGAGTTCGAGCCCCGAATCAGGCTCTGTACTGACACCACAGAGGCTGGAGCTGCCCTCAGATTCTGTGTCACCCTCTCTCTCTGCCCCTCCCCTGTTCGTGTTCTGTCTCACTCTCTCAAAAATAAATAATAAAAACATTAAAAAAAATTAAAAACAGAATATTACCAGCACTTTATTTATTTTTAAATGTTTATTAACTTTTGAGAGACAGAGCGCGAGTGGGGGAGGGCCAGAGGAAGAGGGAGACACAGAAACTGAAGCAGGCTCCAGGCTCCACACTGTCAGCACAGAGCCGGATGAGGGGTGCCAACTCACAAGCTGTGAGATCATGACCTGAGCTGTAGTTGGATGTTTAACCAACTGAGCCACCCAGGTGCCCTGCTTTATTTATTTACTTTAATGTTTATTTATTTTTGAGAGTGAGAGAGAAGGCACACGAGCAGGGGAGGGGCAGAGAGAGAGGGAGACAGAAGATCCCACGCAGGCTCTACACTGTCAGCACAGAGCTGGACATGGGGCTTGAACTCATGAACTATGAGATCATGACCTGAGCCAAAATCAAGAATGGACACTTAACTGACTGAGCCACCCAGGCACCCCTATTTATTTATTTTAAAGTAATCTCTACACCCAACGTAGGGCTCAAATTTATGACCCCGAGAGCAAGGCTTTACTGACTGAGCCAGTCAGCCACCCCATTATCAGCACTTTACAAACAAAAAGCTTGGATTAGTTTTGCCTGTTTTTATACTTTATGTAAATTGAATCACATATTACATATTTTTTTTGTCTGGCTTCTTTTGCTCAACAGTATGTCTGTAAGATTCATCCATATTATGCATGTAGTTCTAGATTATTCATTCTCATTTCTAAATAATATTCCATGAATAGTATTCCAATGATTTATTTATTCATTCTTCTATTGTTGTGAATAGTTTCCGGTTGTTGGCTACTGCAACTAATGTTGCTGTGAACATTTGAGTACGTGTCGTTCAGTAAACCTATGTATGCACTTCTTCTGATTATGTGAGTAGGAGTGGAATTGCTGGGTCATAGATAGGCATGCAAATATTTAGCTTTAGTAGATACGGACAGTTTTCCAAAGTTGTACCAATTTACACTCCACCTGTAGTATAAGAACGTTCAACATGTTCAAAACTTACTTTTGACTAGGCACTCTATTGAATTTGACTATATTATGAAATAGAATGCATATCCACATGAATTGTATAGCTAGATTATGTCTTCAAAGTGGTTTCACTGTACGGATGGACAGCTTTTTGTTATATCCGTAGAACTTTCCTTCTTTCCTCCCATGAATACTACTTGGTTGGAAAAGTTTGAAAAACAGATTAAGAGGTGATTTGATTCATTTCCCAGTTTGATTACTCAGTTATGAGCTGTAATTCGAACACAAAATTTCTGATCGAGACAGGGTACAGTAAGTGCTTAGCTAAGCAATTGGCTGAACCTGGGAGCCAGATGATTTTGAACCTGCTTTCTGTCCCTCAGCTGCTGCGTCTGTGAAAGGCAAGACATCTGTGACCTCGGGGCATGGGCCAAATCAAATACCGGGTAGGAATAGTTTCCGCAGCTCGCCCGGGCTAGCCCTGCCCAGGGTACCCAGAGCAGGTTGGGGCAGGCCAGCCCTCACTTCCATTATCTCCAGTTTTCAGCCTTTGGCTTTTACTCACCTTCAAGCCCGGGACATCTGCACCTGCTCGTAACAGGTCTCATGTAAGTAGAAGGCAGTAACCTCAAACCGTCAAAAACACTCTTTTAGGTCCTGTCCCGGAAAAGCCAGGTCAAAAGAAAGCCTACTTAAGAAGAGAGAAAGAAAGAGAAAGAGCCTACTGCCTCTCAGCGCGCGCCACCTTCCAGACAGGTCGCTCCTTCTCCTCGGCCTTTCAAATAGGCCGCCCTGGAGAGACCAATCGCAGCCTTCCTTCTTCCCCTAATCGCCGGCGCCGCCCAATCAACGTACGTCATCTACGACTTGCTGCCCTGCAGGTCCAACCTCCCTCCTGGTTTTCCCCTGGTGAGGAAGGGCAGACCGGAAAAGCAAGGGAGGTTGATGCCGAAGAGGCGCCATGTTGGTTAAGGGCAGGGCCGTGGCCGTTCAGAACTTTTTCAGAAGAAAGCTAGCAAAGCTCTAGCGTTTTCACATATTCCAGAAGCCTCTCTTGGCGTAGCACTGAAGGGTTTTTCCATGACGCCTCCCGGGGAGGCCGGGCGTGAGAAAGCAGCCCTGGGGTCGTGAACTTCGCGGACGTGGCCGTGTACTTCTTCTGGGGGGCTGGGGGTGTCGGCGGCCAGCGCAGAGCGCCCTGTACCGGGACGTGATGTGGGAGACGTACGGCCGCCTGGGCGCGCTCGGTGAGGCCCGGCGGTCCAGCAAGGGGGAATGACGAGAAGGGGGGACTGATGTCCCCAGGTTCGAGTGGGATGGAAGTGTGGGGCACTAAGGAAGCAGCCTCATCCTTCCCTCTCGGGTTCTCAGCCGAACCCAATGTTTCCCCTCCGCAGGATTTTTAGGCCCCAAACCCGCTTTTATTTCTTGGGTGGAAGGAGAGGTGGAGGCCTAGGATCCAGAGGGTGAGACCCCAGCAGCTGTCATCGGAGACGGGGGAAAGGTAACGGGTACTTCACTCAAACCCAGTATTGGCACCTCTTAGACGCTCGTCCCCTAACTCGAATCCATAGCACACACTGCCTCCTCCAAAGCCCCATCGCGTATCCCTAAACCTCCTCTCCCGAAGGTTCCAATCTCACTGCAAAATGGCTCATAGAACAGCTAAATAGCACTACTTAATCATACTGGAAAACCCCAGTCTAGTACAGAATAGTGCTTGAGTTGTCAGGGCAGCGAAAGGAAAGGAGAAACACATACCTAATTAGATTTTTCTTGTGTAATAAAATGAAGATAAATGTTCCTTTTAGGTATTAATATGTGGACCTCAATGCAAGGATAATGTCATTCATCAGAGATTCTAAAATAAAACATGTTGGGGTGCTTGGGTGGCTCAGTCGGTTAAGTGTGGGACTTTGGCTTAGGTCATGATCTCCTGGTTCAGAGTTCCAGCCTCGAGTTCAGCTGTGTGCTGAGAGCTCAGAGCCTGAAGTCTGCTTCAGATTCTGCATCTCCCTCTCTCTCTGCCCCTCTCTCACTCATGTTCTGTCTCTCTCAAAAATAAACATTAAACAAACAAACATGTTTTCTCTGCCGTCACGTCATAATAAATGCTCGTTCCCAGGTCTTCCTGTGGAACCCGGAGTACAGTCCAAGTGTAGACTTTTTGATGACATCCCCTTACTGGGGATGGCCCAAGGGAGGTCATTTAGTGGCTGTTTTGCAAAGGGGTCATAAATAGGTTCAGGGTTGTAAGCTCCACAAAGGCTGAGACCATCACCACCCTCAATGCCTGACAGAGTAGGGGTTCACCTCTGTTTATCTCCAGTTTTCAGAGCTTTCATGTGTTAACACCGTCCAGATGATGAAATTTGCTTTTACTCCAGGCTAGCTTTCTGGGTTTGATGAGGCCCCAGTCTCGAAGAGCCCCAGTCCAGCAGACTGCCGTATATTCAGACATTCATGCTGCTTCCCAGGTCAGGCCACCATATGGAATATGCTAAGTTTGAAGTTTTATCTTTTATCCTGTCTCAGGATCCGGGGATGACAGTGAGGAAAAAGAACTGAACAAGAGTCCAAAACAGAGAGACGGCACATGAGGAAGTGTCTCTCGAGGAGTGGTTACCATCCAGCAGGCCACCTGGCCCCAGTCACAAAGCCACCTGCCCAGAGCTCTACTGGACTCTGGGCAGAGCCCAATCTAGCCTTGGTTCAAGGACAGTACAACCCACAAATCAGCCTACGCTTGCCCAAACTGTGGCCACAACTTCAGCTACCCCTCCCTCCTGGCCAACCTGGGGAGCGGCCCTTCCGGTGTGACCAATGCCAGACTCGTCTCTCCCAGTGCAAGCATCTGCTCCAGCATCAGCTCGTCCACACAGGTGAAAAGCCCCACTCTTGCCCTGATTGTGGGCAACGTTTCCACCAGAGGGGTTCCCTGGCCATCCACAGGCAGGCTCACACCTGGGAGAAGCCCCCCCCAGACTGCAAAAGTTGCTTCACTTACCCCTACCTGTTAGCCATCCACCAGCGCAAGCACAGGGGGGAGAAGCCCCGACAGCTGTCCCAGCTGCAGCCTCTGTTTTGCCTACACCTCCCTGCTGGCTGGCCATCCTCAGGTGCACACATACAGGCGCACACACTGTGTGGACTGTGGCCTCCGCTTTACCTATACCTTTCTCCTCCTCAGTCACCGGCACATTCACTCTGATAGCCCACCCTTCTTCTGCCCACAATGTGGGAAAGGCTTTAAGCGCAGGTATGCCTTGGAAGCCCATCAGTGGATCTATCGCTCTGGCGAGAGCCTGAGGGAGCAGTGGCCTGTGTTAGGGCTTTCAGAGCCGATCCCTGTTTTGGGAGGCCTCCAGTTCATTTCCGGTACTTTCCAGGTATATTTCAAGAAAGTGGGTGATGGAGCTCACAAGTGATGATTAGAGTTTTCTTTGGAAGGGAAAAGGCCAAGTTTATGCATTTGGGGGATAAGGAGTGGAAAGAAAGGAGGCATTTGAGGAAGACAAAGCTCTGAGTTCAGAGGGCAAGCTGGTACCTTGGAAGGAGGCAGGAATTAAAGGCCACTTGAGGGCCGAACCCATTTTCTGAGGCTTCTGCTCCCAAGTCCCACGTGGAGTTTCTTCACTGCCAATCATTTCCCTAACTAGCTTTTCCCCCTGGGTTGTTCTCTCCCTTAGAGCATTCTGCTTTCTGTACTGTAGCTCTCATGTTCCTCAGAGATGAGATCCCCTGGACGCAAGAGCCTATGGAAGGAGCCTGCACCCTCTCCGAGGACCCTCTGAAATAGAGGGCACACCTTGGGCCCATCCCCAGTGGGGGAAGCTCATCCAAGGATTCTTTTAGCCAGTGCAGGTGAGACACTTGGCAAGGAGACACATGCAGTGTCAAGCCACTGTTGGCACTCTTTGGTCATAAGGGCCTAAAGGTGATGACAGGGAGGGGAACAGTGGCTTCAGCTGGGAAACTGCCCTGTCCTGTGCTCACTCTGTACATAGCGCACAAAAGTATCACGCTTAGCTGAAAGGTTTTTTTCCCTCTTTTATGAATTAGTGATTACGATGTTTTTTTTTTTTCTTCAGATATTCGCATGTTCTCTGGATTTTACACCTTCTGAATAAAGATGTGTTCTTGGACCACAGCAGACAGAAACAAAATGCTGGGACTTTTGTTTAAAAGAAAGAGTAAATTACCAGTGATAAGGGTTGAAATCAAGGCCTAGTATCTCCAGTCTAATTTTTACTGTAACGTTTGTATGTGTCAACAGTTAAAAGGGGTCTTTGTGACCCACTTAGATCCGCTAGCCCTATTTTCAATTAGGAAACTCTTGAAGGAATAAGCAAGGAAGTGGATGGGACTAAGCATGTCTGCATGCCAGGCATGGTGCCAGGGGATTCAAATAGCTCTTTGAACAAAAGACTGCTCTCAAAACCCATGGGTTCCAAAAATGATTATTTTCTAAAATGTTTATGTATTTTGAGAGAGAGAGAAAGCATGTGCAGGGGGAGGGGCGGGGGGGTGGGTGGGGAGAGAATCCAAAGCAGGTTCCACGCTCAGCAGGAAGCCTGACACAGGCTCGACCCATGACTAACAATATCACAACCTGAGCCGACATCAAGAGTTGGATGCTTAACCGACGCTTAACCACCCAGGAGCCCCCCACCCCCACCCCCAAATGATTGTAACTGGGTGTTATTTTACCTCACCACATAGCCTCTCCTGAATTGGTAGACCTGGATTCCAGGTTGGGCTCAGTCCCAACTAGCTATGGGGCCTTAAGCATGTCATTCAACCTTTCTAAGCCTCAGTTGTCTCACTTGTCAACCTCACAGGGTTGTTGGAGATAAAACGTGAAAGCACCTAGCATGTCTTCATAGTCTGAAGTGACTGAGTGCCCTCATGTCACTGTATGACATTTTTTCAAACATTCAAAAGAGTTGTAAGAATTTTATGGTAAACACTCATGCCCATCATTTAGATCCCACAATTAATCCAGATTCTACAATTACGCTTTATCACATGTCGATCCATCTCTCTAGCCCCTGTCCGTTCATTTATGTGTCGTATTTTATTTCACAGTAAGTTGCAGACCTCATTACCCATCATTCCTCAGCTCTTCAACATAAGGCTGAGCTGTACGCAAAAAACTTCGGCGTTCTGTTATAACTAAAGCTATCTCCTGCATGTTTTATGAATTCTCATAGTCCTATGTGATCGAGATTCTGGAACATGTTAGTGGGCAATCAAAACATTTTGAAAGCGAGAGCATCTTTGTATTTTTATGTGTGGCAGGAAAAACAACATGACCTCAGCCACTTATGATGGAGCACAGTTTTAGTCTTGAAGGTGTGTTTCAATCCGATTAGTTAACACCCAAGTTTATTGTTTAGCTCTATCTCCTTCTTAAGTTTTCTCTATCCCTCGTGCAAAAAGAAGTGGTTTATAACATTGTACGTGAGTACACAAAAGTATTTTTTGGTCCAGGTGAAATCCTTTCTAGTTTCTCTTTAGGTAAAGTTGATTCTCTGCTTGGAAGGAGACTCCTATCTGGAGGCACATTTTTCCTTACTCTATTTCTACACTATTCATCACTGTGAGTGCAGTGAGGCCCCTCCAGGACTCAAGGTTTGATTTGTTTTTTTTTTTAATGTTTATTTTTGAGGAAGAGAGAGAGAGAGACAGAGTGAGCAGGGGAGGGGCAGAGAGAGAGGGAGACACAGAATCCGAAGCAGGATCCAGCACAGAGCCTGATACGGGGCTGGAACTCACGAGCCATGAGATCACGACCTGAGCCGAAGTCGACGCTTAACCAACTGAGCCATCCAGGTGCCCCTCAAGTTTATTTTTTAAATTAAAAAAAAAAATTCTTGGGGAGCCTGGGTGGCTCAGTCGGTTGCGGGTCTGACTCGGGCTCAGGTCGAGCTCTCGCGGTCCGTGAGTTCGAGCCCCACGTCGGGCTCCGTGCGCATTGCTCGGAGCCTGTTTTCGATTCTGTGCCTGCCGCTCTCTCTGACCCTCTCCCGTCCGTTGTCTGTGTCAAAAAAATAAATAAAGGTTAAAAAAAATTAAAAAAAATTCTTTTTAATGTTTATTTTTAAGAGAGAGAGAGAAACAGAGCATGAGTGGGGGAGGGGCAGAGAGCGAGAGGAAGACCTAGAATCTGAAGCAGGCTCCAGGCTCTGAGCTGTCAGCACAGAGCCGGACATGGGGCTCAAACTCGTGAACTGTGAGATTGTGACCTGAGCCAACGTTGGACACTTAACCGACTGAGCCACCTAGGTGCCACTCCGGGACTCAAGTTTAAAAAAATTATAAAATAAGCAAGTAACTGTTGAGGTGATATCAGTGGAAGGCACACCAAAAGCCAGAAGTATTCCGGTGAAAACCAGCAAAGGTGGGGCAAGAAAATACAAAGACGGAAAAAGGCACTAGCTTGGGCAGCAATGAATAATTTGTGAACACAAGGGGGGGGGGGCGGGGACAGCAGGTGCTAGCCAGGCAGGGCAGCCAAGCAAGGAGTGGTTCCAAGACCAGACAGTGGACTGCCGTCAACAGAGAGGAGGGTTTTGTTAATCCAAGGACCAAATGGCACCTGCCTGATTGCAGGAATATTCCCAATGGGATAAAGCTATCTAGTATCTGTAGTCCAATGCCACAAACCATTAAGCTGATCCATCTCGGCTGAAAAACTAGGAGGATTTTGAATCTAGGAGGCAGAGGATACAATCCAGGACAGTGGGGAAGTAAGACCCTGGACGACAGCTAAGGCCCAGTCCAGTTTGAGGGCTCAAGGAGGGAGGAGGGAGGTTTCCCGGGGGGGGGGGGGGGGGGGGGATGGGAATTTGAGGTTTGATGCTATCCCTGGTAGTTCAGAACAACTTAAAGAAGCAGAAAGGGCAGATGATGCAAGGAGAAAGGAAATATAATTAGAAAGTTTTTAAAAGTGGGTGCCTGGGTGGCTCAGTTGGTTTAAGTGCCTCACTTCGGCTCAGGTCATGATCTCACAGCTCGTGGGCTTGAGCCCTGCATTGGGCCCTGCGCTGATAGCTCGGAGCTGGAGCCTGCTTTGGATTCTGTGTCTCCCTCTCTCTGCCCCTGCCCCGCTATTCTCCGTCTCTCTCAAAAATAAATAAACATTAAAAAAATTGAAAAAAAAAAGTTTTTAAAAGCAAACAATGACAATGGCAATACTACAATATGTAAATGTACCAAATCAACATGTTATACACCTTACATTTACACAGTGCTATATGTCAAATACATTTTAATTTAAAAAAAAGCAAACACTGACCAGAAAAGAAACATAATCACAGCATGTATAGGAAATTTCACAAATTTATTACCTCACGTCTGGAAAAAAGGTGAGCAAAATGGGGCTAGAAACCAAACAAGTATCATTGCAGAATGCTCACAAATAATTTCTAAAATGAGTCTATCAAGAACAGTAAGAAAAGCATATTTTTAAAAATGAAAGCTCCAGAAGAAGTGGCTAAGAGTTAAAAGTATATTGATCCAGGGGCACCTTGGTGGCTCAGTTGGTTGAGTGTCTGGCTCAGGTCATGATCTCCGTGGTTCATGGGTTCGAGCCCTGAGTTGGGCTCTGCGCTGATGGTGTGGAACCTGCTTGGGATTCTCTCTCTCTCCCCTCGTTTCTGCTCCTCCCCTGATCCCATGCTCGCTCTCTCTCAAAATAAATAAATAAACTTAAAAAAAAAAAAAAGGTGTATCAATCCAGTTTGGGAAGATGAGAAAGTTCTAGAGAGGATGGCGGGGATGGTTACGATGGCAGTGAAATAAGTCAGACACAAAAGGACACATGCTATATGGTTCCACTTACAGGATGTACCTAGAATAGGCAAATGCATAGACACATAAGGCAGGTTAAAACTTAACCAGGAGCCAGGCTAGAGAACGGGGAATGACCACCTAGTGGGTTCCCGGTTTTCTTTTGCAGTGATGGAAATGTTTTGGGAGTAGATAGTGGTGATGGTTGCACAGCATTGTGAATGTAATTAACACCACTGAACTGTAAAATTAAAAACGGTTCAAATGGCAAACTTTATATCTTGAGTATTTTACAATTAAAAAAATGATGTAACATACCAAAACCCATTAAACTGTACAATTTATTTTTTTATTTTTTTTTATATATGAAATTTATTGACAAATTGGTTTCCATTCAACACCCAGTGCTCATCCCAAAAGGTGCCCTCCTCAATACCCATCACCCACCCTCCCCTCCCTAAACTGTACAATTTAAATGCAAGAGGTATCTATTGAGCTAATTTAATCTCAAAGCTGTTAAACAAAATGCCTTATACAAACGTTCACAGCAACACAAAAGGTGGAAACAACTCAAATTTCCATCAGCTGATGAATGGGTAAACAAAATGTGGTATACATGTGTCCCCTCACTTTTCAAAAGCTCCCATTAGGCCACTTCACTTTAAGAAAAACCTACGTTAAGGGGTGCCTAGGTGGCTCAGTTGGTTAAGCATCTGACTTCGGGTCAGGTCTTGCGGTTCATGAGTTCAAGCCCTGCATTGGGCTCTGTGCTGACAGCTCAGAGCCTGGAGCCTGCTTGACATTCTGTGTCTCTCTCTCTCTCTCTCTCTCTGCCCCTCCCCTGCTCGTGCTCTATCTCTCTCTCAAAAATAAACAACCATTTGAAATATTTGTTAAAAAAAAACACAAAAAAACCTACATTAGTACCTGTTTTCACTAACTGAAAGAAAGCCAAAAAGAATTTTTGCTTTTACAGAGGCAGCTTGCACCCCAAGCAGCGAGAGTGGCCCCACCAAGCTCCTTCCCAGGGAACTACACTCAGCCCCTTGGCATCAAGCTACTATAGCTTTGAACTGTGTGAGTATCTGTTCTTGATCTAGATTTATTTTGTGCGTCCTACGGTATAAGTAAAGCCTAAGAGAGGTTATTTTTGGGGTCTGGAAATGTTAAAAAAAAAGTTTTCCATATAAGTTAATGGTAATTGTTTCTTGGCTTTACACCATTTCTGGATGGCTCAGTTGGTTAAGTGACCGACTTCGGCTCAGGTCAAGATCTCATGGTTCGTGGGTTCGAGCCCCACACTGGGCTCTGTGCTGAGCACTTGCTTGGAGCCTGGAGCCTGCTTCAGATTCTGTGTCTCCTTCTCCCTCTGCCCCTCCCCTGCTTGTGTTCTGTTTCACTCCGTCTCTCAAAAATAAATGTAAAAAAAACCTTTTTTTTTTTTTTTTAAAGAAAGGTTTCATAGAAACATTCTACTATCAGATAGCAGGGAAAACCTATATCCATACAGTAGAGTATTATTCAACCATAAAAGGGGTGAAGCACTGATAAATGCTACATCGATGAATCTTGAAAACTTTTTGCTAATTTCAGAAATCAGACACGTAAAGGCCACAGACTGCAGGATTCCATTTCTGTGAAATATCCAGAAAAAGTAAATGCATAGAGACAGAAAGATTCGTGATTACCATGGGATGGAGGAAGGGGAGAATGAGGAGTGGCTGCTCAAAGGGTTGGGGGTTTCCTTTAAGGGTGATGAAAGTAGTGCTAATGTTTGCATATTATTAATGTACTAAATGCTATTAAATTTTAAGGTATAAAATTAGTTTTTGTTATCTGTATTTTACCACAATCAAAAATTGTGTAATGACTGGAAAGTGTGTACAAGGAGACATTCAGGGGTGACATCTAAGATGTATATTTTGTTTTGAGTGATGGTTAACACGGTTGTATGCATTTGTCAAGACTCAGCGAATTTTACATTGAAGAGCTGTGCGTTTTACTTTATGTACAATATAATTCAAATTAACAAAAGAGTTCAAAGTGGTCTTTAGGGAACAAAGTGAAAAGTGTACGGAGAGCTGCCTTTTTCATTAAAAACCTTTGCATTACTTTTTAAAAACCATGACTATTAGTTAATTTGGAAAAAATTAAAATGTAATTAAAAATGTCCCCATTCCGATTCCAACCTCACCAACCAAGTTCTCCCCCTGAGCTCCAGTCCAGAGACTGACAGCCGTCCCGCGATGCAAGGAGTCGGGCGCGATCCACAGCCGTGGTCCCAACGGTAAACGTGTACCTGGTTTCTACCTCGGCTGTACCCCAGGGCTTGGCCAGAGCATTTGCGTCTCTGGGGCTGGGGACCGGATTCCAGATCCTGCCGCGGGAAGGCAAGGAGGGACAACGTCGAGGACACAATGCGCAGCTCCACACCTGCCGAGGGCCGCTAGAGGTTCCACAACCAGCCGACCCAGGGGCGCTTTCCAACGCTCCACTCGCCCGGCCGGCCGGGCGGTGCGGCCTCTTCCTGCTCTTGGAACCAATCACCGGCCGCCTGGCAGTGCAGGCAAAGAGCGGTGCTGGAAGCCACCGTCCGTCCATCTTTCTTGAAGGCAGGAAGGCTCCGCCCCTCAGCCCACCTCTACCCAGTTCCTATTCCGCCCCGCCCCGCCTATCTCTTCTCCCACTCCACCTGCAGCGGCCATTGTGGTTGAGGGCAAGTGGCCGCTGAGGCCAGAGAAGCCAGATAGGCGCCATGTTTGATATGATCAAAGAATGGCGCTCTTAAAGAATCCAGAGACAACTGGAGCCAGGATGTCGCCATATTTTCTGAAGACACCTTCCGGGTCTCTTAACCCGGCTGTCTAAATCCAAGCTGCCATGAAGTGAATAAACACCGAGGGGTTTTGTTTGTCCCCATCACACCCCCCCCGAATCCCTAGCAGCCAGTCCCTGCTACCTCGGTGCCCTCGACTGCGTCCGGACGCTAAGGCTGGGCGGGGCCCCGGCCTCCGGAGCCCTTCCTGTGGACGACGAAAGCTGAGGCCGCGCGCGGGGAGGCAGTGGCCTGGGGGACAGGGCGGCCGCTGCTCGGGGCCGGGAGGCCCCATGGCGCCCCCCCCAGCCCCGCTCCTGGCGCTGAGACCGGGGAATACCGGGGTTGGTTGTAAGAAGCCTGGGGCCGTGAGCTTCGCGGACGTGGCCGTGTACTTCTCCCCGGAGGAGTGGGGGTGTCTGCGGCCCGCGCAGCGGGCCCTGTACCGGGACGTGATGCGGGAGACCTACGGCCACCTGGGCGCGCTCGGTGAGGCCCCGGGTCAGAATCCCCCCCCTCCTCCTTCACTGGGGTTCACAGGGGAGATGACGTGAGGACCGAGAGGATTGTGAGCTCTAATCCCGCACTATTCCACCAACAGCACCACAGCCACCTCCATTCCCAGGGCTTCAGGTTAGGGAGTGCTTCCATCCGGCATCCGCTTCCTTCAAGCAGGAGCGTTGCAGAACTTGTCCAGCTTGAGCATAAGTTCTGAGGAGGTGCCCTTACCCTGGCAGGGGGATGCCATCTTCCCAGGACAGCCTCTCAGGCCAGCACTGTGATCCCTGTTCTCTCCCAGGATTCCCAGGCCCCAAACCAGCCCTCATCTCTTGGATGGAACAGGAGAGTGAGGCTTGGAGTCCCGCCGCCCAGGATCCTGAGGAGGGGGAAAGCCTGGGAGGAGCTCTGAGAGGTGAGGGATTGTCCCAAGTCCCCCCCCCCCCCCACTTGGCGCTCCAGGGCTTCCTGTTTCACAGAATTTTCTTTTGAATCCCCACTGCCAGCGTCCCTAAAGGAATTAAAGAGACTGCCAATGTTGGATATTAAAGAGGAAAGAAGACAGACCTGGTACAAAATTTTCAGAACTTGGGACAGTAGTCACGTTAGGACCAGAGTAGGAGAAGTAGGAGCCCAAGTCCAAGACTCTGGTTTCTAGGTCCCACTTGGAGAAAACACCAGCCATTCTTCCCTTTTCAAGAACAATTAAAAACCCCTAGGAATGGAAGCGGCTTCAGGTCTGCCTTTCACATTCCTCACACAAGGCAAAGTGGTACAAGAGAAAATGCCCAGTAATCAACAACTTGGTTTCCCCCCCATCACCATCCCCTAGCCGAATGCTCTTGTGCAAATGTTTCCTTGTCTGTAAAAGTCTTACCCTACAAAAAAAAATTGAGAAAACACAACAGTAATAGCTACTGTTTTCTTGAGCATTTGCTAAATGCTTAACATGCTTCTACTGATTTAATCCTCCCGGCGACCCTATGAAGTAAAGAAACCTTTGAATCCCATTTGCTACATTGAGACACCAAGGCCCAGATAAGTCACTCTTCAAAGCCTGTGTTTTAATCGCTGGACAGTACTTTTCTGACACTTCCTAAGTAAAAGAATCCTATAACCTGAGACAGTGGAAGCAAATGTGTTTTAAAACGTATCTTAATTCCTGTTTCCCAGGAGGCACCCCAAACAAGAAGGAAGAGGCACCAGAGGAAGGGCCAGGAACCAAGGGACCCAGAAAGACTCCTGGGAAGGAGCCTTCTAAAGACCTGGTTAAACACAACCCTGACTGGACCGTAAGAAAGGTTTCGGCAAGAGCACAGCAACCCGCCAACACTGCCTGGAACCAGAGCACAGGTGTGCAGCCCTCGGTCCCGGTGCCCGGCGTGGACACTCAGGACAGCCAGCGGCGTCACGTGTGTGCGGACTGTGGCCGCCGCTTCACCTACCCCTCGCTGCTGGTCAGCCACCGGCGCATGCACTCAGGGGAGCGGCCCTTCCCCTGCCCCGAGTGTGGCATGCGCTTCAAGAGGAAGTTCGCTGTGGAAGCCCACCAGTGGATCCATCGCTCCTGCTCTGGGGGGCGGCGGGGTCGGAGGCCTGGGATTCGGGCTGTGCCTCGGGCTCCGGTGCGGGGGGACCGGGACCCGCCGGTGCTGTTCCGACACTACCCGGACATCTTTGAGGAGTGCGGGTGAGCTGCTCCAGCAGGCTGGGGTGGAGCCTGACCTTGGACTGCCTGGGCCCCCCAGGGAGGCTCCTGAGTCAGGGATTTGGGAACCAGAAATTCATCCCTTGGGCTTCCCTTGAGGATCCCTCAAGTTTTCAAACTTGTAAAAAGAAAAGTGCCTGTAAAGATTCAAATAGATTAAACTTGACGCTACTCCCCTCTCAGGCTTTCTGAAAAACTGAAGAGGGTAGACTTCTCAAAGTGTTCATCTCAGCAGCACATGCCACCGAGATCTTTCTGCGGTCTCAGAAACCAGCCCTTGCTGCTTCTCTACAGAGGAAGCAAATGCTGAGGGGACTAAGGCCTGGGGAGGCCCCAGGGGGTGGCGAAGCCCTGGCTAATTGACAGCAGCAGGGAGTCTGGGAAGTGAAGTGGGTGGAAAGAACACAGATGCACGGATCTAGTCTCTGCAACTTGTCCCCAGGCACAGCTGGTAAGTCACATGCCATCCCTGAGCCTCAGCTCCCTCACCTGTAAAATAGAGATTCATAATATCTACCTCAGAGGGTTACTGGGAAGGCTGAAATTTTAACAAGGTAGTATGTACAACATAGTAATTGTGCAATAAACATTTGTGGGAAGAACAAATTATTGTTGATATTTTATGCATTTTAAAGAAAATGTAAAGAAGCCTGCTAAAGAGGCAGGGCATGGATATCAGCAGCCACATTTTGCAGATGAGTAAACTGAGGCTCTGAGAGAAAAAGTGATTTTTCTCAAAGCGTCACTGCTATAAGGCAGCAAAGCTGGAAACTGACACAGTGCCTAGAAATCTGCCACTTTATTTTTCTTTTTAAAACTTATTTATTTATTTTGAGAGCGAGCGTGAGCAAGCGAGTGGGAAAGGGGCAGAGAGAGAGAAAGGGAGAGAGAGAGAGAGAGAGAGAGAGAGAATCCCAAGCAGGCTCTATGCTGTCAGCACAGAGCCTGACACCAGGCTCAATCCCACAAACTGAGATCATGACCTGAGCTAAAATCAAGAGTCGGACGCTTTACCAACTGAGCCACTCGGGCGCTCCTATCTACCACTTTCAATGGGCAGTCCTATCTGGACAGAAAACAGATCAGGGGCTCAGGTGTGGCTGAGATGAGAAAGGCCTGGGCAGAGGCCTAGCCCTGCCTTCCTGGGGGAGTCTCAGCAGGAAACAGAGTCCCATCAAGGCCGGTGACCTTGCACTTAGAAAGTGCCATCAACATTCAGTGGCCATATGTTGAGTGGCTTCTGTGGGAGACTGCTAGGTGGTAAGGGAATTCTGGGATAAATTGGGCTGATCCCATTCATTCATTCAGCAAACACCCTATGAGGCCTCTGTGGGTTTTTGTGCTGGGCTCCAGGGACACTCAGACTCACTCGGACTCAGGTCCCAAGTTCCATGTGGGAAGATAGTGATTGGGGCTATGATGGAGGAAGCCCAGAGGCACCACCTAACCCATCCTGGCTGGTGATACACCAGGAAATGCAGCTTGGAGGAGATGGTTGTGCTTCCCATGACATGAGTAGGAATTAGAGTAGAAATAGAGCAGAGTAGGAATTGGTGTGTGTGGGAGGGAGATTTTCAGGCAAAGGCAGCCTTGTTTCATAGAAAGGATAAAAATCAGCACGGCATGGAGTAGAGGTTAAGAGCATGGTCTCTGGAGTCAGGCTGTCTGGGTTCGGACCCTGACTCACTTGCTTTATAGCAGTGCAGTCTCTAGCAAGTCACTTCTTGCCCCGCCTCTCATGTGCCTTAGTTTCTTCATCCATGAAACCTGGATAATAAAAGCACCTACCTCATAAGAGTGGTGTAAGGATTAAATGAGAGGGTACAGGGGCCCCTGGGTGGCTCAGTCGGTTAAGCGTCTGACTTTGGCTCAGGTCATGATCTCACAGCATGTGAGTAAGGGCCCTACTTCAGGCTCTGTGCTGACAGCTTGGAGCCTGGAGCCTGCTTCGGATTCTGCGTCTCCCCATCTCTCTGCCCCTCCCCTGCTCACGCTCTGTCTCTCTCTCCCTCAAAAATAAATAAACATTAAGAAAAGAAATTTTTATTTTTTTTATTTTTTTTTAATTTTTTTTTTTAATTTTTTTTTTCAACGTTTATTTATTTTTGGGACAGAGAGAGACAGAGCATGAACGGGGGAGGGGCAGAGAGAGAGGGAGATACAGAATCGGAAACAGGCTCCAGGCTCCGAGCCATCAGCCCAGAGCCCGACGCGGGGCTCGAACTCATGGACCGCGAGATCGTGACCTGGCTGAAGTCGGACGCTTAACCGACTGCGCCACCCAGGCGCCCCAAGAAAAGAAATTTTTAAATGAGATAATACAGAAGAGAACCTGGCACGTTAGAGTTTAATAAACAGTGGTTATTGTTATTCCAAAATAACACAAAATAGTATGTGAAGAGGGCAAGGAGGAGACCTGGGCAGGTCTTCTGATTCAAGGAAGGTTTCCTGGAGGAGGTGGTTCAAACTGGCCTTGAAGGAAGGGAAAGATATCAACCAGACGAGGCATGTATAGGGAGTGGTCAGGGGCTCCACCTGAGTGGAAGGTAAAGAACCAGGTACAGAGTCATAGAAGACACCTGCAGTAACCTGGGAAGGTCACAGATCCCAGCAGGAGGGCTTGGGGTTTACCCTGTAGGCACTCAGGAGCCATAGAAAGGTCTTGAATAGGAGCAGGGCTATTTGACTAGTGCTGTCTGAAGATGTCTTTGTAAAACAGTGTGGAGTGTGAGTAAGGAGACGGGACTAGGAATCTGTTCGGCATTTGCTCCCAGGTAAAGGTGAGCGAGAGCTGCGATCAGGCTAAAGACTTTTTCTTTTTCTTTTCCTTTTTTTTTTTTTTTTTTTTAGGTTGGTTTATTTTTGAGAGAGAGAGAGAGAGAGAGAGACTTCATGTAGGGGAGAGGCAGAGAGGGTGAGAGAGAATCCCAAGCAGGCTCCATATAGCACAGAGCCTGACACAGTGCTCAATCCCACGAACTGTGAGGTCTTGACTGGAGTAGAAACCCAGAGTCAGAAGCTTAACCGACTGAGCCACCCAGGTGCCCCCAGCAAGACTTTTTCTTGCAGCTGCTCTGCTTTGCTGACTTTTGAATTGGGGAGAAAGATACTCAGGAGAGGCTTCTGCCATAGAATCTGCATGGCTCGGTGACTGACAATATGAGCTATGAACAAGTAAGCCCCAGAGGGTTCAAGCACGGAGACATGGAGCAAGGGAGGCAGCAAGTGGGACGGCGTAGAGGCCAAGGGATGACCAGTCCTAGAGAGGGATGAGTCAAAGAGAAAGGGAAGCTGGAGAGAAGAGGCCCCACCAGGGAGGGAGGAGCAGAACCAGGCACAGTGTATCAAACACAGAGTGGCCCAGGCCAGCATACGGCACAGAGGGAGTGCTGTCTGCTTTCTTTCTCATGTATCCATTTAACAAGTAACAAATAGTAAGCATTTGCCATGAACTAGGCACTATTCTCTGTGCAAGATACAGCAGGGAAAACAGACATAGGAACCATTTTGGAACTTACTTTTGAGAAGCGTGGGGAGAGACAAGTGATAAGCCAGTACCTAAGTAAGACAAGGTATTGTAACTAAATAACAAGTACTACAAAGGTACTAAGACAGATGTGCTCAAAGTGCCTGTTGCAGATGGGTACTTAGGCCAGGTCTTGGTACAGAGGAGACCTCTGAACGGAGTTCCAAACGATGAGAAAGAACCAAGGGGAAAGGGGTCAAGTGGCAGGATGTGGGAGTGGGGGAGCGCAGGGTTTCAGAGGCTGGGAGTCGGGGGCAGGCAGGGGTTCCCAGACAGACGGAATAGCAGACGCCATGCTCTGAGGTAGGGATGAGTTTGGGTGAGGTGCAGAAAGGACACTGGTGGCTGGATGGAGGAACTGAGTGGAGAAGAATTACAGGTGAGCTTGGAGGAGGGGGAAGGGAGTGGGTCACAGGACTCTGGCTGGCCACGGTGCCAAGTCTGGATTGATTCTAAATATATTGGGAAGCCACTGGGTTATGATTTTTCTTTTTCTTTCTTTCTTTCTTTTTTTTTTTTTTTGCCTTGTGATAAAATATACACATTTTACCATTTTAAACATTTTTAAGTGTACAGTTTAGTGGCATTAAGCACATTTACATTGTGTGCATCCATCACCACCATCCCATCCCTCTCTAGAACTTTTCCATCTTCCCCAGCTGAAACTCGGCACCCATTAAACACTGACTCCCGACTCCTTTCCCCAGGCTCCTGCAACCACCATTCCACCTGCTCTATGAATTTGACTGCTCTAGGGACCTCATAGAAACCACTGGGAGGTTTTTTTTTGTTTTGTTTTGTTTTTTAATGTTTATTTTTGAAGGATGGGGGGGAGGGGCAGAGAGAAAGGGAGACACAGAATCCGAAGGAGGCTCCAGGCTCTGAGCTGTCAGCCCAGAGCCCTACGTGGGGCTGGAACCCATGAGCCGTAGATCATGGCCTGAGCTGAAGTCAGACACTTAACCGACTGAGCCGCCCAGATGCCCCACCACTGGGAGGTTGTAAGTAGAGTGTCAAGGTGAGGTGATTTGCAAACCCATTCTGGCTGCCTTAAGAATGGGCTGCAGTGGGACAAGCAGAGTAGAAATGGAGAGTAGCAGAAGGACCAGAGGTAACCACTGAGAGTTAAAAGGACAGGACCTGTCTGTGGGCTGGATGTGGGGGCTGAGGCATCAGAGGAGCCTGGAATGATGATAAGGTTTTGGCTGAGTGAGGAGGTGGATGGAGGAGCCAGTTCCTGGGGGGGCCCTGGGGTGGGGGGTGGGGGCAACGACAGGGTGGACTGCAGCATTTTAGAGCTGGAAGGGAGCGCTTGGGAGCTGGTTCCAAAGTTTAGGAAGCTGTGGGTGGAACACGTTTCTTTGCTGAGGAGGGGTGTGGGGAAGAATGCTTGTTCTTTCCAGAAGCTGTCCTGTAAATACTGTTCCACAGAATATGTTCTGAGAAAGGCTGAGGCCCGGTCTTAAAGACCTTATTTAAGATCACACAGTTGAATTAGGGGCAGAGGTAGGCTTGGAACCCAAACCTCTCGATTTCTCAGTGGGTGAGCCTGCTCTTTTCACTACACCAGGCTGCAGTGTCAGATGGATGGGACAGGCAAAAGCTGGAAGCCCAGACACCAGCCAGGTGACCCAGGCCCAAACCATCAAGGGCCTAAGCAAGAGGAGCCCACTGGTGACAGGTGCAACAGAGTGCCTTTTGGGAAGCCTGTCACCCTTCCTCCAGAGCAATTTCACATACCTCCTAAACACCTGAATGACACACATGTATATTTTTTGCCCTGACATGACCCTTAAATGCAACCCTTTTACTTACTTTCAATACTTACCAGAACCTGTCATTTTTTTCCTCTTTACATTTATATGACAGTACGGAATTGTACATGCGACCAGAAACAGCCCTTCTGCCCTCCTAACTACCTCGCATTACAACTGCATCTTGGTCACCTGGCTTGAAACCCTACCTCTCTCTGGTTGCTGAGGTTGTACGTTCAATTGTTTGAGGCATTACAACATGAGTTCTGGAGTTAGGCTGCCTGGGTTTGAATCCTGGCTTCACCACTTACTAGCTGTGTGGCCTGGGGCAAGGTCACCCCTCGGGCCTCAGCTTCCTGATCCAGAAGGGCACTTATCTTTGAGGGATTGTAAGGGTTAAATGAGTTAACCGGAGGAAGCACTTAGAACAGTCTGGCATACAGTAAGTGATCAAAGTAACATTATTGATGTCTTAGTCGTTATCACAGAACCCACTGCAGCCCCTGTACAGGCTGCCATTGTTCTCTTAGAGGAGCCTGGGCTTGGGAAATCCAGGGGCACCTTCAACTGGAGTATCAAAACAGTTGAGGGGCGCCTGGGGGGCCGACTTCAGCTCAGGTCATGATCTCACAGTCCGCGAGTTCGAGCCCCGCATCAGGCTCTGTGCTGACAGCCCAGAACCTAGAGCCTGGAGCCTGCTTCAGATTCTGTGTCTCCCTCTCTCTCTCTGCCCCTCCCCTGCTCATGCTCTGTCTCTGTCTCAAAAATAAATAAAAATATTTAAAAATTTAAAAAACAACAGTTGAGCCATGTCTTTCAGTAACTCATCTACTTTTTATACAGTCTTCACTTAAATGGAGAATGCTGTTCATTTTCAGTAGGTCAGCAGGGGTCAGTACATTCAAAGTCTTCAGCTGCTTTTCTGGAACAGGCCTGGAGGAAGCAGGGCGAGATGGTGGAAGAGGCTCGAATTTAGTAGGAGTCTCAAGACCTGGAGTCACTAGGGTTGCCTGACCTTGGGAACAACTAGGTTTGTTTCCTCTTCAGTCAAATAGCTGAATTCTAAGGCATCCAGAGGCATCTGGCCCAGTGTCCTCCGTTAAAGACACAGCAAATGGGGGCGCCTGGGTGGTTCAGTCGGTTAAGCGACCGACTTCGGTTCAGGTAATGATCCCACGTTTCACGGGCTCCAGCCCCGTGTTGGGCTCTGTGCTGACAGCTCCGAGCCTGGAGCCCGCTTCGGATTCTGTGTCTCCCTCTCTCTCTGCCCCTCCCCTGCTTGCTCGCGCTCTCTCTCAAAAATAAATTAAAACATTAAAAAAATTTTTTTAATAAAAAAAAAAAAAAGACCTAGCAAATGTATGGAAATACCACTGACAGGCTATATCTGGAGGCATTTAAGAAACGGTGAGGAGGCGTCACAGAATATCATGCTGTACCTTGCAAATGAAAAAATTATTTTTGAGCAATGAACTAACTTGCTAAACATAATCTTTCTTGTAAGACCGGAATGGGCCTTCTGACCCGGATTGGAAGAAGGTCGCCAGGCCGGCAGCCCCTAGTCCTGGCCCCCTTTCCCTCCGTAGGACCCCGGGCCGCCGCCGGCGCTCACGCACCGGATCCTCTTCCCCTTTGCCTCGCCAAACCGGAGCACAGACGCCGAAGCGGCCACGGCCATCTTAACTATGGGCAAGAGGGTCTCCCAAGAGAGCTGGCGGAACAGAAGACAACTCGAGGGTGGAATACACCAGGTTATTACCACCAGACCCATAATGACGCTATTAAATGCTTCGCTCTAAAACTGGAAGTCGCTGGAGTGCCACCATCTTTTCTGAGGGCGCCTTCATTTTCTCGGACCTGGGACCACCGAGTTCGCGTAACGGACCGTTTCTCGCCGTCCTAGAGCGGCCCCGCCGAGGCTACTTCCGGCCGCCTAGGCCCGGAAGAGCCCAGCTCCCCGGAGGTGGAATCCCGGGCGTCTCTCCTTGTTGCGTGGGGGTGGGGACCCCGACTCCGTCCTTGGCCAAGTTCCCGGCGCCCTGCTGAGGTGCCCGCTAAGGCCGGTCAGGAAGGAGGAGGGGAGAAAAGGCCGAGGGCTGCGAACTTCGTGAAGGTGGCCGCGTATTTTCTTCCCCGAGGAATGGGGATGTCTCTGGCCCGTGCCGACGGCCGTGTGCTGGAACGTGATGCGGGAGACCTACACCTACTTGGGTGTGCTCCGTGAGGTCTGGTCGTCCCGCATCTCAAGGGAAGGGGGCGGGTGAGATGCGTAAGTCTGGGTGCCAGACTCGCCCCCACTTTTCCCCTAGGTTGGGTTCGTTTCCCGTGATCCCCGCCAGATCGGCCTAACTGAAACTTATAACTGATCCTCTTCTGCCCGACACCTCCAGTGGCTCCCCAGGACTTACGCAAAAAGTTCAGAACCTGTGTACCATAGCGTGAAGGCCCGTGGCATGCTAATCTCCTCTTCCAATTCAAACCCAATCTCTCCCTACAGGCGAATGATCCCATGGGTTCCAGCTACATGGAATCTGTGTTTTGGAGGACAGACATCTAACTAGATGACCCTAATGCAACATCTTTTGTGAGCTCTTCTGTCTCATGCAGGAAGACTCAACTGCAGCTTTTTAGCTCTATAGCTCTGCCTGAAGGTCTCCCTACTGCGCCCCCATAGCTAATAGGTGACATCTCTCTCCCTTAGTGTAAATGTAGAGCTTAGTGTAAACTTAGAGCAGGAATCTTATCTTGGTTCACCAACGTCTCCAACGCCCAGAACATCTAGAACAATGCCTGCTACACAAGAGATGCCCAATATGTTTTCTTTAAATAATGAGTTGTTTCTTGAGTGCTTTGGGTTCTTTCCCAGGACTCCCAGACTCCAAACCAGTCCTCATCTCCTGGGGGGAGCAGGAGGCCCAGCTGTGGGGTTTAGATGCTCAGGATCCCCAAGAGGATGCCAGAGAGAAAGAAGGATGAGAGGTGGGGGTAATGTCTCAGTTCCAGCTGGAAGGGAAAATGTTTTGTTGAACAAGAAACACCATCTACGTGTTCCTTACTACTTTTTGCTGACCTGAATTTATGATTACCCACTGGAGACTGGAGTCTTGACCTTCTCTTTCTCAATTGACTGTGGCATCCAGTGGTCCCATGGCCAGGTCACAGTATGAATCATCCAAACTCTGACAGTGGCAGTGTATGAATTAAAGCTTCGGATGGAGGCGGTTCACCTTTTTGTCCCCAGGTGCCTGTACCTTGTAACAGCTGCTCCTCTGGATGAGGGTATCTCTTCGGGTTGGTTTCAAAGTAGAAATGGCCCTGACTTGTGACCCCCTCGATTGTGACCAACACAGTCTAGGTGGGTGCTTCCAGGGGCTAGGTACTCATCTGCAGTTGTGAAGGTTGAGTAGAGTTTGAATCTACTGTGTTTCACAACAGCCACTCAGAAAAATGATACATTTGGAAGGGGCCAGAAGAAGGAGTCTATTTGGGAGATGTCATGAGCCCCTGGGGTGAGAGACACTAGCTTGGCGTCTGAGCCTGTGGCCAAGGGTGCCTGTATGTAGCCAGGCCTTTCCCAAGCCCCAACTCTACACCCAGACTCAGTGTCTGCTACTCACACAGCACCCTGCACCAAGTGCAGGCATGATTTGCCATGACCTTTCACCTGGAGAGGGACCCTGTGCCTGCAGCTAGAGTGGCCACTCCTTCTGCCATAGCTAGTACCTTTCATGCTCCCTGCTGACTCACACAGGCGAGCTGTTTTATTCCTGTCTCCAGTGTGGGAGGTACTTTAGTCAGAGAACCACCAGGAGACCCCGGCCTGGTGCCATGGACCTCAGGGGCTGACATGGGTGTGAATCCTGCCCTGGGTTCTTCCTCAGGAGCATCCAGACCCCTCTGTGGGTTTTCAGCACTCCCAGAGCTCTTCTAGGCCTGTGTGTGAGAGGCACCACCATGAGGAGTGGGCACTGACAGATGAGAAAACCCCATTAGTCTTATGGAAATCTGTTTTTTTCTTATGTCCTTCAGTGGTGTGAGAGGCTAGGAGGAACTACGGCTCAGTCAAGTCCCTGGGCAAATCTGCATGCTTACCTCTTCCAGGCTTTTTGTCTTTTCCTTTTCCCCTTTTCTGCTGTGATCAACTCTACTTGCCCAGCTCCTCCGATGTGGGGAGACGTGTCCACCAGATACAAGGTGTTGGGTGCAAGGCTCAGGGAGGCCTCTGGAAGGAGGCAAGCAGAGAAAAGCTCCAGACTAGACCCCAGACCTGCTGAAGGGAAGTGCATTTCCATGAGGTGTGTGAAATGCTGTGATTTAGCTGACCAAAGGAAAATGATCAAGTCTTCTTAGGGAAGGGTATTTATGAAGGCAAGTAGCGACACAGAGTAAGCTGTCAATTAAATGTGTGGAGGGAGGGGGGTTCAAGGTAGAAATGATGGAGAGAGTTGGTGCCATTTGCTGTGATAAAGACCCCAAGAGGAGCAGGCTGGAGGACCAAAGGGATGAGTTCAGTTGCAGCCGTGACTAGCCCAAGGTGCTAGTTAGTGGGACATTCACGCAGGGCAAGGGCGGCAGGAGGCTCAGTGATCAGGAGCTTATGAGCCAGGCTCGAGCTAGAGGTAAACAGACGTTCGAGAGGCCTCCTGCAGGGCAAGTGGGGGAGAGTAAGCTTGCAGAAAGTGGGTCCTTCTGACCTTTTACAGACCCTACCCTACTCTCCCCCAGCTGCCCCCACCATCTCCTGAAATAGAAGCTCCCAGAACATCAGGCTCGAACAAGCGTCCAGTAGAGAAGGTTCTCTTTTACCCACTACATTTTTCTCCTTTCAACTTTCGGAAAAGGCTGCTGTCATCCAGTGACGGGTGGAAACCCATTTAGGAACGTGGAATTCACAAAGGCAGAGCGGGCGGGGTCAGGCCGGACCTCCCGCCGCGCCCGTGCCTTCTGCAAACCCTAGCGGGGCTGAGACTGCGCCTCCCGGCGCGACGGGTGCGGGAACCGATGCGGGGCAGTGGTGGCCCGCCGCCCCTCCGTGGGCCGGGCGGAGCGGGCCACCCTCACCGGCATTTGTAGCCGTCGCGGCCATTTTGGCTGAGGGCTCGAGGACAAAGCCACCTGGAGACCCCGGGGGAGGCGTCATCTGGGCACGGTTGCGTAGGAGCAACGTTCGCGCGGCGCGTTGCCGCCATTTCTTTCCGAGGGTCTGTGTCCCTTCGGCTGGCAGCTCTTGGTCGTTGGCCAGCGGGGTGGGCCCTCGAGGGGCCGGCTGTCGCGCTCCCGGCCTTCCGGCCCGCACCCCGGCCCGGAGGCTGCTTCTGGCGCGGGAGGCTCCCCGGACCCCGGCCCGGCACTTTCCATGGCGCCGCCTCCGGCCCCGCTCCCCGTGGGGGAACCGGACGCGGCCGGGCGCGAGCGGAGGAGGCCGGGCGCCGTGTGCTTCGCGGACGTGGCCGTGTACTTCTCCCCGGAGGAGTGGGGGTGTCTGCGGCCCGCGCAGCGGGCCCTGTACCGGGACGTGATGCGGGAGACCTACGGCCACCTGGGCGCGCTCGGTGAGGCCCCGCCTGCTCGCCTGGGCCACCTCCCCGCCCACCCCGCCCGGCCTCCGGGCCGGCTCGGGCAGTGGGAGGCCCTAGGTCTGGGAAGTCGGGACCGCAGGGGGAGGGCCTCCCGGCAGCGTGGGGTTTGCGTTCTCCTCCCCCAGGGTTCCGAGGCACCAAGCCAGCCCTCATCTCCTGGGTGGAGGAAGAGGCCGACCTGTGGGGCCCGGATGCCCGGGATCCGGAGGTGGGAGAGTGTCTGACGGCAGCAGACACAGGTGAAGTATTGGGTTCTGCGTCTCCTGGGACCTCCTCTGGGCCTGACCCATCCTGCTCCCCTGTGCCAACACCTACCCTGCTCCTCATTTTCTTCCCTGAATTGCTTTCCCAGCTGAGGTTACCATGCCGGCCTCTGCCTAGGTGCCGGGTTCAGCCCAGTCCTGCTGGGCTGCAGGACCCTGCCTACCTGCCTCTCCAGCGAATCTGTGCCCCTCACCACTTGTTGGTCCCTAAGCTCTTTTGAGCTTCACATCATCCCTCCTGCCATTTTCCTACCCTCTAGCTTCTCTGCCGCCTTTTGTTTCAGTTTTCTTTCTTTTGGTTATATTTTTGTGGCATCTCCATTGTCTGGGTTCCACTGTTTTCTTTCTCCAGTTCATCCTTGCACCGTATCCTGTCCCTGTGTACTTGTCAGTGCCAGCCGCATTCATCCCTCTCTTGTACTGTTCCTGCTGCCTGGACAGCATCCTTAAACATCCACTCCTCCTCCGTGATCCAGCAAAAATGTCCTCCCCTCCCCCATTTCCCTAACTCTGAGGTAGAATGTACGGTGCCCTGTTCCTTCCTTTTTTGTCTCTGCGTCTTTTCTGTCCTCTGCAGCTCAGGAAAAGGTGTCACTCTGAGCTTCCCCGCCTGTACTGAGCCGAGTCCCAGAGGCAGCAGCGGTGGGTCCAGAAGGTGGCTGTGTATCTAAGAGGCTTCTCTGTCACCATTTGGGGTGTGGCTTTAAGGACCAGGACAAGCCAGAGTCTGAGCTCTCTCTCCCCTTACCTCCCGGCAGATTCCAGAAACAAGGAAGAGAAAGGACAAAGAGAAGGGACTGAGGCACTAGAGAAGATCCTCTCTGCGGAAGCTCGGCCTGCTGGGCTGACGACTCTGAAACACCCTTCTGCCGGGCTCCCTTATGGCTTGGAGCAGCCATCCAAGGCACCTCGCCGGGGTCGCCCCCCACTCTGTGCCCATCCCCCTGTCCCGAGGGCAGACCAGCGTCATGGCTGCTACATGTGTGGGAAGAGTTTCGCCTGGCGCTCTACCCTGGTGGAGCACCTGTACACCCACACGGGTGAGAAGCCCTTCTGCTGCCCTGACTGCGGCAAGGGCTTTAGCCAGGCCTCCTCTCTGAGCAAGCACCGGGCCATCCACCGTGGGGAGCGGCCCCACCGCTGCCTGGACTGTGGCCGGGCCTTCACCCAGCGCTCTGCCCTCACCACTCACCTTCGGGTCCACACAGGCGAGAAGCCCTACCGCTGTGCCGACTGCGGCCGCTGCTTTAGCCAGAGCTCTGCCCTCTACCAGCACCAGCGGGTCCACAGTGGCGAGACTCCCTTCCCCTGCGCGGACTGTGGCCGTGCCTTTGCCCACGCGTCAGACCTTCGGCGCCACGTGCGCACCCATACGGGCGAGAAGCCCTACCCGTGCCCAGACTGTGGGCGCTGCTTCCGACAGAGCTCCGAAATGGCAGCCCATCGGCGTACCCACAGTGGTGAACGCCCCTACCCCTGTCCTCAGTGTGGCAGGTGCTTTGGCCAGAAGTCAGCCATGGCCAAGCACCAGTGGGTCCATAGGCCTGGTGCTGGAGGGCACAGGGGCCGGAGTGCCGGCGGGTTGCCTGTGCCCTTGGCCCCTGGCCAAGGGGAGCTGGACCCACCTGTGGGCTTCCAGCACTACCCGGAAATATTCCAGGAGTGTGGGTGATGGTGATGGTCTGTAAGATGGCAAGGCAAAGGGTGAAGGTCTAGGCATTGCCTGAGGCCCAGGCTTAGCTCAGGGGCTTGAACCTCTGTGGCAGCTCCAGGGAGGTCACAGAATTCTGGACAAGAGGTGGACCTGGGGGACGAGGACCGTCTTATCTTAGGCCTTCACAAGCTTGATCTGTTGACACCTTGCTCCCAGATTCTAGAAGCCCCCTTTGCTGAGTTAGGGCTGAAGTAAGCACTTCCACAAGACATCCACTGTGGGGGAAGAAAAGGCCCGTTTCTCAGCCTAGATGTGTCAAGAGGATTGAGGTAGAAGAGAACTTTATTCTACCCGTTGTCTTTTTACTGCAGGGCTTAAAAACTGATGGCGTGTACTGAATCTGGCTCGCAGCAACATTTAAAACATTACTTTTGGCCCAACCAGCATTTTCAAGTGTCCCAAATTCTTGGTTAAGATTTAAAAGGATGTTGCACGCAAAAATTCAGGTTTCTGGGCTCTTTTGAAAAATCCAAAGATTTGGCAACTTGACCTGCGCTCCCGCGAAACCTCAATTGGCAGGAGCCTAGGAGCAGCTGTCCAGCACGCCCACCACTCCGTGTCACCTCCTGACTAGCATCAGCTGGCACTTGTCATTACTTGTCCATGCCCCTGGGTAAAGCAGGCCCTCTTTATCTGGCATTTCCCCCTCATTTTACATGACCTCTTGGTTTCCTCTAGTCATTTGAGTTTGCAAACCGGTGCACAGCATTCATGTTCTCCTGAATCAGGGATTCAGGTAGCATGTATGTGAAAGGGTGGCAGGAGAGAAGTAAAAGCAGGCTTTATTTCAGATGTTTGCTGTATCACATTCTCTGATTTCCAAAGTACTGTCTTGTCCATCAACTCATTTTGTCCTCATAACCACCCGAGGAAGGAACCATCTTGCTTGGGAAGGACAGTCCAGTCAGGAAGAGGCTGTCAGGATTGTATATTTTGCCCCAGACCGAGTGGTATCTCTGTCAGGCCACGGTATGACTCTCAGCTGACCGGCAGTTCCTGTGTTTGAAGAGGAAGGCTCTGAATGTGCCCTCTAGTCTTTCTCGGGCCACCCTGGGAGAGCCCTTTTGCTCAGGCTTTAAGCCACCCTCGAGCCAGCGAGGAGGGCCTCGTCATCTTTTTGAACTGGAAGGGATCTTGGCTTTTCCATCCTTTTTTCATCTGGGGACTCTGAGACTGGGGGAGGCCAAACAACCTGTCCAAGGTCACATACAGAGTGATATTCCAGGGTTCTGGGTCTACAGCTGTCTTGACCACACCACTCCTGAGTTCCTTGCCGGTGTCTCAGCCAAGGTTCTGGAGGCATCTGCTCACTCCCTATAATGGCTCCCAAGCAATGACCTGGACTAGGGACAGAGGAACCCAGTATCGGTGAAGCCCAGGCACAAGACGACTGACAAAACACACATAGCAGAGCAAGGCAAGAGAGAAACCAGCCCAAGATGAGAGTTCTAGGGCAAACAGAAGCAAAGCTTGCCTCTTCTCTTTTTTAAGTACTGCCCATCATGAACAAAGGGGTCAGGCCAGGAACATGTGGGATTAGCAGCCAAGAGAACCGTGCTCATCTTTATTCCCGAGCTGTATCACCTGTGACTCCATTATCCATCTACTACCAGTTCCTCTGTGGTCAAGTCCAGCCTTGCCCAGGTGATGAAGCAGCCAGCCAGGAGCGGACCCGTTCCTGCCTCTGGCCAGGATGACCCTTCACCTGCACCTCAAGGAGTAATACCAGGGTCTTGTGTCTTCTGCTAGCCTGTATGCACTTGCTTTCTTCACCCAACTCAGCCCCAGTCGTGTCTGGCCTACGTTAGGAAGAAACCAGATTTGTTGTAAAGGAAGAGGTAGAAAATTTGGTGAAAAGACACTGTTCAGGTGAAGTAATCAACCGACTTGATTCCAACTTAATCTTCAAATCGGACCCCACCAAGACCTGACTTACCCTAAATTCTACTGGGAGGATTGGCTCATGCGCCACCTTGTCACAAGGGGGACGTGAAGTGAAAAGAGCACCTTGGCAACAGGAGCTACATTTGTATCAGCTTTTAATTCCCTAGAGAAGCCAGTGTACAACCCTTCCCTTGCCTAAACCCTCAGCACTGCCTGGGGAAAGCCCAGCCTGCAACACCAGTTGTCAGCTCAGCTTCAAAGCCAGATCTGGACCCTGCCCGCAGCTTACCAATTAAAGGTACCATAATTACTACTTATCTCTGAGTGCTTTGAACTTTGCAAGGCTTGCTTAGGGGCCCAAAACCAGACCAAGCTCCTCTGCTTCCTGCCTTTGTGACCCAACGTTCCACCATTTAATCTAATTAAAAATTTTTTTTTAAAAAACATTTATTTATTTTTGAAAGACAGAGAGAGACAGCACAAGCAGGGGAGGAGCTGAGAGAGAGGGAGACACAGAATTTAAAGCAGGCTCCAGGCTCGGAGCTGTCAGCACAGAGCCTGACGCGGGGCTCGAACTCATGGACCGCGAGATCATGACCTGAGCTGAAGTCGGCTGTCTAACCAACTGAGCCACCCAGGCGCTCCTAATCAATTTTTTAGTGTAATGAAATAACTTATGGCTCAGCTTCACTCTGTTCTCAGCTCCTCATTTCTTGGCATGGATACCGCCACCAGGGATGGAGCTCCCTTTTCTCTCTGCTACCACAGGTCTTTGAGGCTCAGAGCCTGAACAATTTAAGCCAGGAAGACAGTTTTCCTAGGGCTTCCTGGTGCATCAGGAGAAATGCTTGTCTGCACTGGACAAAATGAGCCCCATCCACGTAGCTAGAGTGAAAGGTCGAGGTCATGACCACGTGACCCATTCCTAGTTTGTCCAAGGCATGTAAAATAAGGACAAGTATTGACTTGAGCTTTTAAAGACCCCTAAACAGTTTTGAATGTTTATGTGCATCTTTCTAGGAACAGGATGTGCAAAGATGTTTACAAGCCAAAGAAGCAAAAACCTGCTCTAGGGCAGTTTTTTTTTTTTTTTTTTATGTTTATTTATTTTTTGAGAGAGATGGGAGTGTGAGTGGGGGAGGGTAAAGAGGTGGGGAGACAGAATCCAAAGCAGGCTCCAGGCTCTGAGCTATCAGCACACAGTCTAACACAGGGCTTGAATTTGTGAACTGTGAGATCATGACCTGAGCCGAAGTTAGACACTTAGCCATCCAGGCGCCTCTATGCCAGAATTTTTTCAAAATAAGGCCTTTCTGCCACAGAATCCCATGCAGTAACTTTAAAATGTAGCTAGCTTCCTGGGTTCTGTCTCTGGCCTATTGAATCAGAATCTCTTGGGATGGAATCTTATGCCTGGTAATGATGTGCTGAGGAAAACAGTACTTTCTAGCTGCTCTTAATTTTGCAAAATGTGTCAGGTCAGAGGATGACCTAGCCATATACAAAGACTCCCATTTTCTTTGTCCCAAAGGGGCCTGTGCCATGGCTGAGCTTTTCCTGGGGACCTGAAATCTTGAAAATACAGGGGCATCTCTTGTAGCATCTGACAGAAGGCCTCTTAGAGGGCTTGTCTGTTGCATGCAGGGAAATGACAGTTCACGCAGAAGCCCCCTCACACTGAGAAACTTTGCTCGGGTGTTGGCCAAGTTGGCTGGACCATAAGCCTTGGCCGCACAGTCAATAGCTCTGCCCCAGTGCTGCTGCACACCAGGGATGATGCTGTGGACAAGGTGCACCCCCCCCCCCCCAATTCAGGACACACACACAGCTCTTCCTCACCAGGGCACAGTGATAGAATAAGGTCTGTGGACTCCTGCCTTGGATTAGTTGGTGCTGGATCAAGTTGGAACCTGCATCAGAGGATTCCCTGTGCTTAGAGCCTCCCACTGCTATGGCTGGTTGCTTCTCAAAGGTCCATTGCATGGATAGGACTGGTACTGGAGGAGCCTACCGGGAAGTCAGCCACTCTCACTCTAGGCACTAGTAAGACTGAATTTCCATGGGGAAATGCTGGTGCCAGAGGAGCCTGAAGCCCTGGCCTGACTCCTGCTACACGTGGGGCTTGTGGAGAGTATAGGCGATGGGACCACTTCAGAGCTGTGGCTGGAGGCCTCGCCACACACTTTGCAGGGAACGGCTACTCTCCTGTGTAAATTTTCTGGTGGGTAAGCAGCTTGGCGGTCAGAGAAAAAGCGTCTAATGAAGGAGACTTGTTCTCATTTGTGTGAGTGCGTGAGTAGTGTATTCTGCCCACGTGGACCATCTAGTGCTGGGCGGTGTGAGCCATCCTTGCCAAAGGCTTTAGGATAGGTGTGGAGGTGGAAGCTGTTCCTCTGGAGGGGAAACTACTGCTTTATTTCTAGGAAGATAATTGTGATTCTACTTGTAAGCCTGCTTTTTCTAGGCTTTTACCGCTTGGAATTCTCCAGATTCTTGTTCTCATCTCTTTCAGGAGAATAGAAGATGCCATCTTTCCTCCTAACCACTTTCTTCCCTTCATTTGTCTGAGAAGGCAACAAGAAAACACAATCATGGCTCCCGATCACGCATACAGGGAGAATTTGGCTCATCAACTGTCAAGAACACTACCAAAATAGTTTCAGCAGCAAGGGTGAGAGGAAAAAAAAAAAGGGACAAGCATTGGATCCTATGAAGTTGTCTTTCCAGAGTCACTTTTTCCTTGATTCAGAGCTGCACGTAGGGCAGTGTTTCTCAGGTTCCCTTCCTCTACAAACTTCTATCCCAAGTCAGACAGGACTGGAGAGTTCTTAGCTCCCTTAAAGGCCAGATGGTTCTCTCCTTCTCCTGAACTCCATCACCCTCACGTGGAAGTAACTCCCATAGGATCCCTGTCTCCCTGTGAGAAAATCCAGGAACTAGGGACTAAGGATCCCACTTCAGGGAAGGTGGAAGGGAGAAGCAGGTGATAGAAAAGAAAGCCGCCTCCTTTCTGCGGGAGAATCCGCCCACTGGCCCTTTCAGCACCAGAAACGTGTGGGAGAAAGGAAAGTGCTGGGAAAGGAAGTATGCGGGAGACCGGGGTAGGAAGGTTGTGTGTCTCCAGGTCCCTGGCTTTCTTCAAAAAGGCGAGACAGAATGAAAGGTAAATAGGGGCGGGAAAAGTTCTGAAAGCATACGCCCGACTCTAAGGCAGACGCCAAGCGCCTCCCACTCAGCCCGCTGGCGCTTCTGGCCGCGGGGGTGGGTGGAGCCAGCCTCGCCCCCTCCACCCAATGAGAAAGGTGCCTCGCGTTCCCTGGCGACCATGAGTGCCTAGCAATTGGTGTAGAGGGAGGAGGCGGGACGATCGAGCTCTACCGGCCAATCGCTGTAGTCCCTGGGAGGTAGAGGCCGTGTCTCTGGAAACCGGAGGCGGGGCTGTTTCCCTGGCAACGATCCTAGCCCTCCCGGAGGGGGTAGGGTGGAGATTAGGAGGAACCGAGAGGGGAGGGGGCCAGGAGGAGTCGGGGTGGGCGCGCCGATGTGGAGAAGTAGAGTTCGGGTTGGGGGTGGGAGGGAGGTCCCAGACTCAGGAGCACTAGACGGGGAGTCCGTCCAGGTTCCCGAGGCGCGGCCGGAGCTGACCCTAAGGCCCGAGAGGGGAGGGGAGCTAGACACCGCCCCCGCTGGCGCCGGGAAGCGTCGCTCCTTCTCGCTGACCTTGGTCTCGCTTGTCGCCTCGCCCTTGGCCACAGGCACTGACGGACGCAGGGCTCTTGAGACGGATAGATAGGCTCCTGGATGGACGGAGACATAGGGCACAGCACACAAAGTGCCCCAGCCTTTCCTGCTGGCTCCAGGGCGCCCCGTCATCCCCCACCTCAACCACGGGGCCATCCAGCCCAGGGTTAATGCCAACGAGTTTCCACCTCCAGCCGCTCCTAGAGAGGCCGTGGCGCTAGCCAGCGGGGGAAACTGGCCGCGGACGGACACTTCCTGTGCGGGAGGGGGAGGGGGTCGGACAGCCGCAGCCCAGCCCGGGCTGGGGGGCCAGACGGCGGGGTCGCGGGCGGGGAGCGACGTTCGGGGGCGGCAGGGCGAGTCGTGAAGACCCTCATCTCCGAGGCCACGACGCACGGGGGCCTTTGAGGGCCCCAGGGCAAGGCGAGACCTTGTGGGTGGGGGCGGGGCCGCGGGTAGGGGAGGGGCCCGGCCGGCCGGAGAGGCCCAGGGTCAAGACGTCCGGCCTCAGGGGCCCGGGCTGGGCAGCCGGGTCCCCTGGGCGGCGCTGAACAGGCGGGCGGCGAGGGCCCGGGTCTCAGGGCACTCAGGCCTGGTCGCAGGATCGTCCGCCATCGCCGCCGCCGCAGCACTGGGAGCCGGCGGGGATGGAACGGGAGGCGTCGCCGTGGGGCCTCGAGCCCAGGGATGTGCAAAGTCCTGATGAACTGGGGAGCCCTGAAGGGTCCCTCAAAGGTGAGGGAGGGAACGCCTCTCCGGGGAGCGTGCCTGGGAGCGGGAGAGGGGGCTGTGGGCCGTGGGAGGGGTAGAGAGCCGTGGGCTTGGACACTTGGGACTTGGAGGAGGCGGGGGCGGGGACTGGATGTCCTGGGTCGGCTAAGGGGGAGGTGGGAATTTCAGCACTTGCTCAAGGGCCAGCGACCCTGCTGGAGGAGGAGGGAGAGGTTTGTGACAACTAGTGTTGGGACCAAATGACCTTCCAGGCCCCACGCAATATGGGTTTTCTGTAATTCTCTGATCCTGCAGGCAACGTGAGTGAGAATGAGGAAGAAGAAATGTCTCAACAAGAAGGCACTGGGGACTATGAGGTCGAAGAGATACCCTTTGGGCTTGAGCCCCAGAGCCCTGGGTTTGAGCCACAGAGCCCCGAGTTTGAGCCCCAAAGCCCCAGGTTTGAGCCTGAAAGCCCAGGTTTTGAGTCCCGAAGCCCTGGGTGTGTGCCCCCAAGCCCTGAATTTGCACCCAGAAGCCCTGAATCAGATTCTCAGAGCCCTGAGTTTGAGCCCCAAAGCCCTAGGTATGAGCCCCAAAGCCCTGGGTATGAACCCAAGAGCCCTGGATATGAACCCCGGAGCCCTGGGTATGAACCCAAGAGCCCTGGATATGAACCCCAGAGTCCTGGATATGCACCCCAGAGCCCAGGATATGAGCCCCAGAATCCTGAGTTCAAAACCCAAAGCCCTGAATTTGAAGCTCAAAGTTCCAAATTTCAGGAAGGTGCAGAGATGCTTCTGAATCCGGAGGAAAAGAATCCCTTGAGCATCCCCTTGGGAGTCCATCCCTTGGACTCCTTCACCCAGGGGTTTGGGGAGCAGCCCACAGGGGCCCTGCCCCTAGGGCCACCTTTTGAGATGCCCACAGGGGCCCTACTGGCTACACCCCAGTTTGAGATGCTCCAGAATCCCCTGGGCCTAACCGGGACCCTTCGGGGGCCAGGCCGGCGGGGTGGCCGGGCCAGGGGTGGGCAGGGCCCTCGGCCTAACATCTGTGGTATCTGTGGGAAGAGCTTTGGGCGGGGCTCCACCCTGATCCAGCACCAGCGCATCCATACGGGTGAGAAGCCCTATAAATGTGAGGTCTGTAGCAAGGCCTTCTCCCAGAGCTCTGACCTCATCAAACACCAGCGCACCCACACGGGCGAGCGGCCCTACAAGTGTCCCCGTTGCGGCAAGGCCTTCGCTGACAGCTCTTACCTGCTTCGCCACCAGCGCACCCACTCTGGTCAGAAGCCCTACAAGTGCCCGCACTGTGGCAAGGCCTTCGGTGACAGCTCCTACCTCCTGCGGCACCAGCGCACCCACAGCCACGAGCGGCCCTACAGCTGCCCCGAGTGCGGCAAGTGCTACAGCCAGAACTCTTCCCTGCGCAGTCACCAGAGGGTGCACACCGGGCAAAGGCCCTTCAGCTGTGGCATCTGTGGCAAGAGCTTCTCGCAGCGCTCGGCACTTATCCCCCACGCCCGCAGCCACGCTCGTGAGAAGCCCTTCAAGTGCCCTGAGTGCGGCAAGCGCTTCGGCCAGAGCTCTGTGCTGGCCATCCATGCCCGCACCCACCTTCCAGGCCGCACCTACAGCTGCCCCGACTGCGGCAAGACCTTCAACCGCTCCTCCACGCTGATTCAGCACCAGCGCTCCCACACAGGCGAGCGGCCCTACAGGTGCGCCGTGTGCGGCAAGGGCTTCTGCCGCTCTTCCACGCTGCTGCAGCATCACCGGGTCCACAGCGGGGAGCGGCCCTACAAGTGCGATGACTGTGGAAAGGCCTTCTCGCAGAGCTCCGACCTCATCCGCCACCAGCGGACCCACGCAGCTGGCCGCCGCTGACCTGGGACCCCTCCGGGGGTGGGGAGGCAGTGGGCTGAAGAGAAGGGGACAGGAAGCTAGAGAAACCTTTAGAAGGAATGGTGGAAAAGCTGGAGGAGGTTGGAGGAGTGGAGGGCCAGGGTGGAGGAAGTCACGAGCCCTGGAGACTTATGGGAAACGGGCTATGGAGAAGGGTTGGAGAGAGGCCAAGCAGGCGGTGGGAGGCTCTGGGAGAGATCCAGAAAAGAGGTCAGCAGAGATCTGGCCTCGGCAGCAGCATGCCCCTTGGTGGGTGCCTGGCTTGGCAAAGCGCTAGGCAGGGAGGGGGGAGGGGGGAGGGTTACTTAGAGCGGGGTAGCTTAGATTGGTAGCTACTGAGACCCTCGTTGAGTCAGGAAGGGGTGAGGGTAAGTGGGGTGGGGAGTGGGACCCTGGGGTGGGGCCTGGGCCTCGGTGCAAACCCCAGCCTCCCTTGTCTTCCTCAGGCTTTGGAGCCCCTGAATTTGAGTTCAATAAAAACCTTTATGTGGTAAAAGAGACTTGTCCTTAAAATGTGTGTATGGACAGTGCCCTGGGCAGTGGGAGACACTCGGTGGCAACTATACAGTGAAAGCCATAGGGCCTTGTTTGGGAAGTGCTTTTATGTTCCACGTGTCACGAGAATCTTATAATCCGATGCCCCAGAGACATGACCTTCCCATATCTTCCCAAGTTCATGTCTCCTGCTTTGAATCCTGCACACGGAGGGGGCTCAGTGTGGGAGGTGCGAGAAAGCCTTCAACTTTGTGGGATATCCCTCTTACCAGAGGGTCTGGTCTGTCCTTGGACCAGAGAACAGACCCTGTTCTCGTATCCAGGTCTAGAGCCTGGGTTCCATCTCCATCGCTCTCTCCTCTCCCCAGCGGGAACCTCTAACCTTCACTTTGGGCGGACCCTGAGTCACCAGAACTGCAGGGAGTGTGTGCAGTTCCGACCCCACCTGTAGGGGGCACGTGTGGGACCAAGCGTGAGGATTGGACAAGTCTAGCCTTTAAAACCAACCCACCTGGGGCACCTGGCTGGCTCAGTTAAGTGTTGACTCTTGATTTGGCTCAGTTCGTGATCTCGCGGTTTGTGAGATAGAGTGTCGGGCTCTGAGCTGACAGTGTGGAGCCTGCTTGCGATTCTCTCCCTCTTTCTCACTCTGCCACTCCCCTGCCCTCTCTCTCTCAAAATAAACTGAAAAAAAAAAAAAAAAAAAGACCCACTCCCCAAGCTGTGCCTGATTTGCTACAGCTCTGCCTGTTTTGGGGAACCCCTAGACCTATTGGGGTCACCTTGCTCCCACCCCACCTTTAGCCTACTTTTCTTTCCTAAGCCTCAGCCCTCCTAACACTTGGCTCTTAGGAAAGGATGAGGAGTTGGTGCTGTGGGTGAGCCTGGGAGCTCCTGGGGCATGGCCTGCCTTTACCTTAGTTGAGTAGGACAGGCTCTTTCATTCTTTTCTCACGCATGAGGAAAATGAGTTTGCAGAGCTGCTCAAAGTCACTGCACGGATAAGAGGCAGTGAGACATTCAGACCACGTCTGCCTGGCTCCATCGGCCCCCGGTGGCTCAGCCACGTAGGCAGGTGAGGAATCCTCGCTCTATGAGGGCTCTTGGGCCTCAGAATCCTCACCTCACCCCCAGCCCCACGCCCGTCTATAGGGCCTTATAACTTGTCAGAAGCAAATAACTTCTCTAAGCACATTTAGCGTTTTTAAAAAAAGTTTTAGTTTTGGAAGTGGGACATTATTTTTCAAGTAACATCTCTTGGTCTTTTAAAGACCTTTGTAAACTTTAGGCACATTCTTGTACAGACATCCTACCACACAGAACTTCAAATATTAAATGAAATATTCCACCTCCCCCATTTGATAGACTTCATATATGTACCTATATGTGTTAAATAGAACTGCATTTGACCACCTGACATACTACATTTATAGACATTTGTTTTAACATTTATCCCAGTTATACAATTTAATTTTCATATTTTGGAGTTGATTTTCTTTTTCAACTCCCAAACGTGTTTGTGGGCCACTGAAAGCTGGGAGGCCCCGGGCACGGTTCATTGATAAAGTAGCCTATATGCTATTTCCAGAACTTTAATATATTAAAGCAGATCAAATGACAGGGGGAGACTCAGCTGCTCCGCCCCTACCCCTCTCTTCCCCGTGAGAGCTCCTGAGGTACCTTCAGATCCCAGGCGGGGCAGGCCAAGCCCAGAAAGGGCACGCATCGTTCCCAAGGTCACGGTGGAGAACTAGGACTCCAATACTAGGTCGTTTGACCTGCAGTCCAGTGAGCCGCTTTCACCACATCATCCTGTACAACTGAACTATATTTTAATGTTTATTTATTTATTTTGAGAGAGAGAGCGAGTATGCATGAGCAGGGGAGGAGCATAGAGAGCGGGAGAGAGAGAGAATCCCAAGCAGGCTCAGCACTGTCAGGGCAGAGCCCAAAGCGGGGCTTGATCCAATGAACTGAATGGTGAGATCGTGACCTGAGCTGAAATCAAGAGTCGGATGCTTAACCGACTGAGCCAGCCAGGCACCCCTAAACCATGTTTTAAAAAGTAATCTCGGGGCGCCTGGGTGGCTCAGTCGGTTAAGCGGCCGACTTCGGCTCGGGTCATGATCTCGCGGTCCGTGAGTTCGAGCCCTGCGTCGGGCTCTGTGCTGACAGCTCAGAGCCTGGAGCCTGCTTTGGATTCTGTGTCTCCCCCTCTCTGACCCTCCCCCGTTCATGTTCTGTCTCTCTCTGTCTCAAAAATAAATAAACGTTAAAAAAAATTTTTTTAAGTAATCTCTACGTCCAGTATGGAGCTTGAACTCACAACTCCAAGATCAAGAGCCGCGTGCCCCACCAACGGAGCCAGCCAGGCGCCCCGCAACGAAACCATTCGTATCTACCACCTTTATCAAGCACTTAGGTGCTAGCAACAGCTTGCCAGTATTATTTCGCGTTCACAACAGCTCTGAGGTCTATGCAGCTATGATTCCCATTTTACAGATGAAGAAATGAGTCCCAGAGAGGTTAGGTACTTGCCCTGCGCAGCTTAGTTACAAAGCAGCAGTGCCTGGACTCCAACCTAGGTCTGACTAGGTTTTGACTCTTTTCCCAAGGAGACCAAGTGCTACTTTCTCACTTTGTGCCATGAGTATAGTGTTTTCTAGAGGCGGCATGACATGTGATAACATGTGTCATCATTCTGACAGCTTGTGGGGAACGTGGGCTGGGGTGTCCTTATGTTTTTACATTTTTCTCCCTTTTAATTTCTTTAAAAAAATTGTTTTAACATTTATTTATTTTTGAGAGAGAGAGAGAGAGACAGAGCATGAGTGGGGGAGGGGCAGAGAGAGAGGGAGACACAGAGTCCGAAGCAGGCTCCAGGCTCTGAGCTGTCAGCACAGAGCCCGACGCGGGGCTCGAACTCACAGACTGTGAGAGCATGACCTGAAGTCGGACGCTTAACCGACTAAGCCACCCAGGCGCCCCTCTCCATTTTAATTTCTAATCGGATAAACACCGATAGATATAACCCATATAAACAAAAGCTCTTTGGGGATCTTTAATTTTTAAGAGTATAAAAGGGTTCTGAGACCAAAACACGTGAGGGCCACTGAATCAAACGCTTACTTGTGCCAGCCTTGGTGAGGGGTCAGTGTTGGTCACACATGTGAGTGAAGACTGAATCCTGCCTTTTAGAACCTCCTAGTCTTGAGAGAGGAGCCCACACAATCAGCGTTATGTGTTCCAATGAGGTATGTAAAGTGGAGATTAAATGGGTCATTTTGTCCAGGAGCTGAGGGGATGAAAAAAGCTGTGAAGTGCTTCGAAGTAGGAAGATTTTATTTGTTTTATTTTTTACTTTTTTTTTTTTTAAAGTTTTTTTAACGTTTATTTTTGAGACAGAGAGAGACAGAGCATGAATGGGGGAGGGTCAGAGAGAGGGAGACACAGAATCTGAAACAGGCTCCAGGCTCTGAGCTGTCAGCACAGAGCCCGACGCGGGGCTTGAACTCATGGACCGTGAGATCATGACCTGAGCCGAAGTCGGCCGCTCAACCGACTGAGCAACCCAGGCGCCCCTATTTTTTACTTTTTAAAAACATTTTATTTATTTTATTTTTAATTTTTTAAACATTTATTCATTTTTTGATAGAGACAGAGCACGAGTGGGGGAGGGGAAGAGAGAGAGGGAGACACAGAGTCCGAAGCGGGCTCCAGGCTCCGAACGGACAGCACAGAGCCCAACGCGGGGCTCGAATCCACGGACCGTGAGATCACGACGCGAGCTGAAGTCAGACGCTCAACTGACTGAGCCACCCAGGCGCCCCTAAAAATATTTTACTTTTAAGTAATCTCTACACCCAACATGGGGCTCGAACTCACAACACCAAAATCAAGAGTTGCATGCTCTACCGACTGAGCCAGTCAGGCTCAGTAGGATTTTAAAGAATAGAGAAGAGGTGGGACTGGGCAAGGGGAACAGCATGTGCAAAGGCACAGAGGCAGGGAAGGACACATAGGTATTTGAGGACAGGAGCTGTTAAGCAAGTTGGGATATAGATTCCTGGGCATGACGAGGGCAGGTCTGTTCCTGACATGAACCTCCCAGATTTTCTTGTTTCCAACCTTAGTGAAAATATTTACCTGTTGTTTGTGTGTCACAGAGTATCACTGAGGTGAGAGGATCCTCTCCATCACTCTCTAACCTGCTATCCTGCTTTTCTTCACAACACCCTCACCACCTGGAATCACGTTTCTACTTTATTTTAATTTTTTACGTTTATTTATTTTTGATAGACACAGAGAGACAGAGCACAAGTGGGGGAGGGGCAGAGAGAGGGAGACACAGAATCCGAAGCAGGCCCCAGGCTCCGAGCTGTCAGCTGAGAGCCCGACGCGGGGCTTGAACCCACAAACCGTGAGATCATGACCTGAGGTCGGACGCCCAACCGACTGAGCCACCCAGGCGCCCCACATTTCTACCTTATAACTGTTTTCCCAGCAGGGCGATGCTTCCTGAGGGCAGGGACTTCTCCCTGGTTTTCATCACCAGGCCCTCAGGGCACAGAACGGGGCCTGACACAAAGCTCTCAAGAATCAGTAGAAGCCGGTAGGCTTCTCGAGACCTAGAGATAATCTCATGTCTTTTTTAGCAGTTTTGCCTTCCCTGGGACACGGGCCTCACTTCTTCCTTTCTCAGGTCTTCCCCATGAGGAACCATGGGGCTGGACCAGAAGGGTGCTGACGAAGCTGAAGAGGCAGGCAGGCTTTGAAAGACTGCTCTGGGCCTTGTGGGCTCAAGAAAGTTCGCTTACTCTCCTGCAGGCAGAAGGGAGCCATCAAAGGTCACTGCTTGGAAGGCCAAATGTTGCTTCTCAGCTCCCATTGTTGGACCCAGAGCTGGCTTCAGAATTACTCCGTATTCCGCCCCACCCCACCCCCGCGCCCCCATCCTACTGACCACAAGAGGGCAGCAGTGATGAGCCCCCATCCCTCCAAATGCGGGGTCAGGCTCTACCAATTGCTTAAAAAAAAAACAAAACAAAACCAGGGAGGGCCTATTCTCACACCTAAATGAACTGTCAGGGCCAGAATGTGCACCGGCATGAAAACATCGCACAATTGGACAGATTTTCACATTTATTGGGTACACATATGCAGGCACCGTGAGCCAGGTGGACAGCCGTGGCCTGCTCCCTTGAGCTCACAGCCTCCCAGTGGGGGCCGCAGCGGGGTGGGATGGAGTCCTGGTGGGGGCTGGGAGCAAGGAGGCAGGATCCTGGGGAAGACCTTGAAGGGTGGAGACGCCAGGGGCCCATCCGAAAGGCTTTCTCGATCTTTTCACAGGCGCTAGGTTCAGTGAAATTGTGCAAGCGCCTACTGGGTCTGGCTCTGTGATGTCACCAAGGGATCCCAAGGTGAACATGACAGGTATGGTCCCTACCCTCTCGGAGTTCGATGTTTAATTTGAGAGACAAATATTAAGTAACAGTGAGATCTGTACTGTGAGGGGCAAATGTAACACGGGAACCCACCTGGGTAGGGGTTGGGGGCGGCCCTGAGGCAGTTGTACGCGAACTGAGATCTGAAGGCTGAGAGAGTCAGCCAGGAAAAGGGCTGCGGAGGAATGTTCCAGGCAGAGGGAGCAGTCTGGGTGAAGGCGGTGAGACAGGAAGGAGCCTGGCTAGCGAGAAAGGCTGGTGTAATCGGAGCTTAGAAAGGGAGGCGGGGAGTCTCTGGAGGAGGCCAGGAAGGCAACAGGGGCCCAATTCTGCACGGGCATGTTAAGGCTATTTCGCAGATCGTGGAAGGCGTATTAAGGAACTTGGTCTGTAGCCAAAGAGCAGGGGGTTTGCAGCGGCCATGTAGTGACACAGATCGGATTTGCTCTCTGGCTTTGCTCTCTGGTGGCAGTCTGGAAAGCTGACCGGACTCCAGGCAGGGGAGAGTGAAGGACGAGGTTCTGGGAGTCTGAGGCCTCTGGGGACGTCCAAGGGCAGGTGGGTGTGAGGGCCGGGAGGGTCACTAGGTCCTGAGATGACAGTTTTTCCAAATTTAGATCAGACAGTCTCTTCCAGGGGAGGATACTAAGAAGGGCTGGGGGAAGCCAGGACCAGCCGAGAATTACAAGGCCTCGCCTCCGCAGCCTTCCTGGCCCATCCCTCACCATGAACCTGCAAAGCAGGCTGGCAGGAGTGAGCTCCACATGCAAGACAGCGAAACTGGGGCCTAGGTGGGGGCAGTGACTTGCCCGAGGACACGCAGTGAAACACAGGTAGAGGCAGAGTGGTACCAGGCCTCCCGAGTCCAGTCCTGGGCCCTCTGCATCAGTCCTGGGCCTCAGTCTTTGTCATTTCCATCCTGGGTCTCCTCCTCCTGGAGGGGCTCCAGGCAGCCCGGATCCCCACCCTCTTCCTTGGGCTCTGGTTGTCCAGAGTCTTCTCTAGGGATTCCATTCGAAGCTTCTACGGTAGCCTCCATCTTCTCCTTCAGATTCCGTTTGAAGAAGCCGAGCTGTAGGAAGACAAAAATTGAGTGAGCCACGGTCCCTGGAACACTCTGGACGAGTCAGCCTCGGCAAAACATGAAAGCACCCTTAATGTTAATGAGTCACACATGCCACGGACGCGCGGTATCTGCCCCAGGGACAGGACGAGGGTCTCTGCCACACCCAGCTCCTGGCAATATGTTAAAAAGCTGTACGTTTAATAGTGCGTTCTTTAGGCTCATCAAAATGTCATGGAGCAATATTTTAGGTGGGCGATTTGACCATATCCAGTGATACTATTAGCGAGAGCCTGCTCTCTGTTGAAAGGTCAAAACATATATGTTCTTTGGCTCAGCCATTCCAGCTCCAGGAATTAATTTTTTTTTTTAATGTTTGTTTATTTTGAGACAGAGAGAGAGAGAAAGCATGAGTGGGGTGGGGGAGGAGCAGAGAGAGCGGAGGGAGAGAGAATCCCAAGCAGGCTCTGTGCCATCAGTGCAAAGCCCGACGAGGGGCTCCATCATATGAACCATGAGATCATGACCTGAGCCGAAATCAAGAGTCAGACATTTGGGGCGCCCGGGTGGCTCAGTCGGTTAAGCGGCGGACTTCGACTCAGGTCATGATCTCACGGCTTGTGAGTTCGAGCCCCGTGTCGGGCTCCGTGCTGACAGCTCGGAGTCTGGAGCCTGCTTCGGATTCTGTGTGTGTGTGTGTCTCTCTCTCTCTGCCCCTCCCCCGCTCATGCTCTGTCTCTCTCACTCTCAAAAATAAATAAACGTTTAAAAAAATAAAAAAAATAAATAAACATTAAAAAATTAAAAAAAAAAAAAAAGGTGGGGCATCCAGACAGCAGCAAACCAGCCAAGTGAAAAAGCAAGAGGCAGATCTGATTGTGCAACACACACAGAGACATCAGGATATAATATCCAGTGGGAAATATAAGCTCCCAAGCAGTATATATGGTATTATTCCATTTGTGTTTTCTACACATATACACAGACGCTGACTTCTCTCTTTTTCTCTTTCATGCTCATACATATACGTATGTTTAAACAACAAAAGTAGACCCTGGAAGAATAGAAACAAAATGGTTGCTAATGACACCCCTCTGCGGGGTGCAACAGGGAGAAATTGATTTTCTGTGTTGTTTTCTGGAGTATTTGAGGTTTTCATGTGGAACAGCTGCCCTCCGGCACTATTCACCTGCCTGCTCCTTCTTCAAATCCCAACTCAAATGCCTCCTCTCCTGGGAGGGCTTCCCGGACTCCCCCAGCCTAAGTGAGGCTCCAGCACCCAGGCCCCTGAGTGGGGCCCTTAGCAGGTGTGTTCCTGTCTGCCTCCCCCGTTAGACCGTGAGCTCCCCGAAGGCAATGTCTGTGGTACGTGCCCCTGTGTCCCACTGCCCGGCCCGTGATACGTGGGAAAACCCTCCTTCCCTAGGTACCCAGTCCTGGCTCTGCCAGTGCCTAGTGGAGGCTGGGGGAAAGTCTCACTTGCTCTTTGGGCCTCAGGAGTCCTAACTACAGAAGGAGGGAGTAGGCTGAGGACGCTTTTAGCTTTAACGCTCCCTGATCTTGGTATTTTCTGCCCTTTCCCTAGCCTGGCTGTCTCAGTCATGCCCATTACTCCCAGAAGCTCCCACCTTGTAGAGTACCCCGAGAATCACCAGGAACAACAATAGTCCCCCAGTGCTGCTCAGCACGTAGACGTAGAGCATGTCCTTCTCATATACGATGTCCACCTTCATGATGACCTGGAGGAGGGGGGGAAAGGGGACCGTAGGAAGAAGGCTTTTCCACCTTTAATATTCTTGTGAAGGGCTAGACCTTAGCAACTTCTGGTCAGGGTTGCTTCCTGACACTACCAGGCTCTGGCCCAGACACTTCCCTCCAGCGTGCACCCCTGTGCGGCCACCGGAGCGAACTGGCGAACTTGCACATGACCCACCTTCAGTCCTTAAATGCCTTCCCTTCGTCCCAGGACAAAATGCCAGAATCTCAGCTCAGCGTGCAAAGCCTCCAGAATCCGGCTTATGCTCACCTTGTTAGGCGCAGCGTCCCTTCTGCTGCTCTGAGCTTCCTGCTCTCCAACCTGCCTTGCCCACCCGCTCAACTGGGTGGCCTGGGCCCCGCGCTCGCGACCCACGCTACTCGGAGCGCTTTCCCATCATGCGCAGAGTGGGTATGGGGTGGGTACCCTGGCTGAGCTGCCCGCAAGTTGACCTCCGCCCGACACATCTCAGACAGGTGACCTCGGGGGCTGCTTGGCCACCAGTGGTGGTGGGGAGCCCCGGGCATCCACCAAGGCCCTCGCCAAGGCTGACGGCTCTGATGGCCGGGAAGCTCTTCCCTGTGCCGAGCCCGGACCTCCCACGTGGCTGTCCCCCTTCTGGCTCTAGCTCTTCTAGCTCGACCCTGGGGCTCCTCAGATGCCCCTGCTGACCTCTGCTGCCGGGGCTTCTGAGGAGGCAGAGACATACCTGGGCCACGGAGGCACTGTCGTCATACAGGTGGAAGTGCTTGCTGCTGTTGAAGGAGATGGAGAGAGAGCTACAGAGGCTGAGCATGGAGGAGGCCTGTGGGAGGGTGGGGGAGGGGTCAGGCCAGGGAGAACAAGGGCCGGGACCCACCGACGTCCGCACCCCACCTCGACTCAGCGTGGAGAAGCTGAGGAGCACGGGACCCAGTGGGGTGCGCCACGGCCACCGTGCTCTCTACCGTAGCGTCCTCACGGACCGCTCCCCGCGGCTGGAAGGAAAGTTTTCCTACGGAGAACCCAGAAGAACCATCCGCAGGCCCGTGAACACAGCCCGGCGAGTTTCAAACAAATCATGGTTCTCTTTCATCCACCACTATGTAAATATCAGGGCTTTTCATCAAGGTAGTAAAGAAAAAGGCAGGAAGACCAGGTGGTGAGGAAGCCCACCCTCGAGCCGTCGAGGTCCCCCCACACCCCCTGGACCATGGCGTCTGCGGCCAGCGGGTGCTACCTTGATCTCCTCCACCAGCTCCATTGTCCCGATCACTTGGACAAGGATCTCCTGCTTGAACGTAAGTGGGCAGCGGAACTTGGCTTCGGGCAAACAAGGCTGCCAGGAATAGAGAGAGCAGCGGTCAGAGAGGCCCGTCTTCCCACCTACACTCTGCCGGCCCCGGCCCCAACCTCTGAGCCCGTGCCCCTGTACCTCAGCCACAGTGGGCAGCGTCTCCGGATCCTCACGGTGGCAGGTCACAGAAGGATCCTAGGAATGGTCTTCAGTTAGTCCAGAGCAGAGAGAGGACGCCGGCCCCTTAAGAACCTGGCTTCCTGCCCCCCCCCCCCCCCCCCCCCCCCCCCCCCGCCCTCCCCCAGCCTCCTGGGGTGTGGCATCTCCCACAGTTCAGTCCCGCTGGCTCTTGGCGGATTCAGAACTCACTGAGCCCAATGGGATTCGTCCACCCTCACACCCTACACATCCGTCCCCCTTTAGGAGCCCCCCGCCACAGACCTGGGTGTGTTGCCCTCCTCTGGGCAGGATCTGCACAGTCCACTCGTGTTTGATGGGCCCCTTGCTGTGTGACTCTGGTACCCCGACCAAGGCCTCCAGGGGGGGCACGTTGTGGTCATAGGCAGAAGGCTGAATCCTCACCTAGGACAGAGGACGAGGGGCTGCAGAGCCCTAAATGCCAGCCGCCCCCCAACTGCCACTCCAGATGCCATTCTCACGGGCTGAGCCCTGAGAAGCCATGCTCTGTCGGGCTTCACCCGGCCCCTGTCCTCAAAGCCTTACAGCGTGGGCTACGGGTGCCTCCGTGCTTTCTCCCGCGGGGCAGACCCTTGCACATCCAGCAACGTACTGCTCCAATATCATTTTTGAAGGTCTGGCTGATCCCCTCAGCGGCAGGGCGGCTCCCCCCTGTGTGTATCTCCACTAGACTGCGTGCTTCCTGAGGGCAGCAGCTGTGGCTCATTTCGCTTGCAATTCCCTGCTGCTTGACACCCTACCTAGCATAGCAGGCCTCCAAAAAAGTCATTTTTTGAATGAATGACATTTAACAAGGATAGATGCAAAAATTATTCGCACGATGCAGGTTGGAAAGCCTCCTTTTGCCAAGGGCTTGGTTTAAGAAACATTTCCTGAGTACCTTTTATATGAAAGAGCCGGGGTGCCTGGGTGGCTCAGGCGGTTAAGCGTCTGACTCTTGGTTTTGGCTCAGGTCGTGATTCTGTGGCTCATGGGATCGAGCCCCACGTCAGGCTCCACTGCACAGTACAGAGTCTGCTTGGGATTCTCTCCCCTCTCTCTCTGCCCCTCCCCAACTCGTGCTCTCTCTCTCTCTCAAAATCAATAGACAAACTTAAAAAAAGAAAGAAAGAGCTATCTGTGCTAAGGCTGGAAGACCCAGATATGGACAAGAAAGTGACACAGAAATAGCACCAGTGAACGTCCCAGGGAGCTCAAGCAGGGAATCAGATGTCCAGTTTGAGAGGTTCTATCATTTATTCACTCAACAAACATTTGTGGACACTTGAAAAATATCAGTCAAATTAAATTGAAAAGGCCTAATGTCAGAGGCAGCGTTTGAATTTAACTGTGAAAGGTAGAGAGGAGTCAAGCGGATAAAGACAGAGAAGGGCATCCAAAGAGAGAAAATGTAGCAGTTAGGGCAGCACCAGGGGAGTATGATGCGGCTGGAGGTGCGGTGCCTGGGGACAGAGATAGGAGGTACGTCTGGAAAGGAGACTCGGGGTGAGACAGTGTGCCCGGAAGGCCTAAGGGCGAGAGATCAGGGGACCCTCGGCTAGGCAATGGGGAGTCATGGCAGGCAGCTGAGGGGGGGCGGGTGGCTCCAGGGAGACTCACTCACTGCAGGCCCAGAATGGAAAGGAGTGGGAAAGGCAGGCTGAGGTCCACGCTGGGAGCCTGTGCCAACAGTCCAGTTGCAAGAAGACGAGGATCTGAGTCCGAGCAGTAGCGGGGGCAAAAGAGAGAAGAGAATACAGAACGGAAGCTGAAGAGGCAGGGGCCCCAGGCACAGAGGAGGGAGAAATTCCCCCAGGCTTGGAAGTTTTGCTTGAGGAAAAGGGTGCCTTTGAGGGATTCTCAGCAAACCGGAGGTGATGCTGGCTTAGGAGAAAATGATACATTCGGTTTAGAACATGTTAAGACAAAGCATCAAGAGGAACCACTGCTCTCCTAGGTGTATATCCAAGAGTTTATGAAACACGTCTGCATCAAAACTTATACAGGAACGTTCAAGCAGCGTTGTCTGTAATAGCCAAAAAGTGGAAGCCACCCAGATATCCACCGGTTGATGCGTGGATAAATCAAACGCGGCCTACCTTGCCATGGAATATTATCTGGCAATAAAAATGAATGAAATACTGACACACGCTCCAATGTGGATGAACCTCGAAAACACTCTGCTAACTGAAAGAAGCCAGTCACCAAAGACCACATAATGGGGGCGCCTGGGTGGCTCAGTCGGTTAAGCAACTGACTTCAGCTCAGGTCATGATCTCACGGTTCGTGGGTTCGAGCCCCGTGTCGGGCTCTGTGCTGACAGCTCAGAGCCTGGAGTGGGCTTCAGATTCTGTGTCTCCCTCTCTCTCTGTCCCTCCCCTGCTCGTGCTCTGTCTCTCAAAAATAAACAAACGTTAAGAAAAATTAAAAAAAAAAAAAAAAGACCACATACTGTATGATTCCTCCTCCACATACTACCCAGAACAGGCCAATCTATGGACAGAGACTAAAGTTGTGGTTTCTGGGAGCTGGGGGAGCGTGGGGGGAAGAGTGACTGCAAAAGGGGACAGGGCATCTTTCTGGAAAAAGGAAAATCTTCTAAAATTATACAGTGGTGTTAATAGTAGAGCTGGCATTTTAGCCTAGGCTGGGACTCCAGAGGCTGGAACTGGCGCGCTCTATCTATCGCCTTCCTTGGATGACGGTGATGACGACAATGCCGACAGCAACCACGGTTGACTGGTCCCTCGTGGGTCAAGGGCTACGCAGGACACTTCACAAGCCTTTTCTTATTTGCTCCTTATAACGACCCCATACAGTAGATGCTATTAGTGTCCCCATTTTACAGATTGAAAACCTGACACTCAGAGAGGTTAAGTAAACTGCCCAAGGCCACACAGCTTTACATGGCAGAGCTTCAGAAAGACTTCAGGTCTGGCTGAGGCCTATGCTCCTAACCAGCCAGGGGAGAGGGAGACCATGAGGAAGAAGACCCCGTGGCCCAGCTGTCAAACTCCCACTGGATTGCCATGCCTGTCCAGTTTACTATAAACCTGAGCTGACCTCCTGGTGGCAAAAAGGGCCTAATGGGACAGCTTCAGGCAAGAGAGAAGGATCCCCGGGGTGCCTGGGTGGTTCAGATGATTAAGCCTCTGACTTTGGCTCAGGTCACGATCTCATAGTTTGTGAGTTTGAGCCCACATCGGGCTCTCTGCTGTCAGTGCAGTCTGCCTGGGATTCTCTCTCTCCGCCCCTCTCCCACACTCTCTCCTTCTCTCTCAAAAATAAACAAACAGTAAGAAAAAAAGAGGGAGTGATCACCAACGTCCCATGTCATGTTGGGTTGTAGTTAAAACAGAGACCGTTAGGGGCTTTGGCAAGAGTGCCAAGAGGGGCTGCGTGGTGGGTCAGGCGTCAGGGAGCCAAATGCAGAGTTTAAGATGCTGAGGGTGGTGAGGTGGACAGAGGCATCTGGCCCCGACACAGAGATAAATGGGGTGTGTGTATGTGTGAGGGGAGCTCAAAGGGCTTGAGATGGCTCCCTGTGGAATGGCACAAGAATGGAAGCAGGCTTCCACAGTAGCTTGGGAATGTCAAGGCCACAGCCCAACACCTGCCTCAGCTATTAACAACCTCCACTTCCTGGGCATCACGCCAAGCACTCCATGAGGAGTAAGCAACCCACTTAAACCTCACGACACCTGGAAGTTCTCGTTCCAAACGCCATTTGTCACAGCGGGGAACAGAGGCATGGATAGTCAAGCCCTTGGCCCAAGGTCACACAGAGCTCGAGTGGTAGAGTTGGGGTTTGGATCCAAGCCTGTCCAAGTCTTTCCCACTATTCTGGTGGTAAAAGGACTGGTCTGCCAACCTCCGTAGGGAACCCAGAGCCATCCCGCTGAGCAACACTAGAAACCAACTCAACTGGCCATTCTCAATGCAAACGGGCATCTGACCTCCCTGAGGGCCACGCTCCTCCGTTGTCATATCCAGGTGACATGACTGCAGCCTCTGTTCTAAGGGGGCTACCTGCCTGGGGTCTTCCTGCTCCAGCCTGCCCTGATACCAGTGCGGCCTTGGGTGAGACAGTTTCTCTTTGGGGCCTCAGTTTCCTCCCCAGAAAAACAAGAATGCTCTTGGCTTGGTCAATGCCTACTCCTCCTTAGAGTCCTTGAGCTTTAGACTCAGCGGCTGGCCTCCCTCTTCTTTGTTACCACAACAAAGATGTTATCACGGCACCAAGCATATGGCGTGAGAAGCGACACATCGTTAACTTAAGAGGTTAAACACATGGATTTGGGCATTCAAACATGTGCTCGAATCTGACCTTTCCTCCTTATGAGCTGTGTAACCTGGCAAGTTACTTGACCTCTCTGTGCTGTGGATTTCTCATCCGTAAAATGCGAGTGGCAACGCCTCTACCTCACGGGTTGGTGGAAGATCACAGGGGGGTTGCACATATAAAGCACCAGGCCCAGAACTTGGGTTGGGTGAGCGGTCAGGGGCTCCGATTTACTTATGGCTGCCCCAGCACCTAGCAAAGTATCTAAACTAGAACAGTGGCTCATTAAACGGGGGAATGAGAAACTAGGTTCTCTCTCAGAGCGCTTCTCCCAAGTGCTGCGATCCCACAGACCATCCGTCCGGGTGGCGGCGGAAAGGAGCTGCTGAGTGTGTCTCTCCCGGAAGCGTGTGAGGCTCTACCGGAAGGATCACGGGATGAGGTGGAGGGCGCTGGGTTTGCTGAGGATGGGGCCGTGTCCCGCTGGTCTCTGCAGCCTCGGTCCCCAGGGTGGGGCTGACAAATGTGTGGCCCAGAAGGGCCTTTTCACACGGGGGCTCCTACCTCGTAGATGTGTTTGGCATGGCGGATCTTGGGACCCTTGGGGGTGAAGTTGACATACAGTGTGGAGTTTTCCTGGCTGTGGAGAGAGAAGAGCAGAAGTAGAAAGTGGAGATGTCGACAGCCCCGTTTCCAGAAAAGCAGGGGCCCCGGGCCAGGGGAAGCCTCTGCGCTACCAGGCCCTGGGCTAGCGCTCTCATAGGCATGGCCCCCCGTGACCCTTCCAGCATTCTGCTGTTTCCCTTGGGAAAGTAAGGCTGGTGGGAGGGGTCAGTCTGTTGCCCCGCGTCCTGAGGCAGCGGGACGGGGCCGGAACCCAGGTGGATGTGCCTTTGGAGCTGCATTCTCCCTGCTCCATGGGGTTCCCCGCCCCCCTTGAGGGTCTCCACTGTCCTCTGGGTTCTTCATCTCCTGCATAACAGCACAGCCTCTGGCTTCCTCTCCACCCCATCCTTCCAGGGACCTTCTTACGTCACTGTCTGATCCTGCCACCCACCTACTCAGAATCTGCCACTGGCTCCCTGCTGCCCACGAGGGTCGGGTCCAAAGCCCCCCATGTCCAGGCCTGCCCACTTTCCAGCCTGCCTGCTCACCAGGCCCCACGCATACCTGCCGTCCCCTGAGCCTGCACACTCCCTACTCCTCAAATCCACCCCACTGCTTGCTGCTTCCTTTGCCTGGGCTCTTCTTCCTGCTGGACCATCCTTCCTCCTCCTTGGCCCTTATCTGATCCCCTCATTCTCCAGACTCCAGTTCAAGCCCCTACCTCCTCCATGAACCCTTCCATCTCTCCTCAACCCACATCATCTTTCCTGGCTCTAATTTCACACGACACTTCAGACAGTATCATTGTGTTTGGGATTTATGTTCAAAGCACCAGAGACGTTGGCTCAGTCACTGTCCCTGTCCTTCTCACTGAGCCAACCTGAGAAAGTTCCTCTGCTTTTCTGGCTTCGTCCTCTTTTCTGTAAATGAGAAAATCCAACTAGTGATCCCCATGGGTCACTCCTGTTATATATAACCTCCTGAGACTCACTGACTCTGTGTGCATACGAGCTTGGCCTCTCCTACCGGACTAGGAGTTCTCTGTGGGCAAGAGCCACTGTGAACACCTTGTCCTAATCTCTTCCAGCATGTCTGACCCCCCAGGATGGGAGGGCATCCAGCACAGGGTTTTGGAGTTGGACAGACCCAAGTTCAGAGGGTTCATCAGTGCTTCCTAGCTGTACGCCTCTGGATGAGCTCCTCCCTTCTCTGATGATCCTGTTTGTTCAACAGTAAAGTGGAGAGAGGCGAGGCTGCCTCATGACACGCTGAAAATGTTGAAAGCTTAGTGGGGGGGGGAGCCCCAGCTGCACAGCACAGCCGGCACAGCATCTGACATAAGGTCAGCACTCGCTGTGCCTTTTCTCCCATCAGTAAACCGCTGATCTGACTCAGAACTCTTAAAGGGCCTCCACTCTTGTGGGTGTTGAAAACCGTCAGGGTTGTGGCTGGAATCAGTTCTAATTACTCCTGGCGGGGGGGCCCTAGAGAAGGAGGGGGCTTTGAGGGAGGGCCCTGGGAGGCTGAGGCGGGGAGGACAGCGCTGGCCGGCTGCTCAGGACTTACTCCTTGGTGAGGATGTTGATGGGGTACAGGACTGGGATGCTGGTGGTGGCAGAGTTGTCCTCCAAGAGGTCTGACTCCTCATTGTCACTGTGTTGGGGCGAGGCAGAGGGCAGTGTTAGGAAAAGGGCTTGGCCAGGGCCAGGCGGCAGTCTGAGAGCGAGCGGGGCAGGTACGCTGGCGGGGGTCCGGCGGGGGCCTGCTCACCAGTTCACACTGGCGTGCAGCTCGACAAAGTCCCCCCAGGAGCTGTTCAGCAGCTTGTGGAACATCACCTGGATGGCAACCTGGCAGGGGAGGAGAGGGGAATGAAGCACCTCACGGCCCCCACGCCCAACTGCTGTAATAATAGAGACCACTGTTACCCCTGAAAATGGTGCTTTATCCCCATTGCACAGATGAGGATACAAAGTTCCAAACGGTTAAGTCACGTGTGTAAGGTCATTCGTAACCCAACCCCAGGTTTGTCTGATTCCGAAGTCCAGGCTGTTATTCCCATTGGGGTTGGACCTGGGGTGAGTCCGTCTTTACCATCACCTGCACCCTTCCCTCCTCACATGAGCTCACAGCCCCTTGGTGGCTTGGTTCTTGGGGGCCTGAAGCACTCACCAAGGTGCCCGCTTTAAAGATCGGAGAGCTCACGTTGCAAGAGAGGGTCCTGGTCAGAAGCTTGGATTCCTGAGGAAGCTCCTCGCAGCTCACAGGTATCTGGCTGTGGGGCTGCATGTGAGAAAAGAAAGAACAAACTGAGTGGGCCAGGCCACCAACCCTCTGGGCCCACGGTCCCCAGCGGTGTCCCTACCAGGGCACATTCTCAGAGAGGTAGGGCCAAAGTTTAGTTCAAAGATGTTCACTGCACCAGTATTTGTAATCATGAAAAACTAGAAGTGATCAAATAGTTCAAAGAGATAGGAATGGTTCCGTGTGTTGCACAATCACAGGAGAGGATACAGTGAGATTGTTAAAACGGTACGACATCCACACTGTCAGCAACCATTTTTATTTATTTATTTTTTAAATGTTTATTTATTTTGAGAGAGAGAGAGAGAGAGAGAGAGAGAGAGAGAGGAAGGGGCAGAGAGAGAGGCAGAGAGAATCTCCGCACCAGCAGCACAGAGTCCGACACGGGGCTCCAACTCACGAACCGTGGGATCACGACCCAAGCGGAAATCGAGAGTCAGACACTTAACCAGCTGAGCCCCCCAGGTGCCCCGTCGGCAACCTTTTTAAAAATGAGCTTGCTCCTGGGCTAAGCAGCGTAAAACCAGTCATCTTCATCATCTGTGAGGACAGATTTCAGCCTCAGATTGGGAATGGAATTAGACAGGGAAATAGAGATTTGGGGAAGTTCAGTGACTTCCCCAAGTCCCACCACAGGGCAGAAATCTGAACACAGGTCTGTCTGACTCCAGATCTCAAGTTCTTAATCACTCTACTAGATGACCCTTCCGGAAGCATTTAATGTGTCTGTATAAAGAATAATTCAAATGTCCAACAGATGACCGGATAAACAAAATATGGTCTATCCATACAATGGAATATTGTTCAGTCTTAAAAAGAAAGGAAATTCACCCATGTTTTCACATGGATGAAACTCACAAGCACTATGCTAAGCGAAGAAGACAGACACAAAAGGACAACACCATATGATTCCACTTCCGTGAAAAATGAGAACAGGCAAATTCATAGAAACGGAAAGTAGATTAAAGGTTACCAGGGACAGGGACTGGGAAGGGGGAATTATTGCTTAACAGGTCTACAGCTTCTGTTTGAGATGATAGAAAAGTTCTGCAAACAGATGATGGTTGCACAACATTGTGAATGTACCTAATGCCACTGACTCGTATGCTTAAAAAGGCTTAAAATGGTACATTTTCTATTACATATATTTTACCACAGTAATTTTTTTTAAACACGGAGGAAAAATAACCATATGGAAAACAAAATGCCAATTAGTTAAAACAAATATAGAGTGAATAAATATACAATGTAATTTGTACCTACGTGTATAGATACATAGAAGAATAAACATCGAAATATTAAAAGTAGTAAGTGCTGAGTTAGAATAGGTGATTGTTTTCTCTAAACTGCTGTGTGGTTTCCAACCTTCTGTGGTGATCATGTATTATTTCTATGATAATAATTTAAAAAATAAAATTGTGCTTAAAACAAGTTAAAAAAATTTTTTAAGTTTATTTATTTATTTTGAGAGAGACAGAGACAGTGCGAGTGGGGGAGGGGCAGAGAAAAGGGAGAGAGAGAATTCCAAGCAGGCTCCAAGCTGCCAGCACAGAGTGCGTCACGGGGTTTGAACTCACGAACCTGTGAGGTCATGCCCTGAGCCAAAACCAAGAGTCAGGTGCTTAACCACTGAGCCACCCAGATGCCCCTAAAACAACTTTTAAATACAGGCCAAGAGGTGCCTGGGTGGCTCAGTCGGTTAAGTTCCTGACTCTTGGTTTCAGCTGAGGTCATGACATCATGGTTCATAAGATCGAGCCCCGTGTCAGGCTCTGTGCTGACAGTGTGGAACCTGCTTGGGATTCCCTCTCTCCCTCTCTCTGCCGCTCCCCCGCTGTGTTCTCTCTCTTAAAATAAATAAATAAACATTAAAATAAAATAAAATAAAATAAAATAAAATAAAATAAAAATAAAACGATCCAGGCCATCCTGCAAAAACACTTTGGTCACCTTTAGGAGGGAAGGACTTTGAGTTTACTGTATCTATGCACACCTTCTTGGTCACCAGATCCACGAGCCTGTGTCACACTCTCCATTCCATGTGACCCCCTCACTAACCCTGCGGGTGTCCCCAGCCTCACTGATGGTGGAATCTGAGGCCCACAGAGGGTGAACCTTGTGTCACAGGCACACAGCTGGAGGGTGGTCATCAGGCTGAAAAGTTGGATGTGTCCTTAAACATTCTGCAGGCCAGCTTTGGCCTCTCTTTAGGCTGTCTTGTCTGCCTGCCCGAGGCTCCTTGAGGGGAGCAGAAGCTGCAGGGACCAGTGTGGGTGCTCACCTCGAGTATCTCTACTTTGCGGAAGGAGAGTCCCTGGGGGAAGCTCAGGTTGAGCTGGACCCAGTAGGCATCTTCTCTCAAGTTACTCAGCATCAGCTCTACGGAGAGGCTGGCAGAGGGCGTCAGACGTAGGACTCTGGATCTGGGGGCAAGACCAGAGAAAAGTTACAGGGGCCAAGGTGAAGGAAGCAGGGTCACAGGCAGGGGCTTTCAGAACGCAGGGATCTGCTAGGCTAGAAAAAACGAATACACAAAAACCAGCTCTTGTGCACAGGCTTTAAGTGGTGTGACCTTGTCTAATCCTGCCAGGAGTGCACCAGGCACGTGAATTTCTCAGAGAGGGGGCTAAGCCCCAGAGGACAGATCTAGTGAGTACAGATGGGGGTCTTCTGACTCGGAGCCCCCTATCCTTTCTGGCACATGAGCTGCCTCAGGAAAACACCAGGTGGAACAGGAGGGTCCGGGGGGTTGGAAGCCTCACCTTGCAGGGGAGAAGGACAGCTTCAGGTTCGCCTCACACTCCTTGTCCTCCCCGCAGTTCTTCTCAAAAGGGATCTGAAAGGCCAAGAAGAAAGACTAGGACTCTCAGGCCCCAGACCCATTGGGGAGGGACCCTGGCCTCTCCGGCTGCCCCTTGTCCCTGCTTACCTCCTTGGTCTCTGCATGCGGTAAGGGTCTCAGGATGGGCTGAATGTCCTGGCCCTGCTGAGCATGGAGTGGTGGGAGGGCCGGGAGATAAGACAGGTTAGTTGAGGCAGCAGAACTCTTGGAGGAGGGCTGGAAGGAGGGCTCAGGGCTTGGGGCTCAGCTGGGTTGGCTTGGCTGGCCCCTCCTAGGAGCCAACGCCTGCCCAGGGGGACCTCATCCTTCTGACTCGGCCCAAGGCCACCCTGTGCAGCCCTCGGGCAGCAGCTCCTTGAGGAAAGCCGAGGCTCAGGGTGTCCGTTCTCCTGAACAGGAGATCTTGGCCTTGACACAGCAGCTCCAAAGCTCCTCCCAGCCCATCTCCTTCCCTGGGCTCGCCTGCCTATGACTAGCTCTTACTGTGCTTCTCCTCTGCGAACCCCATCTCCCTGCTGAAAATTTCCATCTCTTCTCAGATCAAGGCCAGTTTTCCCCAACATTTCCAGGGCTTCTGCTCTGGGCCAGGCCCTGTTATGGGTACCGGGTATACACCAGAGGACAAAACAGACACACTGCACTGCTGTGCCCCCAGTCTGGTGGGAGAAATGACGTGGCATCTTCAAGTGTTTGATGGGACAGATACAGGTATATTCAGAGCATGTAGAAGCGAATCCTACCCCCGACATGGGGATCGGGGAAGCTTCCTGAAGAAACAGATCTCAACTGAAATCTTAAAGGATGGGCAGGAGAGAGCCAGACAAAGAGAATGGAGAGGGGCAAGAATGGACGGCCCCACACAAAGGCACAAGGCAGGAGGTTGAGCCTGCGCACGTGACAAGAAGATGCTCAGACGAGCCGCTGTGCTGTGTGTCGGGGGCAGGAGATGGAAGCAGGGTCTAGGTTCCCCTGGGCCTTGCAAGCCACGATCGAAATTTGGGACTTTATCCTGAGGGTAATGGGGTCATAGAAGTGTTTATGAGTTATAAGCTGAATGCTCTAGAAAGACTCCAGCCTCCACTTGCAGGCCCCCCGCCACATAACCACCAGACTCCTGAGTCCCGGCAGCCTCTGCTGACTGCTCCCACCCACGCTCAACACAGATTCCTGCTACCCACTAGACTGCAGCCAGTCCCCAAATGGGCATTCTGGGTCTCTGTCTTGCTCAGTTGTCCTTCTACCAGAAGCTAAGCCCACCTCCGCATTTCCCTTGAACGTACCACTGTACCTTTCCTTATGCTGTTCCCTTTGCCTCTCCTCAATCCACCTACCCAAAAGGCTACTCATTCTGAAAGACCCAGAAACAATGACGCTCCCCCCAGGAAGCCTTTCTCTGGGCTCAGGTCTCTTTTTTACCCTGAGTTCCTACTCCACACAGCTTGGCTTAAAAAAAAAAATTGGGGCGCCTGGGTGGTGCAGTTGGTTAAGCGTCAGGCTCTTGATCTCGGCTCGGGTCATGATCTCATAGTTCATGAGTTCAAGCCCCGCATCAACTCTGGGCTGATGGTGTGAAATCTGCTCGGCATTCTGTCTCTCCTTCTCTCTGCTTGTGCTCGAGTTCTCTCGCTTGCTCTCTCAAAATATATAACTTAAAAAAAAATAGTGTCAACGGCACAGACTGCTGGCTGTCTCCATACATCCTTCCTCACTATCTGCCCTTAAAATAGAGCCTCCACTTTTTATCTGGTCATATGGCCACCTGGACAGGAGACTCTGTTTCTCCATCTCCCTTGCAGTTAGGTGTGGCCATATGACCAATTTCTGACCAATGAGATGTAAATGAAAGCATCATGTGGATTTCCAGGAACTAGTCTTTTTTTGTTTATTTATTTTTGAGAGAGAGAGAGAGAGAGAGAGAGAGAGCGAGCATGAGTGGGGGAGGAACAGAGAGAGAGAGGGAGACAAAGAATCTGAAATAGGCTCCAGGCTCCGAGCTGTCAGCACAGAGCCTGATGTGGGGCTCGAACCCACGAACCACGAGGTTATGACCTGAGTTGAAGTCAGACACTTAACCGACTGAGCCACCCAGGCGCCCCTCAGGAACTAGACTTAAAGGGAAGGGGTGTGCTCTTCTACCCTTTCTAGTGAGCCGTGCTCCCAACACCCACAAGCTCAGGCATCTTTACTGCCTGTGCTCACACTACGCCATCTTGCTGAATGCCCACCCCCCTTCTCTAGCTGGGGACGTTAAGGATCCCGTCTTGTGGGAAGACTTTCCTTATCCCCCAAACATGTGGCGTGAGATTGTACCGCCACCCTGTATCTAACTTTACCGCAGCCTTATCACAGCATGTTGTAACTGTCTGTTGACTCGTCTGGCCTCCAGAGCAGACTGTGAACCCCTTCCGGGGAGGGACCATGTTTTGTCTACTCCGGTGGAGCTAGTGCCCCAAATAGGGCTTAGCACAGGCAGGTGCTCAAGCAACTTCCCTTAAGTGCATGCTGAGCGTCTGGTGGGCGGGGGCTTTAATTTTGGTGAGCACGTCACCGTCCTCATCAGATCTCAGGAGAGTGAGCGCGCGTGGGGGAGCGCTCGGTGCATGCTGCCAAAAGCCACGAGAAAGAGTGCACTTAGCAGCCACCGCGCTCCAGCTCTGAAGAGGCCTCATAAGGTCGGGACTTCTTTTACAGATGGGGACACAGTCCCAGAGAGGGATGGAACCTGCTCGTATGTGCTCATGCCAGGAAAAACCAATCCACATCCTCAGGCTGGGGGGGCCAGGCTCTTTCCACCAGACCCTGCTGCCTTCAGACAGAAGCTAAACCACTGAGTGTCAAGGATTTGAGGACATGAGATCCGGCTTTGGCCCCGGGTAGGGAGTATGCGGTCCGGCAGATGAGGGTAGATACTGTGTTTCTCTTCTTTGACACCATGACGACACCCCAATTTGGCTTTGAGGGAACTACCTGCTGTCAACTGGATATGCTCGGGTGGGAAGGCGGATCAGGGCGCCCTGTCTTCCCACGAGTAAGGCTAGGCAGGGTGCCGTGTCCCCCCTCGAGTGTACACTTTGAGCAGCGCTAGGGGCCTGGTGAGGTGTAAAGCTGACGCTTGGCAGGGACCTGGAGCAGATTCACCGAAGGGGCCGTGCCCTGAAGAGTCCATCCATTATCCCTTCCCCTCAAGAGCCCCTGGCGCCTCCACCCTGGCTCCCTTTCTTCCCAGTCTTGAATGGCCAAATACAAGCTCCCATACGTTCCCTTCTTGCTGAAGTGAGCTGTATTTGGTTTCTATTACTCAAAACCAAAGACTCCTCTATGATACAGTCTTGCTAAACTGAAATTCTCCTCTCCCCAGTTTCCTATCAATTCCCCTAGGTGATCTCTTCTTACCAGCCATTGGTCCCTTGGTGTCCCTTCTTCTTCCCGGAGAGAGAAATTTAGGGAGACATTGATGGGAGAGATGAGGTCTTGAATGCACACCTGAGGGTGATGAGAATACCACCTGTGTTGTGAGTTTAACCTTCCAGTTAAATGCTCACCTTGCCCATTCTTTACAAATGATGAGATTCCAGTATCTGGTGTTTATAAAGTCCGGGGTCACTTCTCAGCATGAGTGTCACCCTCAGCCCCAATTCCCATGGCAGACACCACTAACCAACCACCCCACTTTTCCCACTGAGTTCTGACCAAAGCCCCTGAATCTCTGCCAGGCCGCTCTAGGCAGCCATTATCGAAGTATGCACTAGAAAAGAATATTCTAGAATAACTAGAATATACTAGTTCCTCAAGAACAGAGCTGGGGATTGGCCTTTTATGTTATTACTGGTCCCTCACAGTGGCACTTTGTAGGCACTCAAATCATCTTCACCTGAATTCTTACCAACCCGAAGATGTAGGCATTATTATTCCCACATTAGAGATGAGGAGAATGAGTTCAAAAGAGATGACCCAAGTTTCCTAAGGACTAGCACTAGGAAGTGAGCCCAAGTCCGTCCAATTCCCAAGCCTAAGGTCTTCCCATCATAACATACTGCTTCTTCTCTGGAAGATTTGTGTTGAAAATTTCCAAATCTTTGGGTAGGTGGGGGGTGCAAGGAAGCAGAAGAGAACTGAGTGGAGCTATGAACGAGCTGAGAAAGTGAGCTCAGAATTGTTGACACTGGGCGATGGGTATTTGGGGGTTCATTAAGCTATTTTTTTCCTGCTTTTATAGATTTGAAACTTCCCACAACAAAAAATTGAAAACAAATTTCAAAATCTTATACACCAATCCCACACTCAGTCTCTTATGAAATATTTAAAAGACTGGAAGAATTTACCACCATCCCTACTTCACACAGGACTGTTAGAAGCAAACAGAATTTGGGTATTATGGCAGTTGTTCAAATGATATTTAAAAAAACCTTTTTCTGTGATGGATGTTAGCAATAAATGACCATGTACCTGGGAAATAAGGATGCACATATGACTGAATATTCTGCAGCTATTAAAATAATTATGAAAAGCCGGGTAGCAGCATTGATATATGATGGGTGGAAAAAGGGGAAAAAATGGGAAGTATTTTACAATGGTAATTATGTTGAAAACACCGATGTACATAGATTAAGGACTAGAGAAAATATGCAACGGTATTATTACCACTATTACACAGTAGAGGAAATGATAGTATAGAGAGATCCAAGAGACCTGTGACCCCATGGGACGTGACCGAGCTGTGCCTTGCACCCAGTGTCTCCTGTCACTGCAGTCAGTTCTGCCGCCCCCTCACTTCCCACAGCAGCTCTATGGCTCCCTTACCGGGAAGTGGAACCAGAACTTGATGCAGGACTCGTCTTGGGTGACCTCTGTGTTCCTGCTGAGTTCACGTCTACCTCCTGGGAACAGCCCCCGGCTTCTGGTCCGATGGCCATCCAGCTGCAGAGTGTAAGTGAGGGTGGCAACCAGGTGCCCTGGGCAGGGTGAAAAGGCAGGAGTTGGATGGTGGCAGATCCTGGGGCCATAAGCCTGCATCTGGGGTGGGCAGCTGCTCTGGGGAGCAGGAGAATGGCACTGACCTTGAAATTGGGGGGTAATAGGCTTAACCTGGAAACAGACTGTGATGTTAACTCCTTCTTTCTTCTTGTTACTGGCTGAATAGGAGCATTCCACTTCATGCACTGGGATCTCAGCCGGGGAGAAGGACATCAGAGTGAGGACATCTACTACAGGCCGGGAGCTGCAGGGCAGAAAACCACCAGCTCTCTCACTCTCGGCCTCAACTGCAGTCCCCAGTCAGACCTGGGACTCCAACCACCAGAGTCCAGAGGACTCTCCTTCCTGAAAGCAGACCTCAACGTCCCTGTCTCCTTGAAATGGTAATAATAATTATAATTCACTAGGGCTTCCCGGTTTCTTCTAGCAACCTTCTGATCCGCTTTCCATACGGAAGGATGAGCTTTCAGAAAGAGAAAACATAGGCAGCTACTTCCACGCTTATAACCCTTCACTGATGCTACATGATATTCAGAATAAAATCCAAACTTGTTACTATCCATGCCACACTGGCTGCCTCTCCACTCTTATTTCCTCCCACCCTCTCCCTTGGTTGACGTTCCCGCCAAGTCAAACGTTTGCCTGCCTTATGGCCTCAGCACATCCTGAGCTTTCTACCTAGAAAGCTCTCATCCCAGATTTCTGCAAGCCTGGCTCCTTCTCATCTTTCAAGTCCCAGCTCAAATATCACCTCCTCAGAGAAGGCTTTCTTGGCCACCCAATCTAGAATAAGTCTCCCCTAGTCTTCTGTCTCACAGAACGCTGTTCACTTCCCCCATGGCACTTACCACAATTTGCAATCACCTACTTGTGTGTTTAATCTTGTATTATATATTTCCCCACCTACACAGTCTGTACCCAATGGCTGGTTCAGTATTAAGACACAGCAGGTGCTAGGGTGCCTAGGCGGCTCAGTCGGTTGAGTGTCCGACCTCAGCTCAGCTCATGATCTAGTGGCTAGTGGGTTAGGGCCCCACATCGGGCTCGTTGCTGTCAGCCTGTCAGCACAGAGCTCACTTTGGATCTCTGTCCCCCTCTCTCTGCCCCTCTCCCGCTTGCGCTCTCCCGGCCCTCCACAGCAGGTGCTCAGTAAATGTCTATTCACTATATGATGTTACATGATGCCTCCAGTAACTCTAAGATATGGTCAAGACAGGAAATGTCTTCACCAGTTCAAAGATGAGGAAACTGAGGTCCTGAGAAGTTAAGTGACTGGGGTGCGATCATCCAAGAAGTAAATGGCAGAGCTTCAGCCTGAATCCAGGTGACCGGGTTCTAAAGCCATCACAGGATCTTTAATGTCAGACAGGCCTGGGTTCAAATCCCAGTCTGTCACTGAATTGTAGCTGTTTAAACTGGGGTAAGACAGGGGCGCCTGGGTGGCTCGGTGGGCTAAGCGTCTGACTTCGGCTCAGGTCGTGATCTCACGGTTTGTGAGTTTGAGCCCCACGTCGGGCTCTGTGCCGACAGCTCGGAGCTTGGGTCCTGCTTCAGATTCTCTGTCTCCCTCTCTCTCTGCCCCTCCTAGCTTGTGCTCTGTGTGTCTCTCTCTCAAAAATAAATAAACATAAAAATAAATAAATAAATAAACTGGAGTAAGACATGAAGCCTGTATAGGAAGGGTACCTATGTGACAGGGTTGGGGGAAGACCAAAAGAGTCCTGCTACATAGTAACTGCTCCAAGGATGATTAGCAGTCCCGTCTTACCTGAGTATGATCACCTGCCCTTCCGCTCCCACAGCCACATCTGTCAGGCCATCTCCTCCAAGGTCTTTCACCCCATGAATGGAGCGTCCAAACCACCGAATTCCTGAGAACAGCTGGGCCCCTTCTATCCGCTGAGACCAAGAGAAAAATTCATGCTAAGTTAGGGAGAGGACAGGCCGGAGTGGGAGGAAGAGTCGGGCTGGGGAGTGGGGTCTGGGCTTGGAGGCTTCTGGGTGCCTGGGAAGAGGTTTTGGTTGGCGGGCAGGGCGCCTCTCACCTGGCTTGGCTGGGGGCTCAGCCCACCATGCTGCCCGTTGAAGATGTACACAGCCCCCTGCCCCTCCAGAGGGGCCCCCACAGCCACGTCCGCCAGCTCATCCCCATTGATGTCGGTCAGGGCCGTGATCGCTGCTCCAAATCGCCCGAGAGGGTAGCCAGGATCCCCCTGCAGTTCTGAGACCACTTCGAACCCCAGCTGGGAAGGAGCAAAGTGACAGGTCACTCAGTCACTCTGCAAGCATTCGCAGGGTGGGGCACCGCGAACAGGAAGAACGCTGAAGAAAGGTCAGACGTGGTCCCTCAAAGAATCGGTATGGTGCTGGCAGACTCACCCGGGCTCAGGGCCCAGCTCCACCCCTTGCTGTCTGTGTGACCTTGGGGCTTTGGAAAGTGACCCAGCAGGGCTCCCGTTTATGAAAGAAAGCTCAGAGCTACTCAAAAGGTGACTTGGAGGACCAAATGAGGTCTCGTATAAATAGAAGGTTTGACACTTGCACACAGCCCACCCACCCAAGGAGCAGCGATTATCTGTCGGTTGTTCTTTTTTTTTTTTTTTTTTTTTTAATTTTTTTTTTCAACGTTTATTTATTTTTGGGACAGAGCGAGACAGAGCATGAACGGGGGAGGGGCAGAGAGAGAGGGAGACACAGAATCGGAAACAGGCTCCAGGCTCTGAGCCATCAGCCCAGAGCCCGACGCGGGGCTCGAACTCACGACCGCGAGATCGTGACCTGGCTGAAGTCGGACGCTTAACCGACTGCGCCACCCAGGCGCCCCCTGTCGGTTGTTCTAAAGATCTGATTCACCAGGATCAGACAGAGAAAGCCTTTCAGAATAGCTGGGACCTGGATCGGCCAGGGGATCTGTTTCTCCCACCCCTTCAGGTCAGGGTCCTGGTCCCCACCTGTTTTCTCTGGTAGACAAACACCCTGCCTCCCCTCTGCTCCCCATAGAACAGGGGGGCTCCAATCAGCAGCAACTCTGTCTCCCCGTCTTGGTCCATGTCAACGCCACACAGCTCGCCGCCGAAATAAGAGCCAATCTGCAGGGAGAGGAAGACGTTTGAGGAAGCACCTGCGAGCTGGACACCTGCCTCCCCTCAGCTGGACCATGTCCGTCTTACTCCAATCCCTCAAATGAAGGTTGAGGTCCTGGACTCCCCCCACCTAGCACCTGTATGAATTAGGACAAGGTGGGTTCTCCGAGGTTCAGTTTCTTCAACTGGGAAGTAGAGGTGACAAAGCTTACCTCAGAGGGCTTTGTGAAGACCGAACCTAACAGTGCTTGGCACAGGGCCTGCTAGCAGACGGCAGGGAGCATGACCAGTGCCCCATGTGTCCCTGATCCCCTAGGGCCACGCTCACCTGGATCCCATCTATTTTCTGGACCTGGCTCCAGTGTCCTCTGCCCTTCAGCTCCTGGAACAGCAGCACCCGCCCCACATGCTGGTATCGGGGGGCTCCAACCGCCAGCAGCGATGTGAGCGTTTTGTCGGAGGGCAGCCAGGTCACAGTGTAACCTGTGGGGTGGGGGGAGAGAATGAGAGAATGGGAGGGGGCTGGTGCTTGGAATTAGGAACACAATGGCTGCTGCAAAAAGGTAAAACCCAGGGGCAAACAGGGCAGAGACTGGAAAACTGGGTTAGTAGCAAAGCTACATTGAAACAGCCAGAGAACCTTCTCCTGAGAAGAGCAGCCACATGCTTCTCGTGGCACAAATCCCGCCATCCTGGTCGAAGGTTGCATTTGTCAAACTGGACAACAAGCAAGGAAAGAGCAGCCATGCAGAACAGGGTAACCATGGCGCATCTTCCCGAGACTCAGCTGACCTGAAGGTTGGTAAGGGAGACTACACGTTTGACTTGTTGTTGTTGTTTTTACTTTATTGTTTTGAGAGAGAGAGAGATCGGGAGCAGAGGAGGGGCAGAGGGAGAGAGAGAGAAAGAGAGAATCCCAACCAGCGCAGAGCCCGACAGGGCTCCATCTCATGAACTGTGAGATCATGACCTGCGCCGAGATCAAGAGTCAGAAACTTAACCAACTGAGCCACCCAGGCGCCCCTACACTTCTTAAAAATCAAAAAATACAATGAGATATATTAGCAAGAAGAGTGCAAAATCTGCGCGGACATTAAAAATAGAGCAGGAGACCTGAAAAAAATTTGTTTGAAGTTATCACTCCAGGCTATCTTCCTACTTCATTGCTAGTGTGTGCGGCAAGGTTTTCTCGTTGCTGGAACGTCTGAGGAAATGCTGCAGGAAACCGGACCAGGGATTGGGCTCGAGCCAGGATCCACCTAGTAGGAATGCTCTGATTCAAGAGATGACTGACTCAATTTCATCTTCTCTGCTTAGAGTAGTTGCAAGTGAGTGAGAAAACAGAGACAACCGAGATGATATGGCACAGACAGGAAGGGCAAAGAGGCTGAACCACTTTCCCATTCATTCGTGAACATTCCTGAAGCACAGGGGTTAGGAACTTGTCCTTTGAAATCAGAGACGAGGTTATTATTCCTTGTGCTGATACTTCCTAGCTGTGTGATCTTGAATCGATTTTGCCTCGCCACTGAGGCTCAGTTTTCTCGTCTCCCATCCAAGTACTAACCAGGCCCGACCCTGCTTAGCTTCCGAGATCAGACGAGATCGGGCGCGTTCAGGGTGGTATAGCCGTAGACTCAGTTTTCTCATCTAAATAATGGGATAATAGGAACCTCATAAGGTGGTTTTGAGGATTAAAGAAGACCACGGATATAAAATGCTTAGTGCTATGCTAGTGATATCTAAACTAAGATCTGAAGGATAGTGGCATCACAGGCACCCAAGATTATATTTATTTTTTATTTTTATTTTTTTAGCAGGAGTTGAAAGTTTTCTTTTTTTCTTTTTGAAGTATAGTTGGCACAAAGTTATATATACGCAATCATATACCTATATATACATATAAAATACACATACATATATACATATATATATGTATATATACATCTATAATCACATCCCTCTGTCCCTCCCTCCCTCTCTCCATATATATATATGTATATATGCAGTGTGTGTGTGTGTGTGTATATGTGTGTGTGTCTAATGTGACAGGTGCTTAACTAGAGATTAAACTTCGGGTTATTTCTTCTTCAGTGAGTGAAACCGCCAGCTAGCTTGCAGTATACTGGGGGACACAAAAGCACCGTGAAGGCACTAGGGTAGAAGCTATATGGTAAGTGTGGTGGTTACCAGCACAGACTTTGGGGCTACACTACCTGGGTTCCACCTACTAGTTTTGTGACCCTGGGCAAGTTATTTAAACTCTCCTGGGCTCAGCACCTTCATCTATAAAATAAAGGTAATAAAAATACTCGCAGGGTTGTTATAAGAATAAAATGAGATAAACTAAGATAAAATATGTCAATACATCCCATGCACTTAGAACAGTGCCTGGCAGGGGCATCCGTGTGATGCCTGATGCCCCTGATGCAGATGGCTCAGTTGGTTGAGTGTCCAACTTAAAAAAAATTTTTTTTTTTACGGTTTATTTATTTTTGAGAGAGAGAGACCAACAGAGTGTGAGCAGGGGAGGGACTGAAAGAGAGGGAGACATAGAATCCAAAGCAGGCTCCAGGCTCTGAGCTGTTAGCACAGGGTCTGACGTGGGGCTCGAACTCATGAACGATGAGATCATGACCTGAGCAGAAGTTGGATGCTTAACCGAGTGAGCCACCCAGGTGACCCAAGCGCCCAACTCTTGATTTTGGCTCAGATCACGATTCCAGGGTCGGGGGATCGAGCCCTGCATCAGGTGCCGCACTGAGCATGGAACCTGCTTAAGATTCTCTTTCTCTCCCTCTGCCCCTCTCCCCGACTCACATGCTCACTCGCTCTCTCTCTCTAAAATAAAAAAAGGAAAAAACAAGAAAACAGTGCCTGACACATAATACTCAGTAAAGAATATCGAAAGAAAAAAGAAAAAATTGTGGAGAGCAGTCTCCCTCAGAAGGGTATATGAAAGGGGCACCTGGGTGACTCAGTCGGTTAAGCGTCTGACTCCAGCTCAGGCCATGATATCATGGTTTGTGGGTTCGAGCCGCGCATCGGACTCTGTGCTGACAACTCAGAGCCTGGAGCCTGCTTCGGATTCTGTGTCTCCCCCTCTCTCTGCCCCTCCAATGCTCATGCTCTGTCTGTCTCTATCTCTCAATAAGAAGTAAATGTTAAAAAAAAAAAAATGTACCTGGGATTTAATTTATGGGTAAGATGCAAAGATGACACAGAGAGGTTCGCTGCCTTTGAAAGAAGTTTATTATGCACAGCTCTCCATAGCAGGAGGCATGGGCACGACAGGCCAGGCAGGGCCACGTGGCAGAAGCACCAGGGTCAGTGAGGAAGCAGAAGGAGAGAGGAGAAAATGGCCCAGAGCCCTTATTGTACTTTTGGTAGGAAGGAATGTGGGTAGCATAGGCCAGCTTGAGCAAGCTTAGGATGGGATGGTTTGAACAATGTTGGCTGGCTCTGGTCTATAGAGCTGGTCCTTGGCTGACTAGAGATTTAGGTCAGGGAGAATATGGGCTTGGTGTGTGAAAGTTATGGTAAAGGAGGTGGTTGGGAATACCGGCTCAGGGCTGGCTGGTTGGCATGTGGAAGGCCTGCTCACAGGTCACTTGTTTACTCTCTGTGGGAACTAGCTAGCCCTGGCAGGGGCAGTCTCTCCAGGATTCATAAGGCCTCAAGATGTCCAAGCATCAGGGTCACCTGGGTAGCTCAGTCAGTTAAGCATCTGACTTTGGCTCAGGTCATGATCTCACGGTTTCCGAGCTCGAGCCCTGTGTCTGGCTCTGTGCTGACAGCTCAGAGCCTGGAGCCTGCTTTGGATTCTGTGTCTCTCTCTCCCCCTCCCCCTTTTGCACATTCTCACTCTCTTGCAAAAATAAATAAACATTAAAAAAATTTTTAAAAACCCGCTGTCTAACCATCATAAAATACACAAAATAAAAACATGATTACTACACAGCAGAGGAGCTACTAGGGGAAAAATTAAGAATGTTACGGCTATATTTAAACTCTGAGTTTGTTCATGCTGGTTGATTAATTGCTTTCATTATTATTTTGAAAGTTGGTCTCAGTGACTCTGGCCCCTAAGATCAAAAGAACCCAGCAGAAAAGAAAAGTACTTACCTAAATATCCTGCTCTTGCTTCTGGTGTCAGCGGTTCATTCCCAACAAATCTATCATCCTGCAGTTTGGCATCCATGTCTAGAAAGCCCCCAGCCCAATCCTTGGCTCCGACTGCCCCCACGACACCATGACCCTGCCCAGGGAAGGAGACGAGCGGGCTCAGCCACATTCCCATAACGTCCGCCAGCCCCCTGCTTCAGGCCCACCACTCACCTGGCTGAGGTCAGCGCTGATCCCACTGGAGGACAGCTCCATGTTGAAGGATGTCAGGTCCTGTTTGCTCGTGCCTGGGGGACAAGGTAAAGAGCATGGGTGGACCCCCAGGGAGCAGCAGGGACAGTGATACTGGAGAAAAGACTGAGAAAGAAGCATGGGACCGACCTTCGGACACAGAAGGAAGAGCCCACATCACAGTCAGACTGGGCAGTGACTTAGGCACAAGTGCACGAGCCCCAGACTCGGCACGGCCAAGGTGGAGCCCTGGAGTTCTGTTCCCGCTCAGGCTTCCCCGCTGCAAGGGCTGGAGCCCCCACCCCTCCTGGCGAACCAGACTGATTCTCCCCTTCCTGTTCTTCCTCCAACACATCACCAAGTCAAGATGGTTCTACCTTCAATGCGTCTGCCCCCTTCTCTGAAGGGTCACTATTGCCGCCACAAGGGTCCAAGCCACTCTGCTCCCTCGCCTGGCTACTGCAGCAGCTTACTTACTTGGTCTCTGACTTCTTTCTTCTTGTCATGTCTATTTTCCACAGAGCAAGCTGGAGTAATCTTTCTTTTTTTAAATTTTTTTAATTTTTAACGTTTATTTATTTAGTTATTTTGAGAGAGAGAGAGAGAGAGAGAGAGAGGGAGAGAACAAGCGGGGGAGGGCCAGGGAGAGAGGGAGAGAGAATCCCAAGAGGGCTCTGCACTGACAGCAAGGAGCCCGATGTGGGGCTTGAACTCACGAACTGTGAGATCATGACCCGAGTGGAAACCAAGAGTTAGACGCTTAACCCACCGAGCCACCCAGGTGCCCCTGAGTAATCTTTTTAAAAAATGTATATCAGACCACACATTTCTCTTTCTTAAAAAGCTCTTCATTACTTGCCATTGCTCTTTGTTGTTTATTTAAAAAACATATTTTTAAATGTTTATTTATTTTTGAGAGGGGGGAGGGGCAGAGAGACAGAAGGAGAAAGAATTTCAAGCAGGCTCTGCACTCTCAGCACGGAGCCCAACTCAGGGCTCAAACCCACAAACCATGAGATCATGACCTGAGCTGAAATCAAGAGTTGGATGCTTAACGGACTGAGCCACCCAGGCACCCCTGCCATCACTCTTTAGATTAAAACCCAAGCTACTGATGAGGAAATGGAAGGCCCTTGCCTCTCTCTCCAACCTTCTCTCATTTACTCACCACACTGCTATCACCGTGACCTTTTTCTGTTCCTCCAGCTTGCCTGCCCATCCCCCACCTCTGGGCCCCTGAGCTGATGATAAGGCTCTTTGCCCACATTCCTCACATGGCTGTTTGATTCTCATCTTTCGTGTCTCGGCTCAAATGTCATCTCAGAGTGAATTTCACCTCCATTAAAGAAAACAAAAAGGCATCTAGAAAGGCCTTCCTTGAAAAGCCTATCTATAGTGGCTTCCCCCACTCCCCCATAAACCTTTCTATCCAACTTATTCATTTTCTTTATAGCACTTATCATAATCTCTAATTATCCTGTTTGTTTTTTTTTTTTTCTTTATCCAACCCGAATACGAGCTCCATGTTGACACTACCCCTGAGTGCCTTGTTCACGGCCCCGGTACCTGGTTGGTGCAAGCATGAATTAATACAATGAAAATCATCCCATCAGCCTTGCAAGGCTCCTGAGAGCAATGAATTAAATGATACAGATAAACTGTCTATTACCTGTAAGCTTTCAAGAAACGCACTGATTACTGTGAAGATTTGTTCATTCACTCTTAATAAATGTTTAGAACAACTAAATATTTGGTGCCACGGACACAACGGTCAAAAGGCAGACACAATGCTTGCCATGACAGACCTCACAGTGTGGCGTGGGAGGCAGACACGGAGCGGATGATTCAATACAACGGAAGTCTCGGGGGCCAGAATAGGGAACACACAGCCGTTACCACGACACCCAACCTAGACTCGAGTTCAGTGAGAGCTTGTCAGAGGCAGGGACATCTGAAATACGATCTGGAGACTTTCTGGCAGTGCTGACCTGCCCAAGAGAACATGCCTCTCGCGAAGGACCTCCTGCCCCCGTCCCCGGAAGAGGAGGAGAGGAAGCCCAAGAAGAAGCGCCTGGTGCAGAGCCCCAACTCCTACTTCACGGGCGTGAAGTGCCCAGGATGCTACAAAATCACGACCATGTTCAGCCACGTGCAGACCGTGGTGCTGTCTGGGGGCTGCTCCACCGTCCTGTGCCAGCCGACAGAAGGACAAGCAAGGCTCACGGAAGGATGCTCCTTCAGATGGAAGCAGCACTAAAAGCCCCGAGTCAACGTGAGTGGGGAACCATCCCAACAAACAGATTTAGGATTAAAAAAAATAATAAAATAAGATAGAATAGAATAGAATAGAATAGAATAAAATAAAATAAAATAAAATAAAATAAAATAAAATAAAATATGATCTGGAGCATGAGGAAAGGCAGGCCAGGATAGGGGATCAGAGCTCGATTTGTACACAGCCTACGAGGTACCAAGCACTTTGCTAAGCAGTGGTTAGGGCCTGAACTGTGTTCTGTAAAAAAAGATATTTTCACGTTCTAACCCCTAGTACTTCAGAATGTGGCCTTGTCTGGAAATAGGGTCTTTGCAGTGTAATTAAACTAAAATGAAGTCATCGGGGTAGGCCTTGATCCAATATGACTGGTGTCCTTATAAAAAAGGGAAATTTGGACACAGAGAGACAGACACACACAGAGAGAAGATGGCCAGGTGGCAGGAGGGATGCAGCTACAAGCCAAGGGATGCTAGGGACTGTGGGCGAACACTGTAAGTTAGGAGAGGCAAGGAAGCACTCTCTCCTAGAACCATCAGAAAGAGCACGCCCCTGCCGAACACTTCATTTCTGACTTCTGGCCTCCAGAACTGCAAGATGGTAAATTTCTGTTGCGTTAAGCCACTCAGTTTTTGGTGCTGTTACAGCAGCCCTAGGAAACTAAAACAACAGTTAAACCTTCCAGTGCTGTGACATTGGTATTATCCCCATTCAGCAGAGAAAGAGCCTCAGGGAGAGAAACTGACCTGGCTGAGGTCACACAGCACAGGCAGAATGGATTCTTTTTTTTTTTTTTTAAGTTTATTTATTTATTTTGAGAGAGAGAGAGAAAGAGTAGGGAGGGGCAGAGAGAGAGAGAGAGAGAGAGAGAGAGAGAGAGGAAGAGAGAGAATCCGAAGCAGGCTCCACACTGTTAGCCTGGAGCCTGATGAGGGGCTCAAACTCATGATCGTGACCTGAGTCAAAATCCAGAGTCAGACACTTAACTAACTGAGCCACCCAGGCCCCCCGACAGAGTGGATTCTTGAGTGGTCTACCCAATCCCGTTATATATACATAGCTTCGGGGAGCCTGGGTGGCTCAGTCGGTTGAGCGTCCGACTTCGGCTCAGGTCATGATCTCACGGTTCGTGGGTTCAAGCCTCGCGTCAGGCTCTGGGCTGACGCCTTACTCAGAGCCTGGAGGCTGCTTCAGATTCTGTGTCGCCTTCTCTCTCTGCCCCTCCCCTGCTCGTGCTCTGTCTCACTCTGTCTCTCAAAAATAAATAAATATTTTAAAAATCATATATACATTGCTTCTTCAACTGAACTGAACACCAAGCCTGTGTCCTAGCAAAGGGGCCTTCCCAGAAGGAATCATGTACCTTTCAGCAGACTAGGATTCCTAGGGAATTACCCTTCCAAGGCAAGTGTTCTATCCAGAGGCTACAGTCATAACCTTTTATTCTGGGCCAAGAGGGCCCATGGGCTCCCTGCGCTCAGCCGCTGTCCACTTGCCCGTCTTAAGTAATTTGAAGATAAGTAAAAATGAGGGAGCTGGCAGAGGAGGGGGCGGAATTATAGTCTTTCCAGAGCCCTCGGTTGACACCAGCAAAATAGGGGTCAATTCTGGCTCCACCCCAGACCAAGCTGAGCTTTCCAAAGAAGATGGAATTTCAAAGGGAAACAGAGGCTGGTCCTTAAAGCATCCTCTCCTAAATTTCCTCCTGAGGTCTTGTTCCAGGAGAGCTCTTGACACAGCGTTAGATACTCCATAAGCGTGCGTTATTATTACTGTGTCTCTAGTCTGATGTCCCAGAAGTGTTTCTGTAAACAACTTCCCAGACTCTCTCTCCCCGGGTCAGCCACTCACCCTCAATGGCATAGATCTTCTTTTGCAGCTCAGTGAACAGATCTTTAAGCTTCTCGAACGTGGCCAGAATCTTTACAAACTCCTTTGCAGGTTTTGAGGCAAACTTGTGGAGCGTTTCCTGACTTTCCTTGGTTTCAAAATGCTTTCCGATCTGTGAGGGAGTAAAGAGTGGAGAGCTGGCATTCCCAGAATCACAGACCAATTTTCTAATATTTTCACAAAGCTTTGGCCCCAAGGAGAAAGGGGAGTGGGGGTTCAGGAACAGGAGAAGAAAGAGGGGACAAGCCAGGGGCCAGGGCCCGTACCCCAATGATGTAGCGGATGATGTCTTTGGCTGAGTCAATGTTCTGATCTGAGTCAGTGGCTTCCCCGTCAGTGATGATGATAAGCACTTTGGTGGCATCTGGCCGGGCCCCCCGGTCTTGCCGGAACACCTTTTCCCTGTGTCCAGGAAGGCGGGCGATGTGAAAGACTCCTCCGGATCATGGTCTCCCTGACTCATCCAGCTCATTAAGTCACTGTCCTGCTGATTATGCAAAAGCCCTTCTCCCATCCCCCAGGCAGGTATTCCCAGCCTTCAAAGTTCTCTTCTGAACCGCCTACCTAACCCTACCTCGCCCTTGCTGCCACACCTCTCCTCCTGACCCTGCTCTTCCACAGAATTCTGGGCGGCCAAGGGGCTGTCCCCAGAGCCCATGGGCAGCAACAGGGAGGCTTTCTGAGGAGCTATCTGGGCTTCCTACGCTCCAGTTCAACCACATGCAACTACTCTTTCACCAGTTAGACATGCTGGGGATCCAGGTGAGATTTCAGTGCGGAAAACGGGCTCCACGGCTGGAGAAAACTGGGAAGTCACTTTTCCAGAGCAAGCTAATCTAGCACCCCCTATCCACCCTGCCTCCCCCACCATCGCCAGGCCACCTGTAGACCTCTGCTACAGCAAGTCTCCCAGGGGACTGAAGTGACTTGTTTCCATGTCAGTTTTCCCCAAACCGCGAGTTCCTCAAGGAAGGACCACGTCTGATTTGCTTCTGTATCCCTGGCTCCTGACAGAGTAGGCACTCAGTGCATGTGACATAAAAGGAGGACGGGAGTACTGAATGTCGGACAGGTCAAGGCTCCAAAGTCCCACCTGTCCACAGCCTCCTTCTGAAGCAAGATAGGGTGCCCACGGCTTCTGTTGGGACAGCAGCTCTATGTGTACCATCTGATCCTTCCCTCCCCACCCCACAGCCAACAGAGATGGACAATTAACCCAAGAGTAGCAGGTCTACAACCCCTGACTTATGACATGACCTGCTTTGGGAGCAGAAGCTCAAAGTCACACAGAGGGGCTGCGGCGGCAGGTGGAGGAGAGACGCAGAGAAGAGGGCAGGAAAGCCCCCTGGAAGCTTTAGAATGGAGGAGCTCTGACAGGCAGGGCTGAGACCCCTGTTCTATCTTGGATGCAAACTGTTTCCCCAAACTCTGTCCACACGGACATGGCCTCTCATAGCTGTTCATGGATTTCCACCCAGGTTCCAAATTTTTTAAAATGTTTATTTTTGAGAGAGAGAGAGCAAGCAAGCACACGTGTGAGTAAGTGAGCCAGGGAGGGGAAGACAGAGAGGGAGACACAGAATCCAAAGCAGGCTCCAGGCTCTAAGCTGTCAGCACAGAGCCCGATGTGGGGCTCAAACTCACAAACCATGAGATCATGACCTAAGCCGAGGTCAGACACTTAACCGACTGGGCCACTCAGGTGCCCTGATTTCCACCCTGGTTTAAACCACCATCACCTGTCATCTGGATTTTTCGGTAGCCTCCTACCTGGCCTCCCTACTCCCATCCTTGCCCCCTCCACAGGCTAATAGCAGCCAGAAGGATCCTTTTAAAAACATAAATCAGATGATCACCCCTCTGCTCAAAACCTCCAATGGACTTGTCTTCTCACTTTGAGGGAAAGCCAAAGTCCTCACTATGGCCTCCAAGTCCCTAAGTACTTGGATTCCCAGGTTCTCTCTGACCTCACCTCCTACTACTTCCACCCCTATTTACTTCTCTCCAGCCACACTGGTGTCCTGGTTGTTCTTGGAGCCTCCCAAGCACATTCTCATCTCATGGCCTTTGCTATTCCCTCTGCCTGGGAGTTTCCTCACCTTCAACGAGTCTTTGCTCACAGGTAACCTTCCCTCATCTTCCTACTGAATATTGCTTGCTTTTTCTCTTTTCTTTTTTAATCTTTATTTATTTTTGACAGAAAGAGAGAGAGAGAGAGACAGAGTGAGAGCAGGGGAGGGAACAGACAGAGAGGGAGACACAGAATCCAAAGCAGGCTCCAGGCTCCGAGCTGTTAGCACAGAGCCTGACGTGGGGCTCGAACCCACGAACCGCGAGATCATGACCTGAGCCAAAGTCAGACGCTTAACCGACTGAGCCATCCAGGCGCCCCTGCTTTATTTTTCTTTATAAAACTTACATCTTCTACTATATTATCAAATTGACTTCTTTATCCTATCTGTTGCATTTCTCTCCCCTAATACAATGTTGAACCTCGAGAGGGTAGAGATTTTTGTTTCAATTACTGCTCTATTCCCAGAACCTAGAACTCGGCATACATGGCCAAAACCAGCCCACAGCTTGTTTCTGTATGGTCCATGTGTAAAAAATGGCTTTTATCTATTTTTTAAAAGAATTACAAAACAAACAAAGAAGAATATGCAAGAGATACTAGATGTGGCCAGAAAGCCTAAAATATACTACCCAACTCTTTTCAGAAAAAATTAGCCAAGTCCTGGCCTTGAATACTGCCTGGCACACAGTCAGGTAGTCAAGAAATATTTATAAAATATATTCCTATGGCTGCTCCTTTTTGCTTCTACAGTTGACACCTTTTGGGGTAACTTTCCATCCTATCATGACCTCTTTCTCTAAGAAACTGCCCCCTTCCCACAGAGGTGGGACCCCAGAATCCACATCTGTGCTATGTGACTTTATGCCACAGAGCAGAACTGGATGGACCCGTGGACACCTAACCCAGGCTCGGCCAATCAGATTTTCTCTCCTGGAAGCTGGAATTCGGGTTGCTCATCCGAACTGAGGAACTGAGGCTGCTATTTTTTCCATGGACATGGCTTGCCACGGACCCACCAAAGCTGTCCATAGACAGGGAAGAATAAGCAGACAGGACAGGTCAAGTGAGCCCCAGAAGAAAAGAGGTGGAAACACATCTGTAGAGTCTTAAGGACCTGCATCACTTGCATGTGTAACTAATGCAAATTCAACTATACCTGCCCAGCAAAGGAATGAAAATGTGAAAAACAAGCATCATAGCACAGGAGGCCCATGCGGCTCTTTCAATGGATTTGAGTGTGTGCCCAGGGGAGCATGAGATGGAAGATATAATTCTCTTATTCCCCAAATTGCTTCCATGTTTCCACGTTTCCAGTTTTCATAGCCACTTTAATGTTGAAAGATGGGCATTTCTGGCTCAGTCGGTTAAGCGTCAGACTCTTGGTTTTGGCTCAGGTCGTGATCTCATGGTTTCGTGGGTTTGAGCCCCGTGTCGGGCTCTGTACTGGCAGTGTGGAGCATGTTTGGGATTCTATCTCTTCCTCTCTCTGCCCCTCCCCCATTCTTGCCGTCTCTTTCTCTCAAAATAAATAACTATAGGTCTTAAAATTTTTTTTTTAATGTTTCTTCATTTTTGAGAGAGAGACAGAACGTGAGAGTGGGTAGGGGGAGAGAGAGGGGGACACAAAATCCGAAGCAGGTTCCAGGCTCCGAGCTGTCAGCACAGAGCCGGATGCGGGGCATGAACTCACAATCCGCAAGATCATGACCTGAGCCAAAGTGGGACGTTTAACTGACTGAGCCACCCAGGTGCCCCAGGAAAGGTTTTTTTTTTTTTTTTTTTTTTAATGTTTATTATTTCTGAGAGAGAGAGAGAGACAGAGCATGAGCAGGGGAGGGGCAGAAAGAAAGGAAGACACAGAATGCGAAGCAGGCTCCAGGCTCTGAGTGTCAGCACAGAAGCCCGATACGGGACTCAAGCCCACGAACCATGAGCTCATGACCTGAGCCGAAGTCAGACGCTTAACTGGCTGAGCCACCCAGGCACCCCCAAGGCAAGTATTTTTTTAAATATACAATATGGGGGAGCGTGGCTGGCTCAGTTAGTAGAGCATGCAACTCTCAACTGAATTCTCAGGGTTGCTAGTTCAAGCCCCACGATGGGTATGGAGCCTACTTTAAAAAAAAATAAATGAAATGAATGAATGAATGAATGAATAAATAAATACATAAAATAAACAAACAAACGGACTCCTGGGAGTTGTAGTTTGGTCCGCTTGTGCTGGCACTGCTATTGGCTCGTGCTAGCCTCTGTCTGTCTGTGGGCAAGCGCCACTGTGGTGTTCAAGAACAGCCCGTGGAAGAATCATTTGAAGAGGTGGTGATGAAGGTCATACAACAGGCGTGGACGTGTTTGGATTTCCAACAGCGACCCTGCTGGATTGCCGTGGCAGATATGCCCCAAATGTAGCATTTTTCAGTGCACGTGAGGACAGAAGCCCAACACAAACATGTTCACTCCGAGGCCGCAGGATTCTGAAAGGGATTTCCAGAACCCTTTCAGAAGACAGAAGCTAGAACAAAAATCCCCAGAGTCAAAGACACTACAGGAAGATTCACCTGGAGTGAGGCAGAGGGTCTGTGAGTGTCAGGGCTGTGGAAAATCCTTCAGGCAAAAAGGCAGTCTAACCTTGCGTGAGAGAATCCACACTGGTCAAAAGCCCTTTGAGTGGACCCACTGTGGATAAAGCTTCAGGGGCAAAGGCAATCTTGTCACATTTCAGCAAAAACACACAGGAGAGAAGCCCTATCAGTGCAAGGAGTGTGGGACAAACGTTAGTCAACGAGGTAGTCTGGCCGTTCATGAAAAACTCCACACTGGACCGAAACCCTATGAGTGTGCTATTTGTCAGAGAAACTTCAGGAATCAAAGTAACCTTGCTGTTCAAAGAAGAGTTCACAGCAGTGAAAACCCCTATAGATGTGATCAGTGTAGAAAAGCCTTCAGTCAGAAAGGAAGCTGAATTGTTCACATCAGAGTCCACACGGGCCTGAAACCCTATGCTGCATACAATGCAGGAAGAGTTTCTACACCAGGAGGAATCGTATCTTGCAAGGCAAAACACACACAGGAGAGATACCCTATCTGTGTGGCCAGTGTGGGAAAAGCTGCACTCAGAGAGGGAGTCTGGCTGTGCACCAGCAAAGCCATCCACAAAGACTCACCCTTTGATCACTCTCGTCACAGGAAGTTCTCTTCATGAATTAAAAGTACAAAAACCTTCAGATCAAGCAACTTATCCAATTCTATGGGATGAACGGTGACTCCTTCAGAAAGACCATCATGGGGTAGGGCAAACTGATTTTTCTCCTTTCCCCCAAATGAGTATGAAAAGTAAATGTCTTGTTTATTGCCCTTAACAATAACAACAAAATAAATAAAATACATAATATGGCCCTTCAACACACTCCAGCTACATTCATCTAGGCCTCACTTTAAACACAGCCATCTGGCATCTCTTTCTGTCCATGCGTCCTGTCCCTGTGCTTTAATAAAACCACCTTTTTTTGCACCGAAAACAACAACAACAACAATAACAATAAAGCCATCTGGTCCAACTCTGGGGGAAAAAAACTTCTATAGTAGATTTAGGAAATCAGGATATGCTAGTTTCCAACGTGGACTTGAATATGTCGAATTTTAGAACAGTTCAAGGAATTCTTCAAGGACAATTTTGACTATCAGAGATTTTTGTTCACACACTGACTCCAGAAGCCGATCACCATCTATGATGGGACTCTACCATGGCTTCCATGTTCACAATCACTTTCCAAGTCTTAATTCTAGTCCCTCACGAGGTCTGGCCATACTCCCTGCCCCAAAGGTTTATGAGCTATCCCTGCATCCTCCCAAGAACTGCCCTGGGGGATTTAGTTAGTATAAAGTAGGTTTCTGTTACTTACAGTTAGAAGAAACTGTTCTAAAATAGCTCCACTTGAATTCTTCCAATAACCCGCCCCTTGCTGAGCCCACCTGTTGAGTTCCTACACCCTGAAACCCGAAGAAGCCAACGAAGAGTGGGCTCTCTCCTGCACAAGGGGACTCACGTGACATAGTTGATGGCATGAAAGGTATTGGTCAACAGCCGCATATGTTTTACTTTGCCCAGCAGAGCATCAGGGTTCTTCACCCTAACATAATCCAAGAAATCAAATTCTGTTTTGCATTCCGTGGAAAACTGAACCGCAGCAAACTAGAAAAAGAAGAAATGAAACGGCATTACATATCCCTTCCCACTTGTCTGTTCCAATCTATTTCTTTTAATTAATTAATTAATTCATTAATTTTAATTTACATCCAAGTTAGTTAGCATATAGTGCAACAATGATTTCAGGAGTAGATTCCTTAGTGCCGCTTACCCATTTAGCCCATCCCCCCCCCACAATCCCTCCAGCAACCCTCAGTTTGTTCTCCATATTTAAGAGTCTCTTAAGTTTTGTCCCCCTCCCTGTTTTTATATTATTTTTGCTTCCCTTCCCTTATGCTCATCTGTTTTGTATCTTAAATTCCTCATGTGAGTGAAGTCATATGATATTGGTCTTTGTCTAATTTTGCTTAGCATAATACCCTCTAGTTCCATCCACGTCGTTGAAAATGGCAAGATTTCATTCTTTTTGATTGCCAAGGAATACTCCAATCTATTTCTTATCCGAGACCTGGGGAACCCAACTCCACATCCCTGCCTCAAAGCATTCTTTTGAAAATGAGGTAATATATACACAAACACAGAAATAAAATTAAATAAGCCTCTGATCCCTTACGTTGTGCTGTCTGCTGAACTCCTATCCTCTGGGTCAGCCTGCCTCACCAGTGGGGATGGCTTCTAGTAACCATATTTGTGCTGAATGACCCTGCTAAACTGACTACAGCTGGTTGGGCCACAGAGAGAGAGCCACTTGACTGAGGCTAGGCCAGTCAGAATCTATTCTCCGGGAATTTGGAATTTGCAGAGGGAGGGGTTGGTTGAGAGGCAAAAAAAAAAACCCAAAACAACCCATCCTCCTGAAACCTTCACATGTGAACTTGGGAGCTTTCCACAGTCTCATGTGATCCAAAGAAGCTGAGGGAGCTAGTCTGCAAGAGAGAAGAGGGAAGCAAAAGCCAAAAAGAAACAGAAATGAGAACTAAGGAAAATCTTACAAGCTTTTTACTTCCTGGTTCTTGACTCTTCCAGAGGTCCAGTTACACCGTGGCTTTAGATTCTGGAGACACCTCATGCTAACTTTTTTTTTATGCCTTAAGCTAGCTCAAGTAGGCATGTATTGCCTACAAACAGAAAAGCTAATTAATATATTTACCTGGTAGGAAGAGTTGCTGAGTTTCCTCATCACATCCTTCATGAAGTCCAGAATTTTCTGAAATTCATCTTGCTGCAGGCTCATTGAACCATCAAACAGAAATACCAAGTCTACGTTGCCCTTTATACATTCTACAGAGGCCAGACACAAAGGGACTTAATGAAGTGTCTCCATGGGTTGGCCTGCCCATGCTGGTTCCCTCGTATGAGCAACCACTTGGGAGAGATTTTTACCCATTAGATCCCCAGCTCCTTACCCTGATAACCAGGATGACTTTGCAGCACAGGACCCTTCAGATTCTGGTCGAAAAGGTAACACAGGCCACTCAGATAAACATTCTGGTCACATGTCCGAGACAGTCCAGGGTCACAGGCCTAAAGGAAGCAAAGGTTAAAAGAAGAAGGGTTAGGGCTTCCTTTTCCTGTGTGTCTTTTGGGCATCATCAGTCAAGAACAAGAACCTTCAGAGTCATCATCCCCTATCCTCACTCCCCACATCCAACTGGTTATGCCTAGAGGACAGAGTCTAAACTCTCGAGTTTGGCATTCATGTTGTTTACAGTTGAGCACTACCCCACATTTCCAGGCCCTTCTTCTTCCATTCCCAATCACACATTCTGTGTTTAAGCCAAATCACTCACTATTCCCGGAATATACAGTGTTGTTTCTTTCATTTATGACTATCTCTCCTGCCAAGCTGCAATTTTTCTTGAAAGTCAGAGCTCATGTCATCTTTGTATCTCACTCCTCTGACCCCATCAGAACCCAGCACATCGGCTGGCATGTTAATAACAGCTAAGTAAACAAGCTCAAATTAAATACTAGGTAAATATTTCACTCAGCTAGCCTTCTATCTCTCACATACCTGTGTCAGAAGATGCTGCTGGGATGAACTGTAAAGACCAATGGGCTTACAATCAAATGGGAATTTGACTCCAATCCTGGCTCTACCTCTTTAAAACCATGTGACCTTGGGGCACCTGGGTGGCTCAGTTGGTTGAGCATCTGACTCTTGATTTCAGCTCAGGTCATGATCTCGTGGTTTGTGAGTTCGAGCCCCACGTCGGGCTCTGTGTTGACAGTGTGGAGTCTGCTTGGGATTCTCCCTCTCTCCCTGCCTCTCTCTCTCTCTCTCGATAAATAAACTTGATAAAAAATAAAATAAAATAAAACCATGTGACCTTGGCCAAGTCTCTTAACCTCTTTGGTTTTGCTTCCTCATGTGTAAAATGTGTATACTGATCCCTATCTACCCGAGTGTCTCAAGGGTTAAAAGAGATAAAGCAGTGATTCCCAAACGGCAGGCATTTGTGTACCATGGGACAATTTCTGCCATGTGGGTGTCTCAGGCATATTATTATTTATTTGATATTTTATTTACTTTAAATTTACTTTCTTAAAACTTTATTTTTTTTTAATTTTTTTAAACGTTTATTTATTTTTGAGACAGAGAGAGACAGAGCATGAACGGGGGAGGGGCAGAGAGAGAGGGAGACACAGAATCGGAAGCAGGCTCCAGGCTCTGAGCCATCAGCCCAGAGCCCGACGCGGGGCTCGAACTCACGGACCGCGAGATCGTGACCTGAGCTGAAGTCGGACGCCCAGCTGACTGAGCCACCAAGGCGCCCCACTTTCTTAAAACTTTAGCCTCATCCCAAGCAACTCAATCCAAGAAATCATGAATTTGATGTGTTGTATATTTTTCCTAAAAAACCATTAAATAAAAATGTAACTATAAAACATTAAACGCTTGCATACCACCAAAAATCATCTCTGTACATCAGTGGTCACAGATATTTCATATTTGGAAAAAACTGATATTGGGTCTCAAAAATAACTGGCTCATATTCAATTCTTTTTTTTTTTTTTTTTTTTTAACGTTTATTTATTTTTGGGACAGAGAGAGACAGAGCATGAACGGGGGAGGGGCAGAGAGAGAGGGAGACACACAGAATCGGAAGCAGGCTCCAGGCTCTAAGCCATCAGCCCAGAGCCTGACGCGGGGCTCGAACTCACGGACCGCGAGATCGTGACCTGAGCTGAAGTCGGACGCTTAACCGACTGCGCCACCCAGGCGCCCCTCATATTCAATTCTTAATAAACACTGATTGAATCAGAATCTCTCTGATGCTTTTAATCTTCTACAGGATCTTTATTCCATTTTCCTTTCTTCTTCTCAATCTCTCCTTAGCGTCAAGCTTCACTGGCTCTCATATCACACTATACAAAATTCTTACCAAAAGGCTTCCCTTTGTGGAGTCTGTCGCCAGGGTCATTCCCAAGTACTTGGAGGTATAGTTGGAACCTGTAGACACCAGGAGATTGGGCTGGAGGAATTTAGGCAACCCAGGTGTGGTGGGCCAGCCTCAATTTCCCTGGGACACCATTCCTCCCAGTTTTCTCACCAGTTACTCACCATGCAGGCTGACTGGGATGCAGTGGCCAGTGCCTGCCTGGCACTGATAGAGGTTTCCTGTGCTGTTCCCCTCACCTGGAGCTCCTACGACAACCCTGATGAGAAATCTCGCCTGTGAGATTGAGTTGTCCCGTTTTTTACGCACCCACTCCTACCCACTGAGGGTTCAGATCCACAAGAATCTCAAAGCAATGCAGCCACTCCCTTTCGGGGAGGCTCCTCAGCTCCTACCCCTTCCCTGTGGAATCCCAGATAAGATAAGCCAATACGTCAAAATTCTGGAAAGTTAAGGATCTTTTTCCATTTATTGTCTAGAAAAACTGAGGTCCAGAGAATGATGTGGGACAATGTCACATTATGAGTTCGTTCCATCAGTCATCAACTCAAATTCAATTCAGTTCATCAGTAGCATCAATCCAGTAGCATATCTACGACATGCTAGGCTGGGGTATACGCTAGGGATGAGGTGGGGGAAAGAGAAGCGAAATCCCTGCCGTCAGGGAGCCCACTGTCTAGTCGGAGCGCCAGTGGGAAATCTAGGAAGCGTTGCAAAGCCTTTTAGGGGCTGTGTTATTTACTCTTCCGTCAGACACTTATGTGGAGCTTTAAAGATGGGCTGTTCTCGTCCTATCTGACGGCCTCGCTTCTGTTTCCGAGAAATCCCACCCCGACTCCGTGAGACGGCAAGACCCTGGGGACCCGCTGGTTCCCCATCTGGCCCACCCGGGGCTGGGGTCCTGGCCGCCTGTCCTGACTCCGCAGGGCAGGAGGGCCTGGGAGGCAGCTCACCAGTCTCCAACCTGCAGAACGCGGTACCCAAAATGCCTCCCGGCGTGTGGGAACGAGAAGTTTTGCACGTGGCGGACTTCCAGGTTGTAGCTGGAGACCTGGGCTGAGGGAGACGGTGGGGGGGAGGGGGGGGAGGTGCGGTCAGCCACTTCCGCTGGCCAGCGACCCCGCACGCGCCCCCAGAGCCACGGGCGCCGATTGGCCGGCGCCCACGTGCCCTAAGTGGGTGGGTCCACCCACAAAACCCTGGCGCTGTCCTCCGCCGCCTCCGCAGCCAGCTGCCTACGCCCCAGAAGGAGCCGGACCTTTCCCCTTGGGCTTCCCCTTTGACTGCCTTGACCCCGGGGAAATTTGGAAGGAGCGACTCCCTACTACCCAGAGCCCATTTGGCCTCCCTGCAAAGAAGGAAGGATGAGAAGGCGGAGGTCCGTGAGATAGTGGCAGATGGAAGGCGCCCCCCAGGCCTTGCGGTTGCCCCATAGCAGGGTGCATCTCCCTACACACCCACTTCTCCCTTGGGCCGCCGGCCCAAGATGATTAGCCTCCGGCCTCCTTCCACAGACTCAGAGTTTCAGGATCCCCTGATTTCTGTGAAGCTGCCTCTCATCTCATGCTCCCTTACTGCCCACGCCACCATGCACCAGTCTCTTCCTTAGCTCTCAGATTCCCCCATGCCACCCCACCCCCCACCCCCCAAGCAGCCTGGGCATCCTCTGCAAGCCCCTAACTGTCCATTCTGGCCCTGCTTTCCTTCCAGGCACCAGGCTTATTTCCACAGCATCCTGGGATGGCAGAGATGCTGCCCGCCATTTGTTCAGGTGAGTGGACTGACCCCCAGAGAGGGCAGGCCCAGACCCCAGCCCAGCTCCAGGTACCTGTTAGTCATCTGCCTTTTTCTAAGACCTCACTCCACATCTCTACTGCCGCCTGTATCTCCCTTCTCTGTCTTTTCCTCCATACCTTGCCTCTACTTCGGACTCTCTTTCCTTTCCCCTTTTTCCCTTCAAGATTCCTGATCCTCACATCAGCTAAGGCCATTCCCACCCTTAAAGCCGCTGCTCAGTACTCCAGTTCCACAAAGCCCTGCCCTTACCCCTGGCCACAGACACATGTCCCCTCCCCGACCCTCCCCTGTTCCCTTGCCTACCAAAGAAAAGAGGCCCAGACAGCAGCAGCCTCACTACGATGGTGCAGGAATTCATCCTTCCAGCGGCCGCAGGGACCTGACCAAGGAAGGCTCCAGGTTCAGAGAGCCCTGGGGATTCGCTGACAACCCAGACAGGGTGAAAGAGGAAAATGACAATGCCCCAGGGCCTCTTGCAGTGGGACTTTCTCACCGAGGCGCCAGCCTGGTGACACTGGGTGGGGGTGAGCCTGTAGGGGTTGTGAAACCGCATGAGTTGAGAGGAAGTGTAACCAGGTTAGAGACATTTCCTGTGCCTGCTTGCATTTTCACATCATCCAGGAGCAGACAACACGGTAGGTAGATGCCCAAGGCCTGCTGATCCATTGTCTTGCACCAACACAAACGGAAGACTCTGTAAAGCTCAGTGAAGGACTGGTCAGATAAACTGTGGTACAAACATAATGGGATGCCACAAAAAAAAAAAAAAAAAAAAAAAAAGAGTAAGGAAAGAAATAAGGTAGGAAAAAGAAAAAGAATGAGATAGCTTTCTCTTCACATTGAAAAATGCCCATAGGGGCGCCTGGGTGGCGCAGTCGGTTAAGCGTCCGACTTCAGCCAGGTCACGATCTCGCGGTCCGGGAGTTCGAGCCCCGCGTCGGGCTCTGGGCTGACGGCTCGGAGCCTGGAGCCTGTTTCCGATTCTGTGTCTCCCTCTCTCTCTGGCCCTCCCCCGTTCATGTTCTGTCTCTCTCTGTCCCAAAAATAAATAAACGTTGAAAAAAAAATTAAAAAAAAAAAAAAAAAAAAAAAAAAAAGCCCATAATACACTGTTGAAGAAAAAGAGCAAGTTACAGACAGTATAGTTAGTGACTTATTTTTCTTCTAAAAAACAAAAAAGCAAAAAAAAAAAAAATCCACAGAAAGGGAGAAAATATTTGCAAATCACGTATCTAACACAGCACTTGTATCCAGAATATACAAAGAACTCTTGCAACTCAACAGTAAAAAGACAAATAACCCAGCTTTTCAAATGGGCAGAGAGTTTAAATAAACATTTCTCTGAAGATGACATGTAAATAGCCACTAACATAGAAAAGATGCTCAGTATCATCAGTCATTAGGGAAATGCAAATCAAAACCAAAATAAGGGGCACCTGGGTGGCTTCGTTGGTAAGCGTCCGGCTTTGGCTCAGGTCATGATCTCACGATTCCTGAGTTCGAGTTCCGCATCAGGTTGGCAGCTGACAGCTCAGATCCTGGAGCCTGCTTCAGATTCTGTGTCTCCCTCTCTCTCTGCTCCTCCCATGCTCACCCTCTGTCTCTCTCTCTCTCAAAATGAATAAACATTAAGAAAATAAATAAATAAATAAATAAGTAAATAAATGGTGAGGTTCACAGTATGTGAATTCCATCTTTAAAAAATGAAAAATATGGGAACGCAAGCTGGTGCAGCCACTCTGGGAAACAACACGGAGGTTCCTCAAAAAACTAAAAATAGAACAACCCTACGACCCAGCAATGGTACTACTAGGCATTTATCCAAGGGATACAGGTGTGCTGTTTCAAAGGGACACATGCATCCCTATGTTTATAGCAGCACTATGGACAATAGCCAAAGTATGGAAAGAGCCCAAATGTCCATCGATGGATGAATGGATAAAGAAGATGTGGTAGATATATACAATGGAGTATTACTCGGCAATCAAAAAGAATGAAATCTTGCCATTTGCAACTACGTGGATGGCACTGGAGGGCATTATGCTAAGTGAAATTAGTCAGAGAAAGACAAAAATCATATGACTTCACTCATGTGAGGACTTAAAGAGACAAAACAGATGAACATAAGGGAAGGGAAACAATATAAAAACAGGGAGGGGGACAAAACAGAAGAGACTCATAAATATGGAGAACAAACTGAGGGTTACTGGAGGGGTTGTGGGAGGGGAGATGGGCTAAATGGGTAAGGGGCAGTAAGGAATCTACTCCTGAAATCATTGTTTCACTACATGCTAACTAATTTGGATATAAATTTAAAACAATTAAAAATAAAATTAAAAAAAAAGGAAAGCTGAATTCAATCTATAATATTTGGCAATTTATAGAGAGCACCCATAAAAGTGAATCACTGTGTCATGAAAGAAATCAGATGGAAAAATAAAAAAATAGAAGTTGAAATTGTTTGCGCGTGTGTGTGTACAAAAAATCTGAAAAGACACACAACCAAACTCCCAAACAGTGGTTACCTCTGAAGAATAACGCTGACACATTTCTGTATTGTCAGATCTTTTTTTACAATGAGGATGTATAAGTTATGTAACTAAAAAAAATACAAATAGTTAAAAGCACAACAGAATTGAGGAACTTGTCTTCGCTTATGGGAAAGTGGGAAGGACCTTCAGATTCTCCCTCTGTTGTGAAGAAATCCTGTTCAGCTTGCAAAGTCACTTTCAGTAGCTGTCCCTGGGGAAGGCTTTTGCAGACAGATTATCTATAATCTGCTGCTAGGCAGCTACAATGCGACAAGTTGCCTCCTAGTACTTAGATAATATCAGGTAGTCTTTTTCAAATTCAGTTAAAATCAGATTATTCAGACTGATTTCTTTGGTCCTCTGTGCAGTGGTTATGATTTACATCTGACCAAATTCTTTTCTATTGTTCTGAGATGACAAAAAAGAACATACACTTAAAAATTCAAACATTACAGGGGCGCCTGGGTGGCTCAGTCGGTGAAGCGTCCCACTTCAGCTCAGGTCATGATCTCACGGTTTGTGAGTTGGAGTCCCACGTTGGGCTCTGTGCTGACAGCTGAGAACCTGGAGTCTACTTCAGATTCTGTGTCTCCTTCTCTCTCTGCCCCTCCCCCCCCACTCTCTCAAAAATAAACATTTTTTAAAAGTATAAAATTAAAAAAAATTCAAACATTACAGAAGCATGTAAAGTAAAAGGAAGAAAACTCTCTTTTAACATCCACCCCAACTCCTAAATCTCAAAAATAACCACTGGTAATAATTTAGAGCCATAGATTCTTTGTGACAAAAAAAAATGTCAGTTCTAATAATTAACCATACAGGTTGGACGTGTTTGGAAAAACTAATTATCTTCCCACAGAACATCTAACCCAGAATTAATTGTCAAATCAGCCCTCTCCAGAGTAAAGGTTTTCTTCTAGGCCATCTTCAAAATTTAGATTCTTGAATCAGGGCTTATGTTTATAGAAACTTCAAGTGTATCTGTAACAACCCCTGGGATGGAAGGAATTCAGGAAATGATCTCAAAGTCTCTACTGCTTGGATTATAGTCTATGTGTATGCTTCAGCAGGTAAGTATACTCATTTACGTATTTATCAGATTTTGTTTTTCAGTTTGTTAATTCATTTAATTTATTTATTAAGAGACAGCAAGAATGAGTGGGGGGAGAGGGGCAGGGGGAGAGAGAGAGAGAGAGAGAGAGAGAGAGAATCTTAGCATGGAGCCTGATGCAGGAGTCGATTCCACAACCCTGGGATCATGATCGGAGCCAAAATCAAGAATCGGATACTCAACCAACTGAGACACCCAGGTGCCCCTGGTTTTCAGGTTAAAAGAGCAAAAGAACATTTTTCCCCCTTCTGTTTGAGGGCTATAAATCTGAGGAAGCCTCAAAAGTACAAGGAAGCCCCAAGGATTCTAGGGAATCAGAGGTTCCATGTTGGAGAGAGCAGATGACTCCCTGAAGAGTTGGGTTGCAGACATCTGAGGCTGGGACCACGTGGGGAAGTCCTGAGACAGGATGTTCCTTGCACACTTGTGGGCGCGCGCGCGCACACACACACACACACACACACACACATACACACACTTCTTCCTTAGTCACAGGCCTTCATCATATCTCAAATAGTCTGTTCTCTGAGGCCTCAGCTGGGTCTCTCAGTTCCATTCCATTTGCCCAAACGCCCATCAATTCTCACGGGAACAATTTACTGCCACTGTAGCTCTTCCTTTCTTCACTCTCCTGCCTCTAGAGAAGGTTCCACCTCCTGGGGAAGGTCCATATTAACCTTGAGAAACCTGAGCTTGTCTCTCTTAGGCTTTAAAACCTCTGATGATTCTCCTTTTGCATACACACGATCATCTCCAAGCTTGTTGGCATGGCTTGCAAGGGCCTTGTTGCCTCTCTCGACTCTGTGCTCCAATTTAGTAAATGACTCATCAGTGTTCAAACAGATGAAGCATCTAGAGAGGAGGACTTTATGAAACTCAAAGCATTGGCCTTACTGTCACCCACTTCTGAGGAAAGCAGCTGCAGTAGGTGCCTTCTGCTTGGTGTTATCTCGGCTGCATCAAATGAGCAGTATGAAACTGACAGGCCAGGGGCGCCTGGCTGGCTCAGTCAGGGGAGCATGTGACTCTTGATCTCAGGGTTGTGAGCTTGAGCCCCATGTTGGCTGTAGAGATTACTTAAAAATAAAATCTTAAAAAAGAATAGGAAAGAGGGACGCCTGGGTGGCTCAGTCGGTTAAGCATCCGACTTCGGCTCAGGTCACGATCTCAGGGTTCGGGAGCTTGAGCCCCGCATCAGGCACGCATCAGATGAGCTCAAGGCCTGCTTCTGTGAATATGAGCCCTGCTTAGGGTGAGCCCCACTTCTCTCTGTCTCTGTCTTGCTCTCTCTCAATCTGCTCCTCGCTCACTTGCACCTTCTCTCTCTAAGGAAGAAGGAGGAGGGGCGCCTGGGTGGCTCAGATGGTTAGGTGACTGACTTCAGCTCAAGTCATGATCTCACAGTTTGTGGGTTCGAGCCCCACGTCGGGCTCTGTGCTGACAGCTCAGAGCCTGGAGCCTGTTTCGGATTCTGTGTCTTCCCCTCTCTGCCCCTCCCCTACTCACTCTCTGTGTCTCTCTGTCTCTCAATAATAAATAAACATTAAAAAAAATTTTTTTTAAAGAAGGAGGAGGAGGAAGAGGAGAAGAAAGAAAGAGAAAGAAAAAGAGAAAAGAGAAGAGAAGGGAAAAGAAAAGAAAAGAAAAGAAAAGAAAAGAAAAGAAAAGAAAAGAAAAGAAAACTGATCGTGCTGGCAGGGAGACAGCTAACCAAGGGCAAGGTAGCCTCAGATAGACTGAACCCAAAAGATGCCAGCTTTCTTCAGGATGGCTTAGTTGCTCCACTTACCAACTGTTCCATGAAAATGGACTCAAGCATATCATGTCACAGAGGAGTGACAAATGAGACCCTACGCTGGGAAGTTCTGGGGTACCCAGGATCTGTGCATCTAAGATGAAGCCAGCGGCCTGGATGCCTAAGCTCTTCTGTGTCCATTGTAAGGTAAAATGATTTCAAATATGTCTTATTTTTCTATAGGTCCATCTGTAAACGATGAGAGAGAATCTTCTCTTGCTCCGCGCAGGAGAGTAAACAAGATTTTGTGTGCAGCCATTTCTCATCTTCATCACTGCTCATTCCCTGGCCCGAGCCACCATCACCTAGTGCCAGGATTTTGTGGCAGTCCCCTAACTGGTCCCCTGCTTCCAGTCTTGCCCCTGCTATAGTCTGTTCTCCATACAGCAGCCAGGAGGATCCTTTAAATATACAAGTCATGGGGCTGAGCCTGGATGGCTCCGTCGGTCAAGCGTCTGACTCCTGGTTTCATCTCAGGCCATGATCTCATGGTTCATGGGATGGAGCCCCATGTGGGGCTCTGTGCTGACAGCAAGGAGCCTGCTTGGGATTCTCTCCTCTCTCTGCCCCTCCCCTGCTCTTTCTTTCTCTCTCTCAAGATAAATAAACATTAAAAAAATAAAATAAAAATATATGTCAGATCATGCTACTTTCTTGCTTAAAACCTTTCGGTGGTTCTCCATTTCACTCAAAATACAAGCCAAAGTTCTCAGTGTGGCCTAGAGGGACTTAAGTTGTCAGATACATCTCACCGTCTTTCTGAAATCTAGTCCCCATCTTGCTCACTCCTTTTCAACTACACTGCTGTCCTGGCTCTTCGTTCAGTCCAACACACCTTTGCCCCAGGGCCTTTGCACCTGCTCTTCTCTTGCTTGGGTTTCCCAAGAAAGCCTCATGGCTCATTCCTGGATCATCTCCTCTGAACTTTTCTCCTTAGCAGTTATAGGGCTTCAGCTCATAGTATTTAATTTACTTATCCATCTGGTTTACTGTCCACCTGTTAGAATATGAACTCCACCAGGGCAGAAATACTGTTTCTTGTTGCCATTCACTGCTGTATCCCCAGTACCTAAAACAGTGCCTGGAGCATAGCAGGTAAATATTTAGTCAGCAAATATTCACCGAGGAGTGAATGCTTGGGGCTTCCCTTGCCCTTAAGGATAATTAAGCTTTCCAGGGTCTAGACTCTTAGGACCAAAAAGCTGTATTGTCCGAAAAGAAGAGGTTGAAGGAGTTGAAAGAAGAGGCCTGAATTCCCAGAATCAGGAATTTATTTAATATAGGGGCGCTTGGGTGGCTCAGTCAGTTGGGCATCTGACTTCGGATGAGGCCATGATCTCAGAGTCTGTGAGTTCGAGCCCCACATCAGGCTCTGTGCTGACAGCTCAGAGCCTGGAGCCTGCTTCGGATTCTGTGCCTCCCTCTCTCTCTGTGCCCAACCCACTCGCATTCTGTCTCTGTCTCTCTCAAAAATAAACATTAAAAAAATTTAATATATAAAATTAAATGATACTCTGGTGGCAGGTTAGAAAGAAGTTGGGTCCCTCCAGAACAGAAACTTGGAGGACACAGAGGGGATAGTCATAAGTGAGGGGAGAACAGGGCAGAAATGCAGAGAAATAGATGTCATGAGAGAGAATTCATGAGGTCTACAAACAGGGAACGGTGACAACTGAAAGGCTACCTCCATTCCCGATGGCCTCTCTCGTTCCAGTCACAGTAGGGCCACACTGAACCCTTTCTCCGGTGCTTAAATGAATAACACGTTGAATAAGCAAGGGTGTGGCAGCAGGGAGCCTCGGGGCATGCCTGGCTGATGTAGAGGGCAGCTGGAAAAGCAGGCTGGTGCCTCCCTCTCCCCTTTACCCCCCAATCCACCAGGCCTGACTGCCTACAAACCCAGGATGAATCGGGGCAAAGTTCTCTTTTCTGATTCACACAGAAGATTTGCTGGTGCAAATGGTGTGCTTGCCCAGCTGCTACCTCCCAGCCCAGGCTCGCCACCCACCACTTCCTCCTGGGTACAGTGACATGGGCCCCTTTGGTCAGGATGGTTCTGACAGAAATATCTGGGTCACCACAGGGCTCCTTCCCCTTCTTCCCACCTGCCAGGAGAGGGAGAAACTGCCCTACCCCCGGAAGGGGGCCTCAGGGGAGGGGAGGATATGGAGGCCCAGAGGGGCTCAGAGGCCCCCACCCTATTGCAAGGCCCTTATGATCTCATGGCTAGGCACACCAGAGCATTCTAAAGTTCTAGAAACTCTACCTGGATTTTCTGAGGAAGGGCTGACCTGAACATACCACAGGTAGGGATTTCCTACTGATGGCACTCTTGAGTATTCACGTGCAGTTCACGGGGCCCTGATGTCACTGGGTGACCTCACCCCAGGGCCTCTGTTTCCAGCCCCTCAGCGTATGGTTGATTGTAGCCGAAAGAGCCCATCATTCAGGACCAGAAACCTGGGAACCAGCTCCGAGCAGTACTGTCTTGCCGTGTTGTGCCAATGACCCTCTTCACCTCTCTGGGCCTTTGTTGCTTCCTCCATACCCAGATCCCAGGCTTCTGCAGGACTCACCAGTCTATGAGTCCAAACAAGATCATATTAATGTTACCACCGCCATGTTGTTGCCATATTACCCCCACCTGCTAGTACAAGGTCTCCAGCTTCCTGCAGAGTCTCTGCTATTTCAGAAAGTCTTTAGAGGTATTTCACCTGTGCTCTACTCCCTGGTATGTGAGCTGCTCAAGGCTTCACATCTTGGCTGTCGTTCTATAACCAAAACTGGAGCTAGAACATTTCTTGGCTATTAGCCCAAGCCCTTGAAATACCAAGACTGGGGTAGAGTCGGGAAGAACTTCTCTCCCTGCTTTGAGTTACACCAAGCTCCAACTGTTTGGGCTCCAGGGTGTGCAGGCTAGTGAGGCAGCTCTTTCAAGTTTTACTTATGTCTCTCTCTCTCTCTCTCTCTCTCTCTCTCTCTCTCTCACTCAAACACGGGATTTATGTTCAGGGGTCTGAGCCAGACTTACACTTGCATAATAGCTACTATGTACAGGAAGGATCACTGCTCCCATCTAATGGCTAAACGTTCATTCCTGGGTTCATTCTGGTCTGAGCCTCCCCACTCAGGGCACTCCTACGCTCCCTCTTGAATAGGAACCACATTCGTTCTCCAGACACGGCCCACTTGTTCTTGAACTTCCAAAATGACCAAAACCCACATTTGGCCTACAATGGGGATCTTGGTAACCTCAAGCTGTCTTCTTTGTTACATCAAGGAAAGCAAACTCCCTGCCATCGCTCTACCCCAGTGGGAAACAGGAAAACATTTCCTGTCTTCTGACCAGGTCTCTTGAGTCCATCTAGAAAACAAGTCAAACAGAACCTGGAGGACTTGTCATTGTATGATGTGTTTGCTCTGTACAACAAGGTGGAGGGTTTGGGGGAAGCAGAAGCTCTCTTGATTATCTAAATGATTAGGAAGGCTTCCTCCCTTGTCTCACCACCTCTTTAACCCTTTCCGCCACTCCTCCTCCAGCTGAACGTTCCTGAAGCTCGTTCAGGGGCTATGGATGAATCCCTATTAATTTAGAGGGTCCGGGCCAGATGTCATACTGTGGCAAGTCACGGGCACCCATGTGGGCTTACTGAATGCAAACACATATATTTGTCTCAAGGATATCACAAAACCCTTAGAAGAACCCAAATACGATCAGGTCTTGCAGGCGGCTGGAAGAGGGCATCACATGCTCCCCATCCTTCTCTCTGTAAGCCACCTTTCCCCACTTCTTCAACGAAGTTTGGAGAAGGCTGCCCTCCAGGGCCAACCGCAGCTCCACGTCACACATCCTCTGAATTCCCACACTCTTAGGAAGGAGAATTTGAAACGGCCAACCTCTTTGTGTCATGCTTCATGACACCTTCGATTAGAAGTGTAGTAATAAAGTTTCAGATCTGAAAGGACTCTTGAATGTCACCTAATTCAACTTTGGCCTGCTGCGCAAAAGTCCCTTATATAATACCTCCTATTAAATCTTCAATCAAATTCTCCTTACACTCCTACAGAGACAGGATGCTCATGACTTTGTCCCAAGGAGATCCGCTGCGTCTCCAGCAGCTCTTCTTGTAGGAAAATTCTTTTGTTTTTTTTTTTAAGTCTATATATTTATTGAGAGAGAGAGCACACAGGGGAGGGGCAGAGAGAGAGAGAGAGAGAGAGAGGGAGAGAGGGAATCTCAAGCAGGCTCAGAGCCAGACATGGGGCTCCACGTGGGGCTCGATCCTACCAACTGTGAGATCACGCCCTGAGCTGAGATGAAGAGCTGGACACTTAACCGACTGAGCCACACAGGTGCCCCGGAAAATGCTTTCTTGTATTACGACACGCAAGTTTGCCTTTTTGTGACATCCATAACTTAGACCTGGTTCTGTCCCGCAGAAATGCCTGGGGACAAATCTGTTCTCTTTCCCATCTGGAAGCCCCTTCAGAAGTACAGACAAGGCTTACATGTCTCTCTTCCAGGCTGAACACCCTCAGTTATACCTAATAGTCCCCACGAGGCAAAGTCTCAAGTCCTCCGACTGCCCCAGGACGAACACCTGTTTCAACTATCCTCCTAAAATTCTGGTGCCCCAAGAAATAAACGCAACAAGGATCTTCAAGGAAATCCTTTAATTAAAAAAAAAAAAAAAAAAAGGGCGTGGGGGAATATCTAACAATAATAGGAAGTTGGTTATACCAATTACATAAATCCATTTTATGCAATAGTATTCAGTCTTTAACAAAATATGGTAGATTTACAAGTACTAGCATAGAAAGATTGTCATGATGATCTAGGTAGAAGAAAAGCAAATTACAAAATAGCGTGTGTTACACCTTACTTGCCTGCTAGGAAGGAGGTCTGCCTTTCTCATCCTGTCTCTCTCCCACATCTCTACGTCTTAAACACTTCATTGTTTGGTGTAGACATTTAAAAAATTGGGGGGAGGAGGGGCGCCTGCCTGGCTCAGTCGGAAGAGCATGTGACTCTGAATCTCCAGGTTGGGAGTTCAAGGCCCGCGTTGGGTGTAGAGATTACTTAAGTAAATAAACTTTTTAAAAAATTGGGGGGAGGATATTTAATGCACTCTACATAGTTATTTCTAGATTCTAGAGATGTCCTGAGTTATTTCTAGAGTATAGAGGATGAGGTTTTAGAGATCTTTTATTATTATGTCGTGTTTGGCTTTTTAATAAAAGGCACTGATAACTGTTTTAACCAGAAAACAACAATAATAAGGGATTTTAAAAATGCTTTAGTGAGCCCCAAATAGCAGGGTGCTGATCTCTTACCTCATTCACATTCTTTGCATTTATTCATTCAACAAATGCTCTCTCTAAGGGCTTCTCTGTGTCAGAGCTCATGCTGGGCCCTGAGCAGATGGAACCCAGTGAGGTGTGGTCCAAGCTGTAAGGAGCTCACAGAAGTCAGAGAAAATCTAGATGATAACTGTTAGAACAAGGAAGTTCTGGGGTCATGGGATCACAGGGGAGGAACTTCCTGAAGTCTTGAAGGCAGTAGTGGTCCTCTGCTGCATCCTTCCCCTCCAGTGTGTTCTTTCACTCCCCACAGAGTGATCTTTCAAAATCACAAATGCAGCCATGTCATCTCCCTGCTTAAAACCAATCCTGTGACTTCCTTTTTCTCTGAGGACAGAAAGTCCAAAATTCTTTCACATGGCCCATCAGATCTTGTATCTAATCCATCAGGAAGTCTGTTGGCTCCACCTTCAAAAAATATCCAGACTGCGACCACCTGTCACCATCTCCAGTGTAACCAAGTCACCATCGTCTCTCCCCTGGGTTTTTGCCAGAGCCTTCGCACTGTCTCTCCGCATCCACTTTCCCAGCCCTGTCTACCCTCACTTCAGCCAGAGTGGCCATGTCACTCCTCTGGTCTAAACTGCCCCATGGCCCCCATCTTACCCAGAGCCAAATCCAAAGGCCGTGCCAAAGCCCAAAGCCCATGAGCCCCGCACATCTGGCCCTTCCTTGCCTCTCTAGCATCACTTCCTCCTGCTCCCTCCCTCACCCACTTGTCACCAGCCACAATGGCCGCCTTACTGTGCCTCCAACACATGGAGCTTGCTCGTTTTGGGCCCTTTGCCACAAGTGTTTTTCTGCCGGAATGCTGTTCCCCCAAGTTATCCTGTGACTCCCTCCCTCAGCACCCCCTAAGCCACCTTCTCACTCTTTATCTCTGTCTCCTGACCCTCCGTTCTGAGTTCTGCCATCACTCTGAGTCGCTCTTTCTGTGCTGTGTCTCTCTTTCTCATTCTTATGGCAAGCGATGACTCATTAGGGCTTCTCACATTTACCTCAGATACAAAGATGAAACTTCTCGCCATACAGGCTGTTGTTAGGTGGTTAAGAGTGTGAGGAGCTACGGGCATAGGTCTCGTTTCTAGAGCCTATTGCTGGAAGCCCCGGGGGGCAAACCCGGGAGAGGTTGTGTCTTGCCTGGGTCAGGCTCAGGTTCAGGGACTAGCAATGGGGATGCTGACCCGGATGTCGGGGCCAGAGTGGGGGGGCTCAGACCAATGGGGAATGTTTTGGACCTGTGGGGTTTGAATGCAGATTCAAAGCTATAGCAAAGTCAGATTACATCAGTCCTGTGATGCCCTAAGTCCTGTGTCGTCTTCAACCAACACTGTGACGCATCTGTCTGACCTCATTTCTTATGGGTCTTTCCACTCACTGCGTACCAGTCATCGTGGCTGTCTTTTGCTCCTAGAACACCCCAGGTACATTCCTGCCGCAGAGCCTTTGCACTTGGGCCGTTCCCTCCCTGAAACACTCTTTTCCAGATATCTGCACACTATTCTTCTCTTTATTCAGGCTTTTACTTCAAAGTCACCTTTTCAGCGAGGCCTTCCCTGGCGACAGTTACGTAAAACACGTATCAGACTTCCTATCCCTCCCTCTCTCTAGACTTCATTCCTCCCTCCTCAACATCTATCCCTAATTAACAAATGATTGATCTTACCTATCGCTATCTCTTCCCATTAGTACGTCAGCTCCACGAGGACAGGGATTTTTGTCTGGCATTCATTGCCATAGCTTTAGTGTCCAGTGCACAAAAGTTTTTGACAAATATTGATGAAGGAACCCAGCAGGAGTGCTGAGCGCCTATCACATGCCGGATTATTTCCATCCATTATGTTATTTCTTACTAGAAACACTCGGAATGATCCCTTTTTTGTTTTAAAAAATTAAAAATATATGCAAATACACAGAACACACAGCACACTGGTCCATGTGGCCTGGAGGAAGTGACAGGGCGCCGCCTGGAGTTCAGTGTGAGGTGATGGCCCTCCTTATGCGTAGAGCAAATTGTCTAAAATTCACTCAGTGAAGCTATGACTAGTACTTCTCTCTGGGAAGAGGGATTTCAAGTTCTTTTAACTTTCTTCCTTTTCACTAAGCTGCATTTTGTGATTTTCCTCCAGGGACAACAGAATAATTTTGTAATGAGTTTACTGGCTCAGTCAGTAGAGCATGCAACTCTTGACCTGGGGGTTGTGAGCTCAAGCCCCACATTGGGTGTAGAGATTACTTAAAAATAAAATCTTTATTTATTTTTAATGTTTATTTATTTTTGAGAGAGAGAGAGAGAGAGAGAGGAGACAGAGCATGAGCAAGAGCAGAGAGAGAGACACACAGAATCTGAAGTAGGCTTTAGGCTCCAAGCTGTCAGCACAAAGCCCGATGTGGGGTTCGAACTCACGAACCGCGAGTTCATGGCCTGAGCCAAGGTCGGATGCTTAACCGACTGAGCCACCCAGGTGCCCCAAAATAAAATCTTTAAAAAAAAAAAACAACAAACGTATTAAGGGCACCTGGGTGGCTCAGTCGGTTAACCTTCCGACTTTGCTCAGGTCATGATCTTGCAGTTCGTGAGTTCGAGCCCCGCGTCAGGCTCTGTGCTGACAGCTGGGAGTCTGGAGCCTGCTTCCGATTCTGTGTGCCTTTTTCTCTCTGCTTCTCCCCTGCTCGTGCTCTGTCTCTCTCAAAAAGAAACCCTAAAAAAACTTTTTTTTTAAAGGGTGCTAAACTTACCGAAATATTCTCAGTATACTAGAAATATACGGAGTGTATCTTTACCACAATTAAAAAGACTTCTTTAAAATGTGCTGAACCTGGCGCCCCTGGCTGGCTCTGTCGGTGGAACTGCAACTCTTGATCTTGGGGTTATGGGTGTGAGCCCCACGTTGGGTGTGGAGATTACTTAAAATCAAATCTTAAAAAATTTTTTTTAAATTAAAAAATAAAGTGTCCTAAACCTTTAAGTGTAGTGTTATAACTCTACATTGTCATAATGTGAAAAACTAGGACCAGCCTCAGTGTTTTTGTTGTATGTGAAAAGCAAATGAGGGGCTGGTATTCAGGCCTTCTTCTTCTTCTTCTTCTTCTTCTTCTTCTTCTTCTTTTTTATGTTTACTTATTTTTGAGAATGAGAGAGAGAGAGGGAGAGAATGAGCAGGGGAAGGGCAGAGAGAGAGACACACACACAAAGAATCCGAAGCAGGCTCCAGGCTCTGAGCTGTCAGCACAGAGCCCGATGTGAGGCCTGAAGTCACCAACAGAGAAACCATCATCTGAGCTGAAGTTGCACACTCAACCCACTGAGCCACCCAGGTGCCCCCAGCTTTGGTCTTGATTTCAGAGTCATGAGTTCATACCCCATGGTAGGTTTTGAAGCCTACTTAAAACACAAACATGGGGCGCCTGGGTGGCTCAGTCAGTTGGGCGGCCGACAACAGCTCAGGTCATGATCTCGAGGTCTGTGACAACAGCTCAGGTCATGATCTCGAGGTCTGTGACAACAGCTCAGGTCATGATCGCGAGGCCTGTGACAACAGCTCAGGTCATGATCTCGAGGTCTGTGACAACAGCTCAGGTCATGATCTCGAGGTCTGTGACAACAGCTCAGGTCATGATCGCGAGGTCTGTGACAACAGCTCAGGTCATGATCTCGAGGTCTGTGACAACAGCTCAGGTCATGATCTCGAGGTCTGTGACAAGAGCTCAGGTCATGATCGCGAGGTCTGTGACAACAGCTCAGGTCATGATCTCGAGGTCTGTGACAACAGCTCAGGTCATGATCGCGAGGTCTGTGACAACAGCTCAGGTCATGATCTCGAGGTCTGTGACAACAGCTCAGGTCATGATCTCGAGGTCTGTGACAAGAGCTCAGGTCATGATCGCGAGGTCTGTGACAACAGCTCAGGTCATGATCTCGAGGTCTGTGACAACAGCTCAGGTCATGATCGTGAGGTCTGTGACAACATCTCAGGTCATGATCTCGAGGTCTGTGACAACAGCTCAGGTCACGATCTCGAGGTCTGTGACAACAGCTCAGGTCACGATCTCGAGGTCTGTGACAACAGCTCAGGTCACGATCTCGAGGTCTGTGACAACAGCTCAGGTCATGATCTCGAGGTCTGTGACAACAGCTCAGGTCATGATTTCGCGGTCTGTGAGTTTGAGCCCCATGTCTGGCTTTGTCCTGACAGCTCAGAGCCTGGAGCCTGCTTCCAATTCTGTGTCTCCCTCTCTCTCTGCCCCTTCCTGCTCTCTCTCTCTCTCTCTCTCAAAAATAAACATTAAAAAAATTTAAAAAACATACAAATAAACAAAAACCACCTCTTCTTCTTTGCCTGCTTTTCCAACCCCACCTCCAGGTTTTCACTCTTGCAATCTTTGACCCATATGCTTTCACCCAAGTGGTAAATGTGATTCAATGGATCTTTCAGCGAGAAACAAGAAAAAGATAAAAAGGATGCTTTCAAATGCTCATGATACAGTCATAAGGATCACCCTTGTGACTCATGTGGATCACCTGCACAAAGGCACATGAACTTGTTCTAAGCCTAGTGGGTTGTCACTGACCAAGGCAAATTCATGACTTTTTTGACCTGAGCGAACATTTTGTCCAAACAGAAGCAACAGGGAACTATAGGGATGAAACCTTCCCTTCAGAGTCCTGCTTTTTCCAGGGGCATGGTGGGGGTTGTTAGTATTCTCAAGGGGAAGCCCCAGGATGAGGGATAGAACACCAGCCTTCAGGTCAAAACAGACCTAAGTTTGTATTCTCCCTAGGTTGATTCCAGCTGGTGACCCCATGCACCACTCCTGACTTATCGGGGACCTCAGTTTCCTCATCCCTAAAATGGATAATACTGCTGATTTCCTGGGGCTGCTATGAGGATTAAAAGAGGAGATGGGGGCACCTGCGTGGCTCAGTTGGTTAAGCATCCAACTCTTGTTTTCTGCTCAGGTCATGATCTCTTGGTTCATGAGTTCAAGCCCCGAGTCGGGCTCTGCACTGTCACACTGGCAGCGTAGAGCCTGCTTGGGATTGTCTATCTCCCCCCACCCCTCTGTCCCTCCCCTGTTCTATCTCCCTCTCAAAATAAATAAATAAACTTTTTTTTTAAATAAAAGAGATGAATGAGTACAACATGCTCAGCACCAGTCATCACATGAGCCCAGCAAACTGTATTTCATAAGATGATATATTCATTCATCAAATGTCATTGCCATGTAAGGTGCTACGGAAGTCAGGGCGGACGAAACAGGGCAGCCCCTGACTGTGGAGCTTACAGCCTAGTGGGGCAGATAGTCATGGCATAATCACATGATTATCAAATGAATAAAGAATTACAAATTGTTCTAAATGCCTAGAGGAAAAAGTCCAAAGAACAAAGAGAGCGTATAACCAGGGGCACCTGATCTAGTCACTTTTTAACCCAGATGAGGTGACTACAGATGTACTGGGATGTTTTCATTTTTCCCTTAGTGATAGGAAGATCCTTCACATGTACAATGTACTGAATACTTTGCAAAGAAATCTTCATAGTTGAGATTTTCATATGATCCTTACGCCAGATCCTAAGCAGAGATTATAACCTTCATTTTACAAAAGTGGAAACTAAGGCATAGACAGTTTATATCAGTTCTTCAAGGCTAGACAGCTCATTGACAAGTCCAAAGATGGGACAAAATCCAGATGTCTGTTGCTTCCACATCTATTGCTTTTTGACTATTTTGTTTTTCTTTTTGTATTTTTAATTCTGAAATATAGCACGCTTTCTCTCTTTTTTTAATGTTGAGATATAACTTACAAAGAGTGTGGGAAAATAGATGTGTGCAGTTTCAAGAACATTATGTAACTATAGCCCAGCCCAAGAAACAGAAGGAAACGGAGCCCAGGGGTCCCTTATGCACCCTACCCCAGGAGTAATCCCTATGCTAAATTTTGTTAATCATCCACTCTCTTACCTTTTAAAAAAGTGTTTACCATTTTGCATATCTTATCAATATATGATTGCATTGCCTGGTGCTGAATTTTATTATATGAATGGCATCTTAGTTTAGGTACACTTCTGCAACTTGCTTTTTACTCCCAACATTTTGTTTTTGAGATTATCCATATTGATGATACCTATACCTATCATTCATTTTCACAGATAAATAATATTCCACGTGTGATTATACCACAATTTGTTTATGCATTCCCTGTTAACAGATGCATGGGTTGTTTCCAGTTTTTTGTTGAAGAATCTCCCATCCCCAACCACCTCATTCTCTACCCAGAGGCAATCAATTTACCAGTTTCTGGTGATTATACTCCCAGAAATATGCTATTGCATATATTTCCCCCTTTTACAACAAATAGTAGTATTGTATGAACACTGCTCTGAAGCTTGCTTGTTTCTCTTAACAAACATCATCCGCAGTATAGCCTGGTAGTCTTTGGAACAGATTGCTTGGATTCATATCCAGCTCCATTCTAAACTGGCTATGACCTTGAATAGGGCATTTAATCTCTCTGTGCGTTATATTCCTTTTCTGTAAAATGTGGAAAGAATCATAACTCAAAGAGTTTTATAAGGACTAAGTTAATATACATAAAGCATTTAGGACTGTGCCTATTAGAACTGTAACCATTATCAATAGAATTACATCAATGTTCTCTCGTTCTGTTTTACAGTTGCTTGGATGGATAGTCTATTATATAAACATACCACAATTTATTTTAATCATAATTGATAAACATTTAGGTTGTTTCCAGTATGTTGATATTACAAACAGCACAGAAAACAAAACATCCCTACCATTTCCCACTCACAGCTCACGAGTACATCTGTAGAATAAAGTCCTAGAATTGGAACTGCTGGGCCAAAGGTATTGTATGCATTTATAACCTTAATGGATATTAGCAAATTGCTCTTCAGGGTTACATCACAGATTTTCATATATACTAACTTAAAGACATACAGACACCTGAGGACAAAAGAAGGTAAGCTACTTTGTTGTCCAGATAGATACATCACTGATGCCAGAGAGGGAAAGTGACTCACACAGGCAGTTAGTGGTGGAAACAGCACCAGAACCCAAGCAGGTGTCTGCCCTTAAAAGCCTTAAAAGATTTTTATTTTATTTTTATTGTTTATTTTTTTAATGTAATCTTTACTCCCAATGTGGGGCTTGAACTCATGACGGGGAGAGCAAAAGTCGCATGCTCTTCCGTCTGAGCCCGCCAGGCGCCCCTGAATCTTACAATTTTTTGGAGCTCATTTTAACATTTCATTATTTTGATGCTACAGTTTGCTTGCTTAATGGTAGTAACTTAATATCTAATTTTTCATTATTCGTTCCGAATTTTTCCCTGGGCTATTTTCCTAACCTGGATTGGTCACGTGCGCTGTCATGTGACCCTTGGACCTTTCTGACCTGTAATAGATCTACCAAGTGACCCCCAAATTCCTCATCTCCGAAAATGCAGCACTTGGTCAACTGCCTCTAGGGAGCAAAGTCGCGCCAGCCTCTCCCAAGAGATCGTTTAAATTACAACTAGCGGAGCGAACCAAATAGCAAACGGGTAACCTAGTCCGCACCAGTTTGGCAAACTGCTGGTTGATTTGTAATTCATCTCTTAGATGAAAGGAAGCCCGCCCTCGGTTGCGAAGTCGTCATTGGATGGCACGGCTGTCAATCACCAGGGCTATAAGTACGGGAGGCCGGCGGCTCCTCCCCCAGGAAGGCCAGGAGCGCGCGGGGTGGCGTGAGTCGGGCTGCGCGAGTCGTGCGGAGGCTGCGGTAATATCTGTTAATCCATATTAACTGGAGTAGAAAATAAAAGCGAGCGCTCCTCTCCTCTTTCCCCGTCCCTGCCGGGCAGGCGCGATGGCGGAAGCGGCGGCGACGGGCGCCGGCGGAGAGGTGGCGGCGGCGGAAGGCTCGGGCTCCGCCGGCTTGTCTCTGGGCCGCGGCTTCTCGAGCTATCGGCCCTTCGAGCCCCAGGCGCTGGGCCTCAGCCCGAGCTGGCGGCTGACGGGCTTTTCCGGCATGAAGGGCTGAGGCTGCAAAGTCCCCCAGGAGACGCTGCTCAAACTCCTGGCGGGACTGACGCGGCCAGACGTTCGGCCCCCGTCGGGTCTGGGCCTGGTCGGAAGCCATGAAGAGGCGGCCCAGGAAGGCGGCCTCCCGGCCGGGGCGGAACCCAACCCAACCTTTCCAGCCCTGGGCATTGGGATGGACTCCTGCGTCATACCCCTGAGGCACGGGGGCCTGTCACTGGTGCAGACCACGGACTTCTTTTACCCCCTAGTGGAAGATCCCTACATGATGGGGCGCATAGCGTGTGCCAACGTGCTGAGTGACCTCTACGCCATGGGTATTACTGAATGTGACAACATGTTGATGTTACTCAGCGTCAGCCAGAGTATGACTGAGGAGGAACGAGAAAAGATAACACCGCTCATGATCAAAGGCTTTCGCGACGCTGCTGAGGAAGGAGGGACTGCAGTGACTGGTGGACAGACAGTAGTAAACCCTTGGATTATCGTCGGAGGGGTTGCCACTGTGGTATGTCAGCCAAATGAATTCATCATGCCGGACAGTGCAGTTGTTGGGGATGTGCTCGTGTTAACCAAACCCTTAGGAACCCAAGTTGCTGTCAATGCCCACCAATGGCTGGATAATCCTGAAAGATGGAATAAAATAAATATGGTGGTCTCCAGAGAAGAGGTAGAGCTAGCTTATCAGGAAGCCATGTTCAATATGGCTACCCTAAACAGAACTGCTGCTGGACTAATGCACACGTTTAATGCACACGCAGCCACAGATATCACAGGCTTTGGCATTCTAGGACACTCTCAGAACCTTGCAAAACAACAAAGAAATGAGGTGTCATTTGTCATTCATAATCTGCCAATCATTGCCAAGATGGCTGCCATCAGCAAGGCCAGTGGGCGCTTTGGGCTCCTTCAAGGAACCTCAGCAGAAACTTCTGGGGGATTACTGATTTGTCTGCCGAGAGAACAGGCAGCTCGCTTTTGTTCTGAAATCAAATCTTCCAAGTATGGAGAGGGTCACCAAGCATGGATCGTCGGTATTGTGGAAAAGGGAAACCGGACAGCTCGGATCATTGACAAGCCTCGAGTTATTGAGGTCCTACCTCGCGGGGCCACTGCTACTGCTCTCGTTCCTGACAATTCCAATGCTGCCTCTGAACCTAGCTCCTGAGACGGAATAGCAGAAGTTGTGTGGACCTTAGAGTCTTTGTACACAATCATGGACGATTCTCAAAACTTTATTTTAAGAAGAAATTTCCAAAGAAGGCTGCCTGCATAGTTGTTCCGGCTGCCCTTTCTCGGTGATTTGAATCGGCTCATCACAAGCTGCACATTCCAAGGCCAGAAGTAACATTTTGGACTTCAAGGTGGGGTTTGTTCATCTCTTACATGGAAGAGAAGCAGAAAAACCTCTGTTACTTCTTTCCAAGAACAAGATGAGGCTCTTCTGGTTTGAGGGATTTTTCTTAGCATTGGGTTGATTCATGTCTGCACAGGGGGTGAGGTTATTGAAATTACATACATACCAAAAAAGGTAAATGGCAAAATGATTTAGATCAGAAGCAAATAAGTTTGGACCAATACTGTTGATAGAACTAAATTGTTAAGAGAGATCTTACATTGCAATGTCAAATTCTTTATTAGATTTGTTTTCAGAAACACTGGCTCTTTCCTGCTCTGGGCAAGAATTGAGCAGCTTGTCCAATGACTGGGAAAGGAGGACCTGCGACCATCTGATTTGGTCTCTGTTAATGACGTCTCTCCCTCTAAACCCCTTTAAGGACTGGGGGAGGCAGAGCAAGCCCCAGAGCCCAAGCCTTGATGGTCATTGAGATGTTAAATCTTGCACTGAAAATTTCTGGTGATTTAATCAATAAAGTAATTTCTAGTGAAATAAATAAAAGGGACTTTGTTGAAAAATTCTTCTGACTACTATTTGGATTCTTGGGAGTTCTGAATCTTTTACAGTCTTATAAAATGAGCCAATTGATACATTTAGAATCTGGCAAGTTGAGAGTGAAAATGTTTTCCCTGATCCTGGACCAGAGCATTTAACACCTAGATTTAGTTTTACGCCCTCCCCCTCAGTTGATAGCAAAGGACTCAAAAGGCAGAAAGCCCAAGGACTAGAGGGTGGGAAAGGAAATCGCAAAAGAAAGGTATCAACAATTCTTTAAACATTGGAAGTAGGCGGGAGAAGGGTAACAACTGACTTAGCAGAATAGGGGAAGCCAAAGTAAATGCTTTCAGAGTTGGGGAATACAAATAGGAAGCAAGGAGCTAGGCTCTGAGGGTACTAAGGGGTTAAGGGGAGGGATAAAGACAGCTACTTTTTGAAAGTTTATATACAGCATAATTACAATGAGATCTTTGAAGTTCTCAAACCTTTCCCCCATGTCACATAGCCAGATGACTGCCTCTCACCTCTGTAGGTAAAGGGAGGTTTACTTTCTGAGGAATGAGTTTTAAAAATACTGCATAGTCAAGAGACACCGCAGTAGAGAACAGAGGCCTTACCAGAAACAAGAATAAAGACAAAAATGAGACTGTCCCAGCCCCCTTCCCTAGCTACTAAAAACACCATCCAGGAAGCTTATACCACTGTTTGCTCCTCTGGAGAAAAAGAATGTGCCCAGAAAAAAACCCTATAAGTATTTAGGAAGCCCCCGGTTAAAATCCCTATATCAGGAAGACTCTCATATGGAAAGTTTCACCCAAGCACGTTCTTTTCGATGCCTCATTCTTAAATATAAGCAGTTAAGGATCACCAGACATTTGAGGCAAGCCTCTAACGTGAAAGAAGTCAAAGCAAAAAAAAAATAAAGAGACAATACAGGGAGCAGAAGAAAAACAAAAAGGTAAAAGAATATAAAGTGTCCATAAAAAGATGAGAACAAAGCACTTAGAATATAAAATATTACTAAAATTAAAAAAATCAGTAGAAGACTCTCAATAAAGTTGGGGAAGTTTAGTGGCTCAGTCGGTTGAGCATCTGACTTCGGCTCAGGTCATGATCTCGCCATTCGTGGGTTCGAGCCCTGCATCTGGCTCTGTGTTGACAGCTTAGAGCCTCAAGCCTGCTTTGGATTCTGTGTCTCCCTCTCTCTGCCACTCCCTCGCTCGCATTCTGTCTCTCTCAAAATAAACATTAAAAAACAATATTAACTTAAAATTGAGTAAGTTTATCAGAAAGTAGAATAACAACAAAAAGGTGTACAATAGAAGAAAAAAAATGTGATGGAGATCAGAGGTAAGTCAGGAGGTTCAACATCTAGAAGGAATTCCAAAAAGAGGTAATAAAGCAAATGGAAGAAAAAATTATATAAAATAATACAAAAAAAGTTTTCTAAAATTTAAAAGGTTGTAAATATCACACATCTTTTGACTTTCCAGCATAGTGAGTGAAAAATGACGTAGACTGATTGTATTAAACTTTAAAATGCCAGTGGTAAAGAGAACTGTTTTATATAAATTCATTTGAACTGCGAACAATCCCATTTTGCAAACAAGGAAGCTGAGGTGCAGAGACATTAAGACATTTGTCCAAGGTTGCACAAGCCATCTGCTAGGCAGTGTGACTCCAGAGCCCATTCTTCTGGGGAGGGGAAGAACACATAGAAAGGTCTGGGGATGGGTGTCTGGGTGGCTCAGTCAGTTGAGCGTCTGACTCTTGATTTTGACTCAGGTCATGATCTCACGGTTCATGGGTTTGAGCCCCACATCAGACTGGCAGTGTGGAGCGTGCTTGGGATTCTCTCTCCCTCTCCCCTGCTTGCTCACTCTCTCTCTCTCTTTCTCAAAAATGAATAAATACAACTTAAAAAAAAAGTTCTGGGGATAAGAATGGTATCAGACTTCTCAACAGGGAATTGGGAGCTAAAAGACAATGAAGTAATGCCTTCAAAATTCTGAGGGTAAATGATTTTCACTGTATAATTCTAAACCTAGCCACATTTTTCGAACAAGTAGAATAAAGATATTTTTAGACATGCAAGGTGTCAAAGTGGTTTCATCCCAGGGACTCTCTCAAGAAACCACTGGAAGATGTGCTCCAGGAAAACAGGGGGGCAAACCAGGAAAGAGAAAAACCTGAGCCAGCACAGAGAAGGTGAAGGGAGGTCTCAAGGTAATGGCTCTACAGCAGGCCTAGACACCAACCAGTCTGGAACAGACACAGCACACGGGAACAGGAGACTGAAGGCTCCCAGAAAAAGAAACACGGACCTGATAAGAGTATTGATACATTTAATTTTGTGGAAAATTGGAAGGTTAATGGAAGATGGAAAATGGATCAATGCTAATTATATAGAAAATTAGCAAATGAAAATAAAAGGAGGCAGTTATCAACGCCAATGAAAAATGGAACCTTGTGTGATAAATGAAATGTAATCATATATAGTATGAAGGAAGTCTACCTTCACTTCACTACCTTGCTAAGAGCACTGTGGGGGGGGGGGTGCTGGTGAATTTCAGCCTTCACCTTCCTGGGTGATCTCAGATAAGTCTCTGGGCCTCAGTCTCTTCACCTGTAAAATAGGCATAGCCATATCCACCTACAGCGAGGAAGTCATGGAGGGGATCCCATAAGACATGCTCCTATGAATTAGTATTTATTAGATTACTCAAGTACCAGGCCCTGGAGAAATAAGAGCCTACTAACGACAACAATTAATCAGTTTAAAAAATTCAATCAGTTTTTCTCTTGCCCAAAGCTCTTACATCGCTTCCATAAAATCCCTGCTATGTATCTCCAACTTCATCTCATGGCACTCTCCCTCCCTCTCTCACTAAACTCTAGCCTATTAGCCTTTCTGTGTAGGTCCAAACAAATCAGGATCCTTTTTATTTGCAGCTCCCTCTGTCTGGAACCTCACCTCTCAGGCTTACCTCATAAAATAAATAAAATAAAACCTCAGAAAAGCTTTCTCTGACGTCAACCAACACCTGGCTACTCTCCAACTCATCACCTTGTTTATTGGCTTCATAGCTCCCAACCTAATGTGTAATTATGTGTAATTGTCTTGAGAATGTGTTCGTTTACTTTATAAGTGTCCCTTTTTGCCAGTATGTGAGCTCCACGATGGCAGGGGATGTTCTGTATCCCCAGTACATAGATCACTGTCTGGTCCGTAGTCAGTGCTCAGAATATATTGAATAAAAGAATGAGTAAGTGAGTGAGTGAGGGGTGGGTACACACTGGGGACCCTAGCACCCTCTATGTCCACACTTTCCTTGCTCTTGGTGTCTCCTAGTGGTGGAGGTTGGTACCACCAAGCTCTTAAGACCAGGTTTTGGAGGACAAATTCAGACCTTAGTTCTGTTTGTTTTCATACACAGTTCTTCCAACAGGTTGGAGTGGGCGGTACAAAAGGAGGAAACTGATTGGGTGCTTCCCTGGCCTGAGTTCTCTCAGTTAACCTAGAAAGGGTTAGGGGTGGAGAGCAAGATAGGCATCCAACTTCTCCTTGGGGAGGAGCTGGGCATAGGTGGGGTGGGGGACAGGGCCTTGGAGAGAAATCATAATGGAATCACAGGTACAGAGGTAAGGAAGAAAAGAAAAGAGGCATGGAAGAAAAGAGAAAGGAAACCAAAGCAAAAAAAAAAAAAAAAAAAAAAAAGAGGAGAGGAAGTTGAAGCTAGAAGAAAAGAAAGAAGATGAAAAGATAGGACAGAAGGGCAGAAGAAAAGGCAAGGTGACCTCAGCACACACCAAGCATATGGAGCTGCCTCTTTTACTCCCTTGCAGGGGGGGGGGGTAGGGAGACTACCTTCACCTGCTAAGAAGCTCTGGGGCGGGGTGATGCTGGTGAATTTCAGCCTTCACCTTCCTGGGTGATCTCAGATAAGTCTCTGGGCCTCAGTCTCTTCACCTGTAAAATAGGCATAGCCACATCCACCTACAGCGAGGAAGTCATGGAGGAGATCCCATAAGATGTGCTCCTGTGAATTAGTGTTTATTAGATCTATTTAAGTACCAGGTCCCGGAGAAATAAAAGCCTGACAATGCTTCTGTCCTCCAGGAGACTCAGTCTAAAAGGAGATCTAGAACAGGGACATCCATCACCCCAAAATCAATTGAACTCATTACCCTTAGAGCAGGAGTCACATGCTCTACCAACTCTACCAGCTCCAGGAAGGACTTCTGAAGGTGGTGGGGATTCCTTGGCCTAAATGGGCTAGTCTACAGATTTCTCAAAGCCTCTGTCATGACTCCCCGCTGAAAATTTTAATAAGAGCAAATACTTATAGCAGCACCATTTCTGCCACCCCCCAGTTCAAAACCAACAAGGTCTATGGCTCTACTTCCAATAAGAACAGCACTGCGGTACAGACAAAAAACACATTGTCCCTGTCCTCCCAGCACACACGTGAAGGGTCCTTGGAGGCCCCCTAGGCCAGAGCCCCATTACATAGATAGAGAAATCAAAGCTCAGAGAAGAGAAACAATCTTCCCAATCACCTGACTCTTGGTTTGCCATGATACTCTATTGTCTCTGGGACCTCAGTAGTCCAGGTTCCCCCACCCCAACACCACCATGGGTCTCTGCTATTTTGTTCTCCAATAACTGTCATCTCCTCCACTCCAGGGTTTCTCAAAAGCCTTACTGGGACCAGTTGCATCGGCTTGGCTGTAGTGGGGAAGGCGGCCAAACTCTTGAGTAGCAGAAGGGCGGCGTGTGCATGTGAATGCTTGCTTGTCCCAGCCTGCCCATCCTGTCATCAAACATTTATTGGCCTACACTGAGAAAACACCTTTGGTTTGAAGACTAGGGCACCCAGTCCCTGGAGAGATAGGCTCATGAAAGGCTAATCACAAACATGAACCAAAAGCCAAGACCACGCACACTGAGGCCCTGATGAAAGCAGGGAGGTTGGATTGCTAAGATGTGTCGGAGGAGAATGGAGAAAGGTGAATTAACATGGGGGTGAGGGTGCAGAAAGAGTTTGGATGAGGGGTCCAGATCAGGGGACCAATCATATGTTCATGTCTGTTCCCTCTCCTGCGTGAGGGCCTTCCCCACCCCTCCAACACTGTGCCTCCCACAAAAAGCGCCTCCTCCTTCCTGTCAATCACCAAGGACCATCTGACCTGTGAGCTCTGGTCCCTGATTCTTCAAAAATCTGAGATGCAGAGGACTCCTAAGAAAGCTGTTTTATATTCCAGTAAAAGACTTTGGGTTCTTGTGCAGAGAAGCTTAGCGAACATCAGGGTAGGTGCTAGGGAAGGTACTTTCAGTTCCCAGGTCCATAGGCAGCTCAATGTTCTGAACTTCAGACCTGTATGGCCACCTGCCTACTGGACATCATCCCGATGTTCTAGAGCCATCTTGACCCGAACATGCTCCAAACTGATTTCATTATCTTCCTTTCCACCCCAATTCCTGGGTCTTCTGTGTTCTCATTCCAGCAAACGGCAAAACTAACCATCTATTTACTCAAGCCAGAAACCCAGGAGTAACCCAGAACTTCCTCTTTCCTCCCAGCTCCCATATCCAACTTCTGTGTTGCCTCATCCATCAGCAACTTCTGTGCTCTCATCTTATCCAGCGGCTTAGTAGCATCCAAATCAGATATTTACTCATTCTGGAACACTCTCCTCTCTTAGCCTCCCTAACACCACACTCTCTTGATTTTCCTCCTGTCTCATCTGCTTTTTCTCTTTTGCCCAACTGCTAAATGCAGAAGTACCCCAGATCTCAGTCTTGTCTATCTAGACTCTTGTATTAATTATTCCTCTTCAGGCCCATGACTTTAAGTGCTATCTAATGACTGAGACTACCAAATCTGAGTCTGAGCCCTGATCTCTCCTCTAAAACTTAGGCTCATAAATCCACCTGTCAAATTGATATGTAGCTTCACCTTGCTTTGCTTTAAACCAAACTCCTGATGCCACATGTGTTCCTTACCTTCCTCATCCCAGTATGAGTCACTGTCCATCCACCATGTTGCTCAACACTCAAAACCTGTAAGCCACACTTGCCTCTACCCTTTCTCCCATGACTCTTAATTCAAAATCAACAAAGGCTATAGATCTACCTCCAAAAATATCTCCCCAATACATCCACTTCTCTCCATCTTGACTATCAACCTGGCCCAGAGTCAACATCATATAACCCCCCTGCCAAAACCCTCCAAAGGGTTTCCATAATACTTAAAATTCCAAATCAAATATAGGATAAAATTCATGGTTGGTTGATCTGATCTAGCCTCTTGTCACTTCCCTAATACCATATCCAACCACTCTTCCTTGCTCACCACATTCCTGCTACACTGGAATTCTTTTTGTCTTTAGAACATGCAAAGATTTTTCTGCTTTAAGCATTGGTGTTCCCTCTATCTAGAACTCTATTCCCCTTGATTTTTACTCAGATTAAAAGTCACTTTCTTAATGACAAGTAACAGAAAACCCAACTAAAAGTGGTTTGATTAATAAAATGATTTATTTTCTTATATAACCAGTGTCCTGAATTAGGACTTTTCTGGAACTTGTAAAAATAAGTGTCCCCACAATTTTATCAAGGATCCAGGTCCTTTCTATCTTCCTATCTGCCAATCCCCGTTTGTGGGCTAGCTCTCCACACAAAGATTCCTTCACATACTAACATCTAAAGGCAGAAACATCCTGTGCTTTTTTAAACAAAAGAACTGAGAATCTTTTCCAGGAGTCTCCAGCAGACTTGCTCTAACTTCTCATTGTCAAGATCTAGGCCACATGCTCACCCATAAACTGATCAGGCCAGGGCAATGGGACATGATCAATCAAGTAGAGGAGGGTGAACCCGAGAATAAAACCACAGTTGTGCAAGCATGGAGAAGGGGAAAGTGAAATTGAGCTGGTAACCAACAGCACTTACCGCCTCATCCCTGGACCATGCAATCTAAAGTTACTCCCACTTCCATAGTGTTTAAATACTTTTCTTCTTATTTTTTAAATAGCTTTTAAAAATGTTTTTATTTATTTTTGAGACAGAGAGAGGCAGAGCATGAGCAGGGGAGGGGCAGAAAGAGAGGGAGACACAGAATCTGAAGCAGGCTCCAGGCTCTGAGCTGTCAGCACAGAGCCCGATGCGGGGCTGGAACTCACGGACTGTGAGCTGAAGTCGGACTTTTAACTGACTGAGCCACCCAGGCGCCCCAATACTTTTATTTTTCATAGTACTTATCATTTGAGGCAATATAGTGTAGAGGTTAATAAAACAGACTCTAAAACCAAATTGCCTGGATTTGGAACCTGGCTACCACATTATTAGCTGCGGAATTAAATTACCCCATCTCTCCGGGCACCTGGGTGGCTCAGTGGGTTAAGCCTGGGACTCTTAATTTCGTTTCAGGTCACAATCTCACGGTTAATAGGTTTGAGTCCTGGATGGGGCTCTGCACTGTCAGTGTGCGGAGCCTGCTTGGGATTCTCTGTCTCCTCTCTCTCTCTGCCCCTCCCCTGTTTGTGCTCTCTCTCTTTCTCAAAAATAAACTTTAAAAAATTACTTAATTTCTGTTTCTTTACCTGTAAAATGGGGATGACGATGCTATTACCTTATAAGGTTGTTATGAAGATTAAATATGTAAAATGCTTAGAACGGCTACCCTACCTAGTTCCTGTATCCTGGTGACATTCTTGTATCCTTATAATAAATTTCCCTTTCTTGTTTAAACTCTCCATTTCTGGGGTTTTCCCCTGGGCGTCCCAGCCTCACCTCGGCCCCATCCTTTCTCTTTGGCGCCATCTGGCGCCCACGAGAGAAATGACGCGCCTGCGCTCTCCTCGCCTTCTGACCGTTGTCTCTTCCCGGGCAAATCTGGTCCCTATACCTTTAAGATGCCAGGCCAACTCGCAGGAATCTAGGGACTGGGGCAAGAGGCGAGTGTAAATTCCACACAAGTAATTGGTCTTTCCCGTGGCTCCGCCCCGGGAAGTAGTCGTGAACGCCTGTGATTGGTCGGGGGTCCTGGAGGCAGGTTCTGAGCTTGGCGCGGTGTTTTCCAGCGCATCCCGGCTGCTGTGTGGTGGGTGGCATGTCTCGGCCAAATGGGGTCGCGCGTGGGGACACGGGGGGAGACGGCACTGCTGCTGCCGGCCCCTTCAGCTTCAGCCCGGAGCCCACGCTTGAGGACATGTAAGCCGTCCTTGCCCCAGCCTGGGGAGGTCTCCCCCTTTTTCCCTCCTATTGGGACGGGTCACTCCACGTGGTCTGGAAGAAGGCTATGCTGGGGGGCCCAGATCGGCTGGCTGTCCTGGGCGAGCCATGTTAACCTCCTTATCTGCGAAATGGGCTTAGTGATGCACACCTGAGGCAGGGGAAATGGTGCTGCCGGGTGAGTGATATTAGAACCAGCCTTGGGGAAATATGGCTATTCCGGTGCTGCTTCCGCCCGGCCCCTGCCCTCCAGGAGTGGGTGGTAGGATGGGGGCAAAAGCAGTGCTGAGAGGTGGGTGACATTATTTTTTACTAGAGGAAATCAAGGAGGGCTTCTTAGGGGAAATGTTCCTGGAGCTGCACTTTGTAAAATCAGCGGAAGCAGCATCAAGAGGTGGAATAATGGAAAAGACAGTATTGTTAGGTTTTGATAGAGTTCAGGGTCTGAGTAGGGCGCACCCACTTTAGAGATGCGGAGTCCAAGTCCCATAGAGAAGAAACGGTTTGCTTAAGGCCATCCAAAGAATTAGGTGCGGAACTAATGCCCCCACTAGGTATCACTGAGATACCTGCCTGGTCGTCCACATTCTCTAACCCTGGGTCCTGGGCTTCTACTCCTTTCTTCTGTTCCAGCCGCCGCCTCCATGCTGAATTTGCTGCTGAACGAGACTGGGGCCAGTTCCACCAGCCTCGGAACCTCCTACTGGCCTTGGTGGGGGAAGTGGGGGAGCTGGCAGAGCTCTTGTGAGTAGATGGAAGTCTTTTTGGAAGAGTCTGTGTTGTGGGGGAGGGGAACATTTATCTGATCATTAAATATCCATGCCAGGCTGTGTCTGGGGATACAGAAATGACTCACCTGTCCCTGCCCTCTTGGGGCATCCATTCTTCTGGGAAAGAAAGGTGTGGAAACAGCAAGGCAGGTCCAGGTCTTAAGAAGGGATGGTGACAGCCTACCTTGACCTCTGCCTCTGGGGTGGAAAGGAGAGTATTCTTTAGGAGACCTGCCTGTGGCCTTCCAGACCGAAGAATCCTTTCCCAAGGTAGTGAGTGGGAAAGGGTAAGTTAAATTAAGGGAGTTTTTTGTTTTGTTGTTGTTGTTTTAAAGAGAGCTCAAGCAGGGGAGAGGGGCAGAGGGGGAGAGGGAGAGGGAGAGGGGCAGAGGAGGAGAGGGAGAGAGGCAGAGGAGGAGAGGGAGAGGGGCAGAGGAGGAGAGGGAGAGGGGCAGAGGAGGAGAGGGAGAGGGGCAGAGGAGGAGAGGGAGAGGGAGAGGGAGAGGGTCTTAAGCAGGCTCCATGCTCAGTGCAGAGTTGGACACAGGGATTGATTCCACGACCCTTGGATCATGACCTGAGCCAATCAAGAGTGATGCTCAACTGACTGAACCACCCAGGCACCCCATTCAGGAAGATCCTGAGACTCCTCCAGGGTAAGCTTTTCAAGAGAGAGCAGGATTTTGTATCTGTTTCGTTGTCTAGTATGTCCCGAGTGCCTCACACATAACAGAATGAGCGGCGGGCCGTGGAAGAGAGAGGTGGCGTATGAACCCAGAGTGACAAAGTTGGAGTTAGGAAGTGATGGAGTTTGAACAGAAGACCTGACAGATTTGAAGGGTAGAACGATCACTGTGTCTGCAGGGTGGATTGGGTCACCAAGAGAATCAGGGCAGGGGAGACCTGTGAGGAGGCTGATACAGATCCGTCAAAGAGGTGGGAAGGCCTAAATCAAGGCCTGAACTTTGGGAATGGAGAAACGAGAGCACAGAGATATAAGGGCAAACCATTCATTTATTGCGGTTTTGTGAGCATCAGCTATGTGCTAGGTCTTCTAGAATTAAGAGATATAGCCTTCAACAAGATAGACATGGTTCCTGGGGTGCCTGGGTGCCTCAGTCAGTGGAGCATGCAACTCTTGATCTCAGGGTTGTGAGTTCAAGCCCAATGTTGGATATAGAGATGACTTAAAATCTTGGGGATTAATAAACAACAAAAAAAAATAGACATGGTTCCTGTCTTCAGAGTGCAAGGAGACTAACAATAAATAAGCAAACTAATTTTAAAAGACCAGGAATTGTGATAAAGTTCTATGGGGAAAACAACCCAAAGTGATGAAAAAGAAAGTAACAAGGAGAAGGCTTTTCTGAGCAGATGACGTCTGTGCTGAGACCTCAGGAAGGAGCCAGCCACAGGAAGGATCTGGTGGGGGAGCAGGGAGAAGAGCATTTAACGCAGAGGAGGCAGTAAGTGCAAAGGCCCTGTGACAGTATGGCCGGTTTGCCAGACAGGACGGGCCAGAGTGGCTTTAGGTGGGGGGCAGGAGGGAGAGTGGTGGATAATGACTTTGGAAGAGGCAGGAGACAGCTCATACAGGATCTAAAGGGCATGGTCAGGCGTTTGGATTTTATTTTAAGCCCGGTTGGAGGAAATTGTAGCAGGGGAGGGACAAAGTGTAATTTCTGCTTATAAAAGATGGTACTGAGCAAGAGTAGAAGATGAGCTAGCAAGCTTTCGCAGGTCTGAGAATTAGTCTGGAGTGGCAGTGGCTAGGGCTGGAGAGAGTACAATTGGGTCTTAGCAAGTGAAATGTTCTCTTGACCACTCCTTGGCTTGGGTTGGGGCACACAGGTCTGGATGAGTCATCTGTCGGGGTCTCTTCCCCACCCTGACTCTGCCTAGGGTACAGGTGGGTTGAGTTGTCCTTGAAGGAACTTCCTAAGAGGTGGGCGTTCCTTGCTGCAAGGACTAGGCTGCTCCCAAGAGAGGCGGAGTCTGTGGTCTTAGCATCTGTGTTTGTGCCTGTGTGTTCTGCCTCCAGTCAGTGGAAGCCTGATGAGGAGCCTGGCCCCCAAGCCTGGCCCCCCAGGGAACGGGCAGCCCTTCAAGAGGAGCTTAGTGATGTCCTCATCTACCTGGTGGCACTAGCAGCACGCTGCCATGTGGATCTGCCCCAAGCGGTGCTCTCCAAGATGGACATCAACCGGCAGCGCTACCCAGCACATCTGTCCCGTGGCTCCGCCCTCAAGTATACAGACTTACCCCATGGGGCCACCTCTGAAGACCAAGCTGGGGGGCCTGCAGACCTTGCCTGTGAGTCCACAGGCCAGGCCTCAACCTAGAACCATGCGCACAGGACCTGCAACTCGGCATGGCATCTGAGAAGCAGAGTGGCCTGGTCACGGAACTTTTTCTAGTCCTTTCCTAATAGGTCATGGGCCAAGGGGCCCTACTTCCTAAGGCCTGAGGCCCCAGAACCTCCAGAAGACAGCCTCCTGGAATTTTCTCTCTCAATAAAAGTTTTGGTTAGCAACTTCTAGATTCTTTCTGGAATAACTGGGAAGGCTCTATCCCAGCAAGTACTGGAGAAGGGAACCAGGGATGTCTCTGAGCCCAGCTCCCATGTTTCTTTAGTGTACCTCCCACCTATAGGGCAGAAAGATCTGCTTTCTACCAAGATCACTGATGTCATGCAATTCCCTGACCCCGTCTGGGCATCTAAAGGGGATTGGAGGCTGTATGTAGAGTTGGTTAAGAGCCCAGATTCTGGAGCTAGGCTGTCTGGGTTCAGATGCCATCTTTGATAGTTATGAGCTGGATGACATTCATCAAAGTACTTCATCTTTCTGCACCTTGGTTTCCTCATCTAAAATGAAAATAACGAGATCTACCTCATTGGGCTGTAAGGTTTAAGTAAGCTATTTTAAGTAGAGTGCTTAGGACAGTGCCTGGCACATAGCAGGGACTTTCCAAGTCTGCAGTTACCTGTTTGCTTTTTCAACTCAGAATTTTCAGGCCCCCAGAGCAGGAAATGTCAACAGTTAAGTTGGAGCTGGGCCTAACACCCATCCCTGTCCATCAGGACCCCAGCCCTGTGAGAGCCGAATGCCCCTCTTTGTGGGCCCCCATCACAGGGATCCCCCTCCTCTTGGAGAGGGTCTCTTGCCTCCTCCCATCCTCCTAAGGCCAATTTCTACTTGTATACCTAAAGATAGTGTTGGGTGTGTATGATTTACCCGTTGTGTGACCTCGGGCACATCACTTCCCTTTCTGGGATACCCACAGCCTGCCTCCCTCACAGTGCAGAGTGATGCTGGGGAAAAAAAACAACGTTTAAACTATTTTTGCTGCCCCTACGAGCCATTTCCACATCAGCAAAATAAGGCATACCTTTTACTGATGACCTCACTCCTTTAACCAGTGACCTCTTACTTGCCAGGTAAAACACAATCCAGATTGGAACCGCTTCAGCTTTGTGTTCCCAAACCCACCTTTCCTCCCTACCAGTGACAGCAGGACTCTCATCCTTACTGATTGATCTCTTATCACATACCCTCTCCATGGTGAGTTCTCTCCTATCTCCTCTACGTAAGCAACTTCCCTTCCTTTCCACTAGCAGATATAAAGCATCATCGAGTCTCTTTCCTATTGACAAAACCCCAACAAATCTCCAGCCACTGCGCTCTCGCTTTTCACAGCCAAGCCTCTTAAAATGGATTGTCTACACCCATCCGCTGGGCTTCCTCATTCTCCTATTTATACTCTAACCCACTCAAGGATGGCTTTCACCCCCACGCCTCTTCTCACCACTTTCCCGGAGTTACAAATACAGCATCTAAGAGAGCTGACTACTCCCTCCATGAAACACTTCCCTCTAGATTTTCCAGACGAGAAACTTCCGGTTTTCTTTCTAGCTGTGGCTGCCCTTTCACGAACTCTTCTTGGGTACCCTCTCATCCACTCCAGACCTGATATCCCCAAACTACTATTTCCAATCACCTCTCTGACCCCTCTGCGTTCACTTCACCCTCAACATGTCCAGACTGGGGTGTAACCATTGTCACCACAATTCTTGCCCTGCTCCTCATCCTGTGCCCTCATCTCTGACTCTGCCCGTCATCCAAGCTAAGAAATGAAATCAGCCGATCTCTCCTAGACTGAAGTTCATGCCTGCTCACCAACGAATGCAGTGGCTGTTTGATCAGAATGTGCAGGATTTGTGCACCCTTCCAGACCTGAAGTCATGAGGACAATCAAGGGCCAATCCCCCCACGTAAAACCGGTGCAAGAAATCCTTTTGGGCTTATAGCCTCACTTGGCTCCATGGTAACTCATTCATAGCACTCAAGCCTGGGGAAAACCCCAACTTTCCTCCTCCCCTCCCTCACCTCACTCACAGGCACGGGTGGGGTGAAGATTTAATACTTTATTCACTAACACGGGCCAAGGGGTTGTAGTGAGAGGGAGTGGGCACTGGTTCCTGGGATCGCAGTAGGGCGTTCTCCCGGCCTCCCAGTTCCAAGGCAGTCAGGCCTGCTGTCCCACCCCTTTCCCAGTGGGGCGGAGAGATCCAGGGTAATGCAGCCCCAGGTAGGGGTCCCACCGTGTCCCTGCCCCCAGCCGGACGCTAGCAGCCCCACAGGGACGAGAACGGCGGCTCAGCTGCCCTCGCACTCTGGGCAGCGCTCGGTGGCAGTGGCGGCCGTGGCGCCAGGGGGTAGCTTGAAGTCCCGGCCGCAACCAGCGCAGATATAGAGACGACGCCGCATGTGCGCGCGACGGTGACGGATGAAGTGCGAGCTGAGGCGGAAGCGCCGGCCGCATTCGGCGCACGGGTAGGGCCGCTCCCCTGTGTGCGTGCGCGCATGCTCCGCCAGGTTGGAGCGGTGGCCGAAGCGGCGGCCGCAGACGGCGCACCGGTGCGGCTTCTCGCCGGTGTGCACGCGTCGGTGCTTGGCCAGAGCCGAACTCTGAGCGAAGCGCGTGCCGCAGTCGGCGCAGGCGTACGGCCTCTCGCCCGTGTGCGTGCGTCGGTGGCGCGCCAGGCACGAGCTGCCGCCGAAGGCGCGTCCGCAGTCCGGGCACGCGTACGGCTTCTCGCCCGTGTGCACGCGCAGGTGCTGTGCGTAGTTGGAGCTCTGCGCGAAGCGGCGTCCGCAGTGCGCGCATGCGTACGGCTTCTCGCCGGTGTGGCGCCGCCGATGCTGCCGCAGGTTCGAGGCGGCCGAGAAGCGCTTGTCGCACTCGGGGCACTCGTAGGGCCGCTCGCCCGTGTGCGTGCGGCCGTGTTTGGTCAGTGCCGACTTCTGTGAGAAGCGCCGGCCGCACTCGGTGCACGCGAAGGGCCGCTCGCCCGTGTGCGTGCGTGCGTGCTTCGCCAGCGTGGAGCGGCGCGCGAAGGCGCGGCCGCAGTCCGGGCACGCGTGTGGGCGCGCCGGGTCGGCCGACGGCGCTGGCGCCTCGCTCGGGACCTGCGGGGAGAAGGGGGGGGGGGGGAGACGTCAGCCCTGACTGCGGGCGGCGGGAGCCGGAGACCCGGGTCTCCGCAAGCCGCAGCCTTTCAGTTCCCCGTTGTAAAACTGAAAAAGCAACGGTGCCCGCCTCGGGACGGTTGTGCGCTTTAAATGAGACAGTATGTTAACGCACGTATCACAAGGCCTAGTGATACTCAAGCTCTTTGTTATTAATTCGACAAATATTTATTGAGTGCGCAAGATATGCCGGACTATGTTTAGGCACTGGGGATTCAACATTAAAATTTAAAAAGTCCCGCTACAGGGAGAATAGATAAGAAGTTGCTGGCATTGGGGCAGGGAGGGGGAGGCTTCATTTAAATAGGATTGTTAAGAAACCTTACTGATAAAACGTGAGCAGAGGGACCTAAAGAAGGTGAGAGAACAGGCTACACAAGGAAGCAAGGCCCTGCAGGGGGTCTGCCTGTTGAGTTCCACGAAGGGCAAGAAAAAGTGCCTAGGGCAGAATGCTTGAGGGGGAGAGTGATGAATGGGATGGTCTTGCTGGGACTCTCTCAGCTTAGGGTCAAGTGATATGAATGAGATGGGGAACCAAAAGAGGAGATGTCAGATGATTGGGAGCAGGGACCTGAACAGATCAGACTCAGGTTGCTGGGGTTGAGAACAGAAGCAAGGAGGGGAGAGGGCAGAAGCAGGAGCCCAGAGAGGAGGCCACTATACTGCAGCCGTCTCTGAAGACGGTGGCTCACACCCAGGTGACAGGTGGAAAGTGGAAGTGGCCTGCTTCTGGGTATATCGTGTAGTTGAAGACCACAGATTTGACAATAGATTGGCTCTGAAGTATAATGAAAAAGAGGGGTCAAAATGACTCCGCCCAGATTTTGAGTTTGGCCACTGCAAAAGTGGGGTGGCCATCTACAGAGATGAGGGCGGTAGGAGCAAGGCGGTAGGTGAAATCTGTTCTGGAGCATATCTGCGGTTCTCCTTGACACATCTGGAGCTCAAGAAAGAAGCCTATGCTTGGAGATGTTAATTGGGAAGCCGGCGGCCTATAGATGGTTTTTAAAGCTGAGTCTGGATGAGATCACCCCAGGAATGGGGAGAGAGAACCTGGGGCAGCAAGGTGATCAGCTAGCAAAGAAGGCTGAACGGGAGCAGTCAGTGAGGCAGGAGAGCCAGGAAGGCATGGTATGGTGTCTTAGAAGCCAGGCCAGGACCAAGTCCAGGCTCTTTAATAAACTTCTCAGAGCAAGCACCTATCATTTTTTAAGTTGTGAAGGCAAGGCCTGAAATGGGAAGTTTTGAAAATGAGCCAGATTCATGAGGTCTGAGCCTCCAGAGATAAAATCAGAAGAAATGCTTTGTAAGAGGCAGGTGAAGAGAAAACTTTTTACTAACAGCGGAGTGAAGGGGAACACTGGGGGCACAATATTCCCTCCTTAGAAAAGAGAATGTGGGGCACCTGGGTGGCTCAGTCGGTTAAGCGTCTGACTTCAGGTCAGGTCATGATCTCGCGGCTTGTGAGTTTGAGCCCCACGTCGGGCCCTGTGGTGACAGCTCGGAGCCTGGAGCCTGCTTCAGATTCTGTGTCTCCCTCTCTCTGTGCCCCTCCCCTGCTCATGCTCTGTCTCTGTCTCAAAAATAAGTAAAACATTAAAAAAAGTTAAAAAAGAAAAAGAAAAGAGAATGCTCACCCCAGCAGAAGTGGTATTGAGCACCTACCATGAACCAAACGGGCACATTAATTCATGACCAAATGAAATACCTGGTACATATTAAGGACAAGAAAGTGTTAGCTGCTCCCCATATTCAATCTCCACAAAGCAGTTACTACTATTCTCACTTTATAGATAAAGAAACTCTCTTAAAAGGGTGAGTGACAAGAACAGTGAGGCTCTTTTCTTTCTGAAGTGCAAGGATAGCAACTTCAGGTCCTTCAATATCCTTTGTAAATAGTCAGTGGCTTTTCTGTAACCAACTCAGAAACTGGAAAACAAGGCAGTTTGGGAAATTAATGATCAGCCATGGGAATTCTGGTTTAAACGTACATATAATGATAACAGTGATAACGATATAGTTAAGGCTTTGACAGTGCTACTTTATGTACATTATTGTATTAAGTCTTCCTGTCATCCCCTTGAATTGGGTGTTATCTTTTGATAGTTGAGAAAACAGAGGCTCATTGAGATCAGATTCACAAAGCCAGAGGGAGTCAGGACTGACTGTAGAGCACTCGCCCTTAACCAGTAGGCTACATTGCTTCCCTGTACTAGAACAGCCAAGACGTGACAGAGGCTGGACTCCAAGCCTCTGGTGCTCTCCAAGAGGGATTCGAGGTTAAAATACAACTTGATACTTTAAATCAAGAAACTCCGCACAGCAGATTTGGCACAGTCTGAATTCAAGGTCATACTTTCCAGTCTTGCCCTGGTTTTGACATCTGTTGTGTTTGTTTAAACATGTCGGCCATTGTGGAGAGAATTTTTCTCATTATATTTACATTTTTGGGGCCCATTTTTTCTTTGGCACCCTTCTATAAGATGACTGACCAGCCTGAGGGCTTTCTTATGCTGGGCTCACTGACTCAGGTGAAAGGAAATCTTCACGTGAGTAACCTTAGTATCGCCAGCTTAAGGACTCAGGGCCCCAGAAAGAATTTTTTTTCTTTTCTTTTTTTTAAGTAATCTCTACATGCAACGGGGGCCTCAAACTCATGACCCTGAGATCAAGAGTCACATGCTGTACTGACAGAGCCAGCCAGGAGCCCTCCAGGAAGAATCTTGGTAAGACAGGTAGGGTCTAGCTCATTAAGACCCCAAGCAAGTCACTTCCTTCCCCTGCCTCAGTGTCCCAAGGAAGGCGGGATAGGCTAGGTGAGATAAAAATTTCCCAACCTGAGGCATGCACACCCCGTACATGCAAGAGTACTCTAGGTGTTATGTAGGGAAACTATCTTATAACCATTGTGTATTTATTTTCATGGACATTAGAAAAACAGTAGATCACATGAAATCCACAATTCCATCAGCATTATTGTTTAGATGATTGTTAGATGAAGGCAGATTTATTTAACAAAATGATGTGAATCTATCGGAAGAAAAGAGTACATAAATGAGCACAACAGGTGAGCGACACACAGGTCACTGAGGCTTGGCTAGTACCAGACTAGGGGATCATTAAAGGTCCTTCCATGCCTTTAATTCTGCAACTAGTAGACTTAGACATTAGAATGGCATTTGCACTCTAACAAGAGGGTATTATGAGGAGACAAATATAATAATATGAAAATCCAGGTAGCTGAAGTTTGTGATTTTTGTCTTCCTGCTTAAGTATTTTTTTTTAAACTTTTAATATGTTTATTTTTTGAGAGAGAGACAGACAGAGTGTGAGCAGGGGAGGGGCAGAGAAAGAGAGGGAGACGCAGAACCCGAAGCAGGCTCCAGGCTCCGAGAACCCGATGTGGGGCTCGAACCCACAAGCCGCGAGATCATGACCCGAGCCGAGGTCAGATGCTTAACTGACGGAGCCACCAGGCGCCCCCTTGCTTAAGTATTTTTTTTAATCACTTTTTAAAATTCATATTCTCCTCAGCCTTTACTTTCCTAATTAACAACAACAACAAGAACAACAACAACAACAACAACAACTACTACCATTCACTGAGCGTTCACTATGTGCCAGGAACTGTGCTAAGTGCTTTTCATCCATGTTCTCATTTTAAACTCTCACAACCTTTTGGGTTAGGTATCATCTGCTCCGTTTCTGAGTAAGGAAATAAGACTCGGCAGTAAAGTGATTACCCGAGGCCACACGGCTAATCAATGGCAGAGCCAGGATTTGAACTGAAAGTCTGTCATCATCCAAAATACCTCTTCTCTGCCATGATCCCATTCTATCTCACTGACAAGTTTGAGATCATCTGCACAGCTTGTCTCCCTCCCCTGGACTTTTAGCAATCAGAATCTCCCCTCTTTTTGGTACAAAGTATAAAATAAGACCCTATCCTCTTGCTCCTAGCTACAGGAACTGTGGTCCACAGATCAACATCAGCATCACTAGGAATTTGTTAGAAATGCAGAATCTTGGGGCCCCTGGGTGGCTCGGTGGTTAAGCGCCCGACTTTGGCTCAGGTCATGATCTTACATATCCTGAGTTTGAGCCCTGCGTCGGGCTCTGCTGACAGCTCAGAACCTGGAGCCTGCTTCGGATTCTGTGTCTCCCTTTCTGCCCCTCCCCCACTCATGCTCTGTCTGTCTCTTTCTGGAAAATAAAGAGTAAAAAAAAAAAAAAAAAAAAGATGGGGTGCCTGGGTGGCTCAGTCAGTTGGGTGTCTGACTTCAGCTCAGGTCATGATCTCACAGTTCCTGGGTTCGAGCCCCACATCAGGCTTTGGGCTGACAGCTCAGAGTCTGGAGCCTGCTTTGGATTCTGTGACCCCCTCTCTCTGCCCTTGGCCGGCTCTCACTCTGTCTCTGTCTCTCTCTCTCTCAAAAGTGAATAAACGTTAAAAAACAATATATTAAAAAAAAAAAAAAGAACAAGAAAGAAGGAAATGCAGACTCTCAAGTCCCACCCCAGACCTGCAGAATCAAAATCTCCATTTTAACAAGATCACCAGGTGATTTGTATGCATGTTAAAAGTTAAGAAATCTGATCTAGAAGAGACAAGAGCAGCTCCCGAAGAAAACAGGTAGAAAAGGTGAAGAGGGGTTTACAGGCTGACAGACCATATGGGCAAAGTCTTAGAGATGAGAAAGGGTCAGGTGTGTTTGAAGTCAGGGCTTGGGATAGGAGCTGAGTGATTAGAGATAAGCCAGGACATGAGGTCAGATGGTGAGGAGCTCTGAATGCCAGGCTTAGGGAGCTGAGACTTTATCCTGAAGGAAACAGAAAACCACTCAAGGGTTTAAGCAAAGAGAGAGAGGATTGGATGTGCATAGAGCCCTCTGAGAAAATCTTTTCTATTCATTAAAGATAGATTGGATTTTGATGGGCAGTGACAGGATACTCCAGGCCCTGAGTGCAGCATAATTAAGGCCTATTTTGGACAATGACTGGCCATGAGCCTGGGTGATAGCTAAGAGTCACAGAATGTTAGCACTGGGAAGAGATTTGAGGTCACTCTTTCATAGAAACTGAGACTCAGGGAGACCACACAGCAAGTTAATGAGCTATGCTGCGGGCACAGTTCGCGGGATGTCTGTGTGTCATCCTCAATCCCAACCCCCGCCACCCCCCCAAATCCAGTAACCCAGATGATACCTTTCAGGTGGGCAGTCAAGGATTTTAACTCTCATGACTCCTCTATACAGACGAGAAAGCCAAGGCAAAGCTGGTGACTGGCAGTTAGGATTGGAACCAATGCTTTTCACTGCTACATGACACCATTTAGAGTCTAGCCCTACATACCTTTGACGACTAGACATGCCCACTCCCCATATCCTCATCCTTACCTCCAGCCAGTCCAATCAGGATTCACAAATGTCCCCTTCTCTCCCTCTTTTCCCCATTGCTGTCAAAACCTGAGACTAGGCTACCAGCCTTACCTGGCTTGGTACCTACCCCACAGCAGCCAGTGTTTCTTCTAAAGAGAAAATCACTCATGTCCCTCCTCCGATTTGAGACTATGTCTAAATTTCTATGTTGGCTTCCAATGCCTTTTACACTTTGGCTCCGCTTACTTCTCTGGCCTCGTCTCCTCTGAACCTTTGGATTTGCTATTTCCTTCTGGGAGGCCTTTCTCCTCCTCCATTTACCAATCACCAAGTCTTGAAGGACCAAGTCATCTCCCTGAAGCCTTCCCCATTGCCTTGAGTTGTCTGCTCTCCGTCCTCTGTCTAGGCCTCCGTTGGCTTCTCTGTCTGCCCCAGCCCCAGGTTTCAGCCCACAAAGTTCTTTGATAGAAAGGACTTGAAACATCTCCAAAAGGATTACCTAGTGTCCGGTCCTGAACCCCAGGGAGAAGAATGAATGTCAGCAGCATATACTTACGTTGTGTTTATTATGCACCACAGTTCTGACTCTTTACATGTATTAACTCACTTAGTCCCCACAACCTCAGGAAGTGAGTGCTGTTATGATCTCCCTTTTACAAATGAGGAAACTGAGCCACAAAGAGGTTAAGAAGCTTGCCCAAGGTCACACAGCTGGAAAGTGATAGAGTTGGAAGTCTACACCAAGCCCTGGAGTCTGGGGTCTTAAATTATAGGCCAAAGGTGGAGATGAGGGGATCCACAGAGCCAGAAGACACAGGCTGAACTAGGATGACAGGCCAAAGGAGGCCTGAGGAAAACGGAACTAAACAGTTATTTTGACTGGAAGCAGTTGCCAAAGCAGCCAGCCCCCGCCCCCTAAGGCCCACCACACCCACTAGGGGGCAGCAGAACTGTCTTTCCCAGAGAACTGGCCCCTAGCCGAACGAAATGAGAGGGAGCCTGGGCCCAGAAACCCCGCCCAACAGGAGCCCTCCAGTTGGACTCAGGGCTCCTCTGGCTTGGGGTGAGAGTTCTAGGGTTCTGGAAGTGGAAATATATACCTGGTGGCAGTTAGGATCTCCAGTGGGGAAATCTAACCCATATTGAGATCTCCTTAAAATTCCTTTCTTTAAACCTTCAAAACCCTCAGGGTAAAACCAGAGGTTCCCCCGCCCCAGGCTGCCAGCCACCCTACTCTCATCCATGCTACAGCCTGATTGAACTACTTCTCCCAGTGCCTTCCCTTCTCCCAGTGCCCCACCCACTCCCCTGGGCCACGTAAGGGGGCCATTCCTTTTAAATCTCAGACCCCCATTGGCCTCAGCTAAGCCATCCCTTTCCTAACTTTGAGACCTTGGGCCAGTCACCAAACCGTCCAGTTTCCTGGGCCTCAGTTTCCTCACCTGTGAAATGGAACAAATCCTAACTACAGTACAGATTTGCGGTACTTAGAACAGTGTCTGGTGCATAGCAAATGCTACTAAGAGTAAGGTGTTCCTAATGCTGTTGCCTACCTAACCACCCCCTCCTCACCCCTAAGTGTGCATTAATTTCCCAGCTCTGGACTTCCACACCTCCTGTGCCTGCACCCATCACACGGGATTGTAGCTGTGTGGTTACTTGTCAGTTTAATCCCGCTTGTCCTCGAGCTCCACGGGGAACCGGGGGAACCAAGGAGAGCATTCCCTGTCCAGCACCCAGCACAAAGCCTGGCAGAGCAAGTGTGACATCTGTATGATGGCAGCATGGGCAATAGAGCAGAAGGATGGGCCACCAACTTGAGATTCTAGGTCTAAGATGCAGAGAAAAGTTTAGGCTGGATTGATGGTTTGTCTGAGGGTGGCTGGACCCGACCAGACGTAAGAGAAACCAGGCCCCCTGGTGTGGGACACGTACCTCCTTGTTGTCCATGGGGATCTTGAGTTTCACCACCTCATATTTCTCCTCACCCTCATCTTCCTCACCCTTCACCAGCAGCACCATCTCCTCTTGCATCTCTTCCTCTTCCTCCTCCTCTGTCTGCTGTTCACCAGGCATCTTGGTGTTCTGGGGTGAGGGGCTGGGTCAAAAGCTCAGGACTTGCACCCACTCCCACCCCGCCCCGTGGCCCTGACCCCAGCAAGTCGGTGAAGCCTGGGCTTCTCCCGCTCTGCCCTGGTCTCTGGGTCTGCCCTCTTCCCTCCACCCAGCCCAGCCCAGCCCCACGCCCCAGGACCAGCTCCGAAGACACTCGTTCTCCCCACTCATCCCGGCATTCAAGGCCCTGTGCAGTACGAATCTCCAGCCCCAGCAAGTCGGCACCCTCCCCACGCTGAGTCACTCCCCCGCGTCTGGGCCAGAGGCCCTGAGCTCTAGGGCATGGTCTGGGGGCGGGATCGGGGCGGAGACCCCGGTGGGGTGCGCACTCACCAGCCGCAGATTCGGCGCTCGCACAGCCCCTGGCCAGGGCGCCGGGCGGTTGGGCACTCTGCGAGGCCGCGGCTCCGGGGGCGGGGTGGGGCGGGGCCTCGCAGACGGCCAGTCATTGGTCAGGTCACCTAACCCCGCCCACGAGGAGGAGGGGCCCAGAGGACCCAGGCGTCCGGCCAGAACTGCCCCGGGAGGGTGGCGAGCCCAGATCTGGCGTCCTCCGCTGTACCCCAACTCCCAGGAATCCCCGGCCACCCCATCCCGGCGTCCAAGGTCTTCGCAGTCCAGTTGTTACCTACCTTCAAGGATCGTCTCCTGTGGCCGCCTCGGAGATCTCCGCTGCGGCCAAGCGCGTCTGCTCCGCCCAAAATAGGCCACGTGCGCTCCCGCCCCGGCCTGGGCCTCTCGCTGGCGCCCCGCCTGGAGGGCGGACCCGGTTGCCTGCTCACCTCTTCCCTTCCCTCTTTTTTCCTCCTCTCCTATTTTTTCTCCTTTCCCGGCGTCGCCCTCCCAGTCTCCTGGTGTCTGGGATGTCTTGCCCCTTGAATATGTACTTCGCAAATCAACAGCCACCCAAGCTACCGCAGCCACTTAGGGTGTGGCGTGCCTACTATGCGCCAGCATTATGCTAAGTGTTTTACACACATGATCTTTGATCTGCACAAAGGTGGGTCCATTTTACAGATCAGCTATCAGAACTTGAGGGAGATAAAACCGATTTTATACAGTAAGTTATACAGTAAGAATTCGCATAGCGTCCCTGACAAGTAATAGCCTAAGTGGGAAATTAGTAGTCCCACGGGTCAAACCCAGTCCACAGAAGTATCTTGTTTGACTCTCAGGGTGTTTTTACTTTTTTAAAAAAAAAAAAAATTAGTTTTAAAAAATACAGGTCTTTTACACATTTTAATTTGCCACATTTAAGAATTGAGGTATTTTATGGGGGCACCTGGGTGGCTCAGTTGGTTAGGCCTCCGACTCTTGATCTCAGCTTCTCAAGGTCTCGATTCAAGCTCTCTGCTGGGTGTGAAGCCTACATACAAAAATAAATAAAAATTTTAAAAACTAAGATATTTTGTATGAAGAGCTGTATTTCCCACTTCTGAAAAAGATACTTAATTCTCCCATTCTACGAACGGGGGAACTAAGATTCAGAAAGGAAAGAAAAGAGAACTAACATTCAGTAATTGCTTATAATCCTTATGTCTCTATATATCAGTCCGGTGGGAATCAATAATAATGTCTCCCTCTGACAAACGAAAGAACAAAAGCTTAGAGAGCTTAAATGATTTACTCAAAGTCACATAGCTGGTAAGTACCAGATTCCAAAGCTCACGTCCTTTCGATTTCACCAAATTATCTTTCAGAAATGAAGTTACATGGGGAAGCTGGTGGCAGAGCTAGGACTCAAACCTGAGTCTCAGTCTTCAGAGGCCAGGGCATAATTTGGAAGTTGGGATTACATCTGGTAAACTTTTGTTCTTCCTCAGAGAAAGTGTGCCTGGATACTCACACTCAAGATCACCAAGACCCACTTTGGTTGTGTTCATTCTCTTATCAAGTATTTCTTGGGCTCTATTACATGCCTGGCACCATTCTGGGTATTGGAGATGCAGTAGTGAACAAAACGGACAAAAATCTTGGCTGCTATGGAGCTTTTAAGAGTGTAAAAATGGTAAGCAAGTAAGTCAACAAGATAATTTCAGATAATGAAATAAATAGGGCAAGATGATGCAGTAGAGAGTGTGGCTGTGGTTGGGGGTTTCTTTCATGTGGATAGGGGGAGCATCTCTGAGGAAATAATACTTGAGATGAATCTTGAATGGGGAGAAAGGATTAGCCATTTGAAAATCTGGAGGAAAAGTGGTCTAGACAGAACTGCAGAGGCCTAAGGTGAGAATAAGCTTGGCATATCTGAGGAACAGAAAGAGGTTTATGTGACTGGAGCCAAGTGAGTTAGCAAAAGGGTAAATCTAACATGAATGATGGAGAAGAGGTAGGGAGGGGCCAGGTTATGGCTGGAACCCCACTTCTAGCAAAAGGCAAGGCCTGCTTGCCCTGATTCAGTCAGTGAGGAGACTCCACTGGGAACAGTGAAAGTCACCCCTGGCAGGGTGTCCTGCTGTGGGAAGGCTTTGGAATAGATGCTTGCGAAAAAGGAAAAAGAGGGCTTCTGTCCATTTGCTCTACAAATGTGTACAAGCATATACCAGGACTCAGATCTAGTTTCTGTGCTTGAGAATCTTAGAGTCTAGTAAAAAAAGATTGTGATATATATACACATGTACACATACATATACATATATGAAAGGGAAAACAATAGGTATATAAGTGTTCCGGCAGCATAGTAAGATGAGTGAATAACTGAATAACCCCCTTGGAAGGGAGTGGTTATTGGGTGCAGCCCTCGCTGAAGAGAAAAATGTGAAGGACCTTCAAAGATGAGTGGGAGTTTGCCGTATTGACAAGGAAGTAGCAGTTTATGGGATTGTAAACTCCTATGAAGAGCCCATCATGTTTCAAGGACACTGTTCACCGAAGTATTCAGTGAGGCTTATTGTGTGCCAGGCTGCTGTTAGGACGGGGCGGGGGTGGGGGAGGGTGGGGTAGAAAGTTGAATTTGGAAAAGGCTTCATCTTACACCTCACCCCTCTCCATTTCACTATTTGCCTTCAGACGCACTAGAACTTTACTTCAATTCTTGGGTGCCCAAAGACTTGGTGCATACTCTTCTTCCTGCCTAGAAGACTCCAGCTCCTATCCTATCCCCCACTCCTTTTCTTAGCTTCTAGTTGCCACTTCTTTGGCGAAGCCTTTGAATCGGGCAGGATTCTCTTCTGTGTGTTTGCTTCCTGTAGAGTCCTTACTACACTTGGAATTATTTGGCCAACGTCCATCTTCTGCATAGAAACCGAGGGCAGAGACTTTGGCTTATTCATCCTCCTATCCCCCATACCCAGCACACAGTAGGTAATGCTGTTGAGTGACTAATTAGCCTCAAGAAGTTCTGCAGGTGTTAAGTATTGAGAATAAGTAGATTCTAACCCAGGCTGGAGGTTCAGGGAAGGCTTGTGGGGGAAAGTAATGCTTGAAGTGTTCTGACTTGGAGAGGTTAACAAGGGGGAGGGAGTGGGGATGGGGATGAGCATTCCATGTAAACGGAGCAATATTTGAGAGGCACAGGGCGGAAACCACACAAATGGAAGACCTTGAATGCCAAGGAGTTACGTTTTACAGAGAAATGTGGAAATATGGCAGGGTTTTTAATAGGGGAGCGACACAGTCAGATGTAATTTTACAAAGTTCGCTGCAGGCTGGCTTGGAGGTCGACTGGTTGGGAGGGGAAACACGGAACCCAGCAGGGGCAATCTTCCAAACACCCCCGGAGACCTCCATTCAGATCTGTGGGTGTGTGTGCACTTAAGGACCGAAGTCTCCAAGAACCCCAGGCTTGAATGCAGCATTCTAGGGTTTCGAGAGTGTATTTAACAATTTGGCAGAGGTGGGAAGACCGGAGGAAGGGCTCTCTAGCAAGCTTTCGTTGGTTTCTAGGGAAGCCCGGCGGATGGTTACGATCTCGCGAGAGCGTCTATCCGGGGACCATTCCCCCCACGCAGAATAGCGGAGACGCCCAACTCGCGAAGTTGCTAAGCGGGCTTGTACTTCATTTCTCAGATGGGTTAACTGCCCTCGTCTTCTTTGTCCCTGGCCAATCAGGTCAGTTCCTCTTTTCCTCCCCATTGGCGCCCTCCTCGGAAAAAGCTAGGAATTGTAGTCCTGCTCCTAATGACGCATGGGTCGCTGAGAATATATGGTTGTTTTTTTTCCAGGGACTAAAGAGGCATCCCCTTTGCCCTCCCTTTGGACTATGCAGTCAAACGACCTGTTTCCCGATAAATAAAAAAGGGCTTCAGGGAGGTGGGGTTTCCCAGTAGGCCCAGCATCAGTGTCGGGGACTTCTGTGCCTGTACTAGACGGACGGCCACCTTTCCCCGGGTACCTGTCGCCATAGCAACGGCGCTCACGGACCGCTCACCCCTACCCCAGCCCGCCCTGTGGCGCCGAGTTTTTCCTTTTAGGGGCCGCGCTCGACGTTGTGGTGTAGGTGGCGCCCGTGGACAGCCAGAAGTCAGTCAGGAGCATCAGCTGACAAACCTGGTGGCTGTTTTTTCGACCAGATGTCACACCTAGATAGCGGCAGACTATTCCAACTTCTTTATTTGCTGGGCTCAAAGAAGACAAGAGACCCTCACAGGGTTACACATGGCTTCACCTCTGGTGGGGCTTTGACATCTTTTCCACCCCTCACCCTGCACACACACAGAAGCACAGAGTCCAAGCTTCAGACAAGAAAGTTTATTGGCAAGGAGATACATGGAAATGTGGCTGTCCTGCCTTGGAGCTTCCCTGGCCTCTCCTCACTCCAGTCCTGCCCTTCTCCCAGCCAGTTTGTCTCTGCTGACGTCCACCAGGACCTGGGCTTGGCATCGAGTGGAGTGCTCCTTCTGCTGTCTCTGGTCTATTCTGCCAGTGTCCAGGTGTCAGGGCAGGTTGGGGTTCTCCAGGGCAGATGGGTCTGGGCTGTCCAAGAGCGCCCTTCCTGGCTAAGGCCATGTCCAGGGGCCTGAGCCTGCGTACTGCAGTCCACACAGCAACACTCTCCCCATCAGAAGGTTCAAGATGCTCCTGCCTCTCTACCACCCCAAACTCCTGAAGTCTCGCTGTTGTAAACACAGGTCAAACCCTGTTTGGTGCTGGCCAGGGTGCTGGTCTCCTAAGGGCAAGGTTGGGTAGGAGCAATCCTTAACAGGTTAAGAGGCAGCAGGAATTTAGAGTTCTTTAAGGGCCCTCAGGCTAAGGCCAGTTTATTCATTCAACAAGTACTTATTGAGTGCCTACACTATTCAGAGTACAAGGCAGTGTTCTAGAAGCTGGGGGTATAGACCACGCTGTCAAGATCCTGACTGAGCCCAGCCAGGACAGTTTCCTGAGCTTCAAGGTCATTGTCTCCAATCTCTATTTCTATCTATTCACTCCTTTCTCCCATTTCTTCCCCTTCTTCTCCCTCCCACCACCTCCCCGGCCCTTTCTTCTCTGCTTAAGCAGCCGATACCCTCCCTTTGGTCTCCTGGGCCTCCACCTTCCCTGGACCCCATCATTCCAGTCCTGTTGGTGGCTCCTCTTTGAGGGGCCTTGCCCGACCATCCCCTGTCCCAAAGGGCCTCAGGACCAAGTGCCCACGCTGGTGCTTGATTCGGGCAGAACTGTCACCAAAACCTTTGCCACACTCTGCACACTTATATGGCTTCTCCCCAGTGTGCGTTCGCCTATGTTTGACCAGATCTGAGCTCCGGGGAAACTCCTTCCCACAGAAGCCACACACATGGGGCTGGCTGGGTCCAGAGGGCTGGGCTCGGACTCGGGGTCGAGGGGCCATGGGTGCTGGGCCAGGGGGGTTATGTGGCCTCAGGAGAGTGGATGGTGGTGGTGGCCGAGCCCGTTCACCTCGGTGGGTGCGGAGGTGCTTGACTCGGGCCGAGCTGTCAGCAAAACCCTTGCCGCATTCAGGGCAGAGGTAGGGTTTCTCCCCTGTGTGCACACGATGGTGTTTCACCAGGTCCGAGCTTCGGCGGAAGCCCTTGCCACACTCAGGGCACTTGTGGGGCTTGTCACCTGCCAGTGGTGGGGGTGGCTCCCCAGCCTGTGGGCCCCCGGGCTCTGGCTCCAAGCCAGGCAGGCCAAAAGGCCCATCACCTGAGTGTGAAGGGCTTCGAGGTGTCAGTGGGGGGCTTGTGCCAAGAGGAGGTGGGGGTGGGCTTGAGCTGGGGGGTGGGCTGGGGATCAGGGGGGCCAAAGGGTAGCCTGGGAAGCTGAAGTCCTGGGGCTCCATGTGAGTGAGGCGGTGGCGGAGGAGGGTGGAGCTGAGGCTGAAGGTGCGGTCACATTCCGGACAGGCGTGAGGCCTCTCCCCACTGTGGGTGCGGAGGTGTTTGACCCGGGCAGAGCTGTCGGCAAAGCCCTTGCCACACTCAGGGCACAGGTAGGGCTTCTCTCCCGTATGCACCCGCAGGTGCTTCACCAGGTCTGAGCCCCGGGCAAACTCCTTTCCACACACATCACAGCCAAAAGGTTTGGGCCCCAGGTGACTGCGCTGGTGGCTCAGAAGGCTGCAGCTGAGCACAAATCTTTTGCCACAATCGGTGCAGATATATGGCTTGTCCTGGGCCTTGGGTCCCTGTGGGGCTGCCGTGGCTGCTCGAGAAGGCTGCCGTCTGGGCACCACGGGCCGGGGTGGCTGCTCCCCCCGGTGTGTCCGCTGGTGCTTTATACGAGCAGAACTGTCGCCAAAGCCCTTGCCGCAGATGCCACATTTGTAGGGCTTCTCACCCGTGTGTGTCCGCTGGTGTTTCACCAGGTCAGAACTCTGCCGGAAGCTCTTGCCACATTCACCGCAGATAGTGGGGCGCTCACCAGCCGGGATCCTGGACCGAGGAATCTTTGGGGGACCCTGGGCTGGTGGTCGGGCTCTGTAGGGCTTTTCACCACTATGAGTTCGCTGGTGTTTGATACGCGCAGAGCTATCCCCAAAGCCCTTGCCGCAGACCCCACACTTGTAGGGTTTCTCCCCTGTGTGGGTCCGCTGGTGTTTCACCAGATCTGACATCTGCCGAAAGCTCTTGCCACACTCACCACACACGGCAGCCCGATCGCTAGCCTGGCCCCAGCGTGGCTCTCCCAGGAGCCGGGGACCTCTGTCCCGAGCCTGAGGTTTTCCCGGTCCCTCTCTCTGGACCCACAAGTCATCCCAGGTCTGGATGCCTTCAGGTTTGAGAGAGGCATTTCCTACTTCATGACCTGGAGCCGGATCTTCCTCTTCCTTGAACCCCAAGTCATCCTCCTGGGGGGGATGTTCAAACTCATCCGGCTGAGAAATCTCCACATTCTCACTCCCTAAACCTGGGGAGACAAAAGGGAGTAGTAGACCCTGCCCTTTGGCTCAGCTCCTATCTTTGATGGCACCTTCCCCAGGAAGGCTTCCTTGGCGATCTGTAGTCACAAGGATGTCTCTCCCTCTCTCCTCTGAACTTCTGAAATACTTATTATTGCTGCCTCTCATCAACAATGGTAACTTCCTGTCAACGTGCCCTTAATACGTGCCGGTCACTGAACTACCCATCACCGAATCCTTGCAAACAATCCTATGATACAATGCTACTACTACTCCCATTTTACAGACATGGAGATTCCAAGAACTTAAGCCACTTGCTTAAGGTCATAAAGCATCACGCTGGTAAGAACAGATACTACACTTGGCCAAAAGGCCAAGCAGCGATGGGGTTAGGAAGTATTAAAGCTATGTTTCTCACTCGGGTCTGTCTGATTTCCAGGCCTGTGTTAACCACTACATTATACTGTCTCTATATAGAACACCTACTATTTACTATTTCTATCATATCTTCTTATATTAGCCCATTGTGTAATGTATTACTTCAATTATCTTGCATATACCTGAGAGGACCCAGACCCACACCTGTCCCTCAAAATGCTTAGGAGAGGTAAGATCAAGCACAAATAATTATAATTGTGGGCTCAGAAAAACTGCGGTCACAAGAGAAAGAGGAAATAAGGAGATAGGGCGAAGCTTTCACAGCACAGAAAAGAGTAAACCATGGAGAGGAATGGAAGATAAAGCTGGAAAGGGATGTTGGGACTAGATTAGGCATGTAAGGCCTAGATCGAACACTACATTAAGGCTTTTAATTAGCAGGCAGAAGGGAACTAGGGAAGGTTTTTGAGAAGGCAAACAGGATTACATCTGGACTTGGATCAATGTGGCTGCTGAGTGCATCACTGAAGAGAAAAGGGCTGTGGGGAGGTTTTTGCAATTGTCAAGACGAGACAGAACGAAGCCTGAAGTAGGGCAGAGGCTGTGAGGCTGCTGATGAGTCTCCAGGAGTGGGGAGAGTCCTTGCGATGATGCCCCTTCACGGCCTGACGCACAGTAGGTGCTCAGAAACGTTGGCTCCCTCCCTCGGTTTTTGCTCCCCTCCCCCTCCCCCTGGAAGCACGGTTCACGTCCGATTTTTCTGGGCTTCGGCCAGACACAGCCCGGCACCGGAGTCCCCACCCAGCCTTTACCTGCCCGTGGCGGGACACTGCCCCGGCCCTCACCTGTGCGGGCGCCTCTCAGCTGCTCCCTCTCCTCTGCGCCCTGGAGATCCGGGCCCCAGGGCTCCACCGCGCGCTCCATCGCCCGCACGCCGCCCTGAGCAAGGGGACAGACACAATCCCACGGTCACACAGCCATGTGCGGCCCGCGGCACCCTGTCGCTGCCCTCTGCCGGCCAGCGCGGGCACCGGGCAGCGGCCGGGTCCGAGGTGCGGGGTGCGGCTCCCGGTGACCCCCGCCCGCGCCGCCGGCCGTCCCTGCACCTGCTGCTCCTTCCGGCCCGCAGCGCCCCCTTCTCCTCCCAGCCGCCTCCGGCTGTGCCACACCGGCGCCCTCACGAGCTCCTTGGCGGGGTTTCGCTGCCGGAGCCGCCGGCGGCCGGGGTATGCGGGCTCCGCGCCAAATGGGGAGGGGGCTCGGACCCAGGCGTCCCGGGGGCGGCCGCCGGGGGCGGGGACGGGAAGCGGAAGCGCCAGGCCGCACCAAGCCGCTCTAGGAACTGGGAGGAGCTGCAAGCCTGTGGAGGCCGCCCGCGTCGGCCGGCGCTCGGTGGCCGGCGGAAGGCCGCGTGCCGCGGAGAGGGCTACTCTAAGCCGAGGACAGTTGCCCGAACTCGGTGGTATTAACCGTGTACCTCCTGGGCCGGAGCCGGGTGATGAGGGCCGAAGACTCTTCCTAATTGTCGCTGTGTCGGGCCACCTGCGCCGACCCCCGGGGCTGGCCGACTGCGCCAGCCACCCTGGCCCGGAGAGACAAAGAGAGATCGAAGACTGACCCAGGGAAAGGGGTGGGGGAGAGACCCAGGCAAACAAAGGGCGGCGGAGACCCCAGACGGGGCGGGGGCGGGGCGCCGAGACACAGGAAACAAAGCGCGGCGGGTCCGAGAGGCCTGGGGCCGGGGGTGGGGTGGGGATGGGGGCTGGGCTGGGGGAGACCGAAGCCTGAGCAGCAGCTAGAGGCTAGAGGCAGACGCCTGGGAAATGCTGGGGAGAGTCAGCCTTTGAAATCAGGCCCGGGGCGGAGACCCTGAGCCAGACACAAAGTCGTAACCTAAGAACCCCCAGTCAGAACGCAAAAGCCGAGAGAGACCGAGAGAGCGGCGAACCAAAAATACAGGAGCAAAAGATTGGCCTCCAGAGACAAAGAGATGTAGAAACATAAGAGATAGATGAAATCATTGGAGCACAGTCGGAAGAGCTATAAGAAAAGGAAGGGAATCTGCAGAGAAAACAGGCCCAGAGGCAGAGAAACAAAAGGCAGAGAAACTGGCAGAGACAAAGAGATAGAGACACAAAGAAATAGGCCACAGGGAGACTAGGGACAGGTCGACAACCCTACAAAGGCCACACCCAGGGAGAGGCTAAAACATTAAACTATCGTTCCCAGCTTGGTGGGCCGTTCCAGTGGACCCTGGGGCGCGATCCCCAGTATCTGTACTCAGCAAGCTTGCCTTTGGGGAAGGGGGGAGTGCTTGGAAGTGTTTATTATCTGATAAGTGAGGGGTGACAGAGGTTTGTATATCAATTCACAATTTATTAGCACCTCAGTGCTAAGCCAAGAGTTTGGGATAAGGAGGTGAAACACATGTAAGATATATCCTTGGATGCTACCAGTTTTAAGGGGCAAGTACACAAACCATGAAAAAGAATGGTAAGGGTGTGAGTTACATGGACCAGTTCAAGATACTGTGCGAGAGCAGGAAGAATTCTAAATTGGGAGTGAGTCTGCATGGTTCTCGATGCCTCCTATTCATGGGTATTAGACACAGAAACTAGGACCACAAATCAATCAGTACATACTTAAGCATCACGAACCAATATCTAGACACTGTCTACTCCCTGGACTTACAAAGAAACTCTCCAGGGAGCTCTTGATCCAGTAGAATATGGAGATGTGGCGACGATGAGACAGATCTATACCAATCTGACGAACAAAATATAATAGGAATGTAGTGCAGAGAGATACCTTCTGTAGAGTTTAGTGGCTGTGGACTCTGTCTTTAAGGCCATTTATGCAGTCTGATTCCTGACCTTGTCACTTAACTACTGTTTGACACTGCGGAAATTAGTTCTGTTTCCTAAACTGTAAAATGGGGATGATAATACCGAATTTGAATGGTTGAGGATTAATATGTGTAATATGTATAAAACACTGAGCCAAAAAATATCAGCTTTTACTCTTTTGGCTAGAGTAACCAAGAAAGAAGGTGGCATTTTTGAGCTAATCCTGACAGAACTAAGATTTCGACAAAGTCCAGAGCTGGCTGAGGTGGGGGCTGAATGAAGAGAGATGTGCCCCCACATTAACAGTTGCCTACACACTAATCGAAAACCTACTATGTGCTAGAAGCTTGAGATCCAAAGATGGCTAAGACCTACCCTCAAAGAGGAAAATAGAGAATAGTTCTGTTTTAATGTGTCACGATGTCATGAGTTTACATAATAGGAAAGCAGTGGAAGCTAGAGTGGTATGTTTATTCATTTGCTCCACAAACATTTCCTGGGGGTCCCCCATGTGTCAGGCACTTGTACAGGCAAACAGAGGTAAGAGGGTACCAAATGGCAAAGAGCTAGCCCCTCTCGGAGGAACCCTCCCCTGAAAGGCGGCCAGCCCACACACCATACTCACTCTTGGAGCTAGCCTTGACTTTGAGAAGAGAAAGCCTGGAGTCACTGAGTCTGAACCTGAACTCCGGTCTAAAAATACAGAAGCCCTTCTAGGGTCGCCAGGTGGGGCCTTAGGTAGCTATGCAGGTTTGATGGCAAGATGAAAAAGAACGAATCTAGATAATTAAATGAGAAAACTGTCCACCATATATTGCCCATAGGAATGTCAAGGCAGGATCTTCCTTTCTCTGAACAGGCCCCAAACCTTATAACATGAATGACTGGACACATTTGTTTGAATAATAAGCATGTAAATGAATATTATGTCACTAGTAATTCATGTCATCTCTATACTAGACAAACCGAGAGCCTTTTCTGCAGGACAATTTGTTGATATGCACAAATGCCTTAGATACGTGACTTCCTTTGATTCAGTAATTCCCCTTCCCCTAAGGAAATGGGACAAGTACACAATGATGGCACCACAAACACGCCCAACCCATTTCAGCATTATCACTGGGAAGAATGGGAATCAATCTAAATGCCAAATATCTATGAATAGACACATGAAAAGATGTTCAACACCACGGATCATCAGGGAAATGCAAATCAAAACTACAATGAGATTTCACCTCACACCTGTCAATGTCTAAAATCAGAGGCACCTGGGTGGCTCAGTCGGTTAAGCATCTGACTCTTGATTTCGGCTCAGGTAATGATCTCGAAGTTCGTGAGTTTGAGCCCTGCATCGGGCTCCGCACTGACAGTGTGGAGCCTGCTTAGGATTCTCTCCCTTTTCTTCTGCCTCTCCCCTGCTCACTCTCTCTCTCTCAAAAATAAACTTAAAAAAAATGTTTAAAATCAACTACACAAGAAACAACAGGCGTAGGCTAAGATACAGGGAAAAAGGAGTTCCTGTGCACTGTTGGTGGGAATCCAAACTGGTGCAGCCACTGTGGGAAACAGAAAAATGGAGTTTCCTCAAAAAGTTAAAAATAGAACTATCCTATGATGCAGCAATCGCACTACTGGGTATTTACTCAAAGAATTAAAAAAAACACTAATTCAAAGGGATATATGCACCCCAGTGTTTATAGCAGCATTATCAACAATAGCCAAACTATGGAAAGAGCCCAAATGTCCGTCAACTGATGAATAGATAAAGATGTGATATGTATATGCAATGGAATGTTATTCAGGTATAAAAAAGAATGAAATCTTGCCATTTGCAATGACATGAATGGAGCTAGAATATGATGCTAAATGAAGTAAGTCAATCAGAAAAAGATAAATACCATATGATTTGACTCATATGTGGAATTTAGGAAACAAATGAACAAAGCGGGGGTGGGAGGGGGAAGAGACAAACCAAGAAACAGACTCTTAATTATGGAGAACAAATTGATGGGATTACCAGAGGGGAGGAGGGTGGAGAGATTGACTAAATAGGTGATGGGCATGAAGGAGTGCACCTGTCGTGATGAGCACTGGGTGATGTGTAGAACTGTTGAATCATTATAATGTACACCTGAAACTAATATAGCACTGTGTTAACTGAGTGGAATTAAAATAACAACTTTAAAAAAGCACTCTTATCAAATTGTTAAATGTCATTTTCCTAAAAATAAATGAACAGGGGCGCCTGGGTGGCTCAGTCGGTTGAGCGTCCGACTTCGGCTCAGGTCACGATCTCGCGGTCCGTGAGTTCGAGCCCCGCGTCGGGCTCTGGGCTGATGGCTCAGAGCCTGGAGCCTGCTTCTGATTCTGTGTCTCCCTCTCTCTCTGCCCCTCCCCCGTTCATGCTCTGTCTCTCTCTGTCTCAAAAATAAATAAATGTTAAAAAAAATTTTTTTAAATAAATAAATAAATGAACATGTCAAAAAATAATATATAGATGTGTATTCACTACAGAACAGTGTACAAAACATATGAAGTGACAAAAACAGGATTCCAAACAAAGTTATAGTATGATCCTAGTTTTGTAAATATGTTTATTCACATTTATAGAGCTAGGAGAGAATCTAGAAGGATAAACATCAAAATAGGGTTATACCATGGTAGTGATACTGGATGTATATATCTTTTTAAAAATTGTTTTTAAATGTTTACTTTTGAGAGAGAGCAAATGAGCAGTAGAGAGAGGGGGACACAGAATCCGAAGCAGGCTTCAGGCTCTGAGCTGTCAGCACAGAGCCCAACGCGGGGCTGCAACTCAAAAACTGTGAGATCATAACCTGAGCCAAAGTCGGATGCTTAACCAACTGAGCCACTCAGGTGCCCCTAGATGCACACATTTCTATTCCATTTGCATTTTCTATTTTTTCTGTAAGAATGTGTTGATTATACAGCAAATAAATGAATATACATGTTATTTTCTTAAAGGCTCTTCAATAACTCAGGGAAGACCTGATCAGTTTGAACCCAGGGCAGATGCAAGGGGGTGGAAGGTGTAAAGAGAAGGAGGCCAATTATTTCTGATAGGAAGGTTCTGGAAACCAAGTGGATATTCAATTGACCCTTGAACAATGCAGGGATTAGGGACGCCAACCTTCTGCACAGTTTGAAAATGCACGTACAACTTTTGACTTCTCCAAAACTTAACTACTAATGAAATACTGTTGACCAGAAGCCTCAACAAGATAAACAGTTAACCCATATTGTGTATATATACTGTGTTTTTACAATAAAGTAAGTTGGAGAAAAGAAAATATTATTAAGAAAAGCTTAAGAGGGGCTCCTGGGTGGCTCAGTCGGTTGAGCTTCTGACTCGATATTGGCTCAGGTCATGATCCCAAGGTCGTGAGATCAAGCCCCCCATCACACTCCACGCTGGGCATAGAGTCTGCTTGGGATTCTCTCTCTTTCCCTCTGCCCCCTCCCTCACCCCCACATGCTCTCTTTCTCTCTTCAAAATCAAAAAAGAAAAAAGAAAATCATAAGAGAAAATACCTTTATAGTACTGTACTGTATTTATTGAAAAAAAAATCTTCATAGGGGCACCTAAGTGGCTCAGTCGGTTGGGCGTCTGACGTTGGCTAGCGTCATGATCTCATGCTTCGTGGGTTCGAGCCCCACATGGGGCTCTGTGCTGATAGCTCAGAGCCTGGAGCCTGCTTGGGATTCTGTCTCCTCTCTCTGCCCCTCCGCTGCTTGTGTTCTCTCTCTCTCTCTCAAGGATGAATAAACACTAAAAAAAAAAAAAGAAAAAAATCTGCATATAGATGGCCCTGCACAGTTTAAACCCATGTTGTTCAAGGGTCAACTGCACTTGTGGAGAGCAGCGGGGAGGAGCTCAGAGTTTTAATTAAGACCTTAGGGCTGCTCGGCGAGATAACAAACGCTGGAGGAAGAGCTGTGGTGGCATGAGGAGGGGTATAATTAGCCCTTCCCTTGGCTTCTCAAAGTACTCTGTTTATCTTCTTGTTACACTACATTTTTAGCACCAGTGCTCTGTGACACACTTACTTGTGGCTGTCTCTGTCTCCCCAGAGGGCCAAAACCCTGACTGATTCACTGTCTGGATCCTCAGCAAGGAGCAGATTTGAGATGATGACATGTCACACCCCTCGGCTCAAGTATTGCTGCGTGAGCTCATCTCATATGCTGGGTACTCAACTAAGAGCTTAATGTGGATTAGGCCATAGAATCCCCACTGTGACCCTAAGAGGTAGAATTATTAACATTTAACAGATAAAGAAACTAAGTCACAGAGAAGTTAAAGTCAGATGCCCACGATCACACATTTCTTAATCACGATGTCTCCATAATCCTAGGACTCTCGCACAACATTGGAGTTTTGTGTGGCAGGAGATTCCAATCCTATCTGATAAAGAAAGTAAAGCTCAGAGAGGTTTTCTCCAAGGTTACATGAAGGGGACAGTAATAGAAATGAGTGTGAAGTAAGGGTAAGATAGACACATGGCAACATGGATGAATCTTAAAAAATAATGCTGAATGGGGGTGCCTGGCTGGCTCAGTCAGAAGAGCGTGCGAGTCTTGATCTTGGGGTCGTGGGTTCGAGCCCCATGTTGGATGTAGGGATTATGAAAACAAAACTTTAAAAATTTTTACTCTGTCTTGGGACGCCTGGGTGGCTCAGTCGGTTAAGCGTCTGACTTCAGCTCAGGTCATGATCTCACGGTCCGTGAGTTCAAGCCCCGGGCTCTGTGCTGACAGCTCAGAGCCTGGAGCCTGTTTCCGATTCTGTGTCTCCCTCTCTCTCTGACCCTCCCCTGTTCATGCTGTCTCTCTCTGTCTCAAAAATAAATAAATGTTAAAAAAAAAAAGTAAAAAAAAAATTTTTTTTTAAATAGTGATGAATGAAAAAGTTAACAAATACATATTCATAGATATATAACCGTTTGTGTCAACATGCACTGCATACTACACATTTTTCAAAATGTATACAAAGCAAAAAATTACACACAAAGCACATTAGGGTGGTTGCCTTAGGGCGAGGGATAGGAGTGAGCTATGAGGCTACCTTAGTCTGCTTCAGCTGCCATAACAGAATACCACGGACTAGGAATCTTGAACAAAAGACATCAACTTTCTCATAGTTCTGGAGACCGGAAGTCCAACATCAAGGTGCTAGCAGAGTTGGTTTCTGGCGAGGTTGATTTCTGGTTTCCTTGGGTCGCAGACAGCCACCTCCTGTGTCCTCACATGGTCACATGGCCCCTCCTCTGGGCCTGCGCAGAGATCACAGCTGTCTTTTCTTATAAGGACCCCAGACCTATTACTGGATTGAAGTCCCTTATGACTTCATTTAACCTCAATTACCTTCTTAAAGGCCCCATCTCCAAATACAATCACATTGCGGGTTAGGGCTCCATCACATGAATTTGGGGTCGGGGGGGGGACACAGTTGAGTTCGCCACAGGGGTTAACAGGGAAACAATAAGTAGAACCACAAGGAATGGGAAAAGAAAACGAGATTGGAGCAGTAGACAGGATCCAGATCAAGCAGGGCCCAATAGGCCATAGGAAGGAGATCATCTGTAAAGGCTCAGAGAGGTCACTCAGTTCGTAAAGTCTAACGCCAGGGTTTGTGTATGTAGCTGATTGATTCCAAAGCACATGTCATCTGAAACTGCTTGAGTCCTGATAACTAAGTGGAAATGCATGTATTTCATTTTACCATGAGGAAAATGGAGTTTAGAGAAGTCAAATGACTTGCCCAGGTCACGTAGTAAGTGGTAGAACTGAGGTTTGCAGAGTTCTTTCTGCCTCCAAAGCAAGGCTCCTTTTATATGTTCCGCAGCCTCCCAGCCTTTGGCCCTGACCAACTTCATTCACTTGTTATTTTATGCACTCATTCATCGAGTGTATTATTTATTGGCACCTTCTCTGTGCCAGGCCCTGTGCAAGACACCGAAGACATAGAAATGAAGAGAACATGGTCCCTGCCCTCAGAAAGCTCAGCCAGTAGAAAAGATAACCAGATAAACAAATGCGAGCATTGGAGAGGCTTGTGAAAGGTGTTAGGGTCTGGAGGAGGGAAAATGACTCTGCCTGGGGTAGTTGCGCAAGATTTCTTAGAGGAAGATCTTTGAATCAAACCCTTGAAAGATCAAGAATACCAGAAGAAAAAACTCAATGCGGGCAGAACAAAGGATGTGGGCACTCTCCAAGGGCAAGTGAGAGAAGGGGTGATGAGTCCAGATGTGGAAGGCTCTGACTACCAGGCCAGAACTCAGACTTAATTCTGAGGCCACTGGGAAACCCCTGAAGGGGCTAGAGCAGGTGAGTGCCTTGGCCAGGATTCTAAAGTAAGGTATCTCTGCCAGGGGTGTCCAAAGACTTGAAGTCCTTTTAAGAATCAGTTGAGCTGGTAAGGAAAATTGACGGCCCCTCCCACCTCTAACCTTGTTATGACTTTTGGTCCACGTAGACCGTGGGAACTTTAAAAAATTTTAACCATCCCAGTCAAAGCCTTCATCTCACTTACTAGAGATACTAACTTGCTTCCTTCCTCTCTGCCTACACCCACCTCCCACCAGGGTGATGGGGCTACAGTGGGGGCTTGGGGAAAAGGTGTGAAGAGAACCGAGGGGTTGAAGCTTCCCATGGTGGGGGGTGGGGTGGGGGTTGCCAAAGGGATCCCGTGAGAACTCCAGGTATTCTTGGTCTTGGCTTTCCCCACCTCTCCGGCCCAGTTTGAGCATCTCAGCTTCCTACATTGCCCGCCCCCCCCTTTTTTTTTTTTTTGCCACACTCAACTTCCTGCCTCACCAGAGGAAGTGGGGAGAGACAGCAGGTGCAGCGACAGCTAGCAGGACCATGGTGAGTCCTTATGCCCAGGAATACAGGCATCTCTGCCTTCAGCCCCCAGCCCCCAGAGTAGCCAGATCCAGGCCAACCCACAGTAGGCTGACTTCTCGCTCCTGAGGTCAGGTTATACCGGAGGGCCCTTCCTGCTGCCCCCAGCAGCCTCATACTGTCTACCCCCCACCAACAGGACAAGGAGTATGTGGGTTTCGCCGCCCTCCCCAACCAGCTGCACCGCAAGTCCGTCAAGAAAGGCTTTGACTTCACACTCATGGTGGCAGGTCTGATGGGTTTTGTATAGGGGACCGGTGGGGGGAGGGGGTCCTCAAGCCACTCTGGCTGTCTCCTCACCTGACCAGGAGGACCTGTCCTGTCTACAGGGGAGTCAGGCCTGGGAAAATCCACCCTCATCAACAGCCTGTTTCTCACCAATCTCTATGAGGACCGGCACCTGCCAGAGGCCAGTGGTAAGATCCTCCCATCCTCTCCAGGTTCTCTGTCTCTCCCATCCCCAGGCTGCACTCTCTTTCTTTTCATCTGGGTCTCCCATGACTTTCTGGGGGACTCAGGCAGCTCGCTGCTTTCTTGAGACTCCCCTGAAAAATGGCTGGGGGCAACTGTGATTCTGAGAACAGAGATCAGTCCTGTCTCAGGCCCCTACCCAGCTCCCTGTCCTCCCTGTCCTCTCTCTGTCCTCACAGCTCGCTTGACACAAACGCTGACCATTGAGCGCCGGGGCGTGGAGATCGAGGAGGGGGGTATAAAGGTGAAGCTGACCCTGGTGGACACACCTGGCTTTGGGGACTCAGTGGATTGCTCAGACTGGTGAGGAGCAGGGGAAGGAGCGGGGGCTAAGCTTCACGGTATGGCTACTCTATGAAGACTAAGGGATCAGTTACAGGGCTGGTCTGCTCTGCCCCTGCCCTCCCCAAAAGGTGGGGTCTGTTTCTGGTGTCCATGCAGCCAAAGTGCCCAGTGTTTCCTGACACCCTGCCAATCTCCTCTGATGTCTTTAGTTGGAGCCAAAGAAACAAGTCCCCCTGCCCCCCCCCAAGTCCTGGCTAGCCTTGGCCCCTTCCCTATGCTGTGGCCCCTCATCTCTGACTGTACTCTCTCCTCCCATACCCTAGCTGGCTGCCTGTAGTGCGCTTTATTGAGGAGCAATTTGAGCAGTATCTTAGGGATGAGAGTGGCCTGAACCGGAAGAACATTCAGGACTCCCGCGTCCACTGCTGCCTCTACTTCATCTCACCCTTTGGCCGAGGGTCTGGGGGGATACCCTGGGGGGCTGGGGTGTTTGGGGAGGGGTGGGGGAGGGTCTCAGTGGCTTAAGACTGAACCCTGACCAAATCCCTCGGTGCAGGCTCCGTCCCCTAGATGTGGCCTTTCTCCGGGCAGTGCACGACAAGGTCAACATCATCCCAGTCATTGCCAAAGCAGATGCCCTGATGCCTAAGGAAACCCAGGCCCTCAAGCAGAGGGTAGGTCTGGTGACCTCTGACCTTTGGCCCTACATGAAACCAAAAGTCGCCATCAAACCTGAACTCAGCTTTGACTTCGTTGATCTTGGGCTAGCCTTTTGGAAGCATGATGTGTCAGGCTAGTCTGTGGGAGAAAATTCCTGAGGAAGATGGGGAGTAAGCTGACTGAAGGAGCTGTGTCTCTGGAGGCTCAGAATGGAACCCCTGGGCTGGATGCTTTGCTAAGGCCTGAGAGTGGCAGCAAAGATATGATCACTCTTGATAGCCCTCCAGCCCCAGGATAATGACCCCCACTCCAATGACTTAAGTAATCTCTACACTCAACATGGGGCTAAAACTCACAATCCCCGAGATCAAGAGTCACATGCTCCACGGACCGAGCCAGCCAGGCACCCCTTTGAGATTTTGGTTTGGGGTATCCTATATGTCCACCTCTCACCATCTCTGTCTTTCATGTCTTTCTCTCTGTCTCTGACCACCTGGGACCTGTATCTCACTGTCTCCCACCAGGCAATGTCTGCTGCTCACAGCCTCTGTGTTTCTCTCTGTGTCTGCTCCCAGATCCGGGACCAGTTGAAGGAGGAGGAGATCAACATCTACCAGTTTCCCGATTGTGACTCTGATGAGGACGAAGACTTCAAGAGGCAGGATGCAGAGATGAAGGTGCAGAGGCAAAAGGAGGAAGGGGCAGAGAAGCAGGGGAGGAGGAGGTGTTGGTGGAAGCTGACAAAGAGGTTTCTGGCGAGGAGGGGCCAACGGTGATTCCCTGACTTCTGCCCTCCAGGAAAGCATCCCTTTCGCAGTCGTCGGTTCCTGCGAGGTAGTGAGGGACGGTGGGACCCGTCCAGTGAGGGGACGCCGCTACTCCTGGGGCACTGTGGAGGGTGAGTAAGGTGGGGCACGCGTTCTGAGGCCAACAGGGAGCCCAGAACGCCGCTGAGTTAACAGCACCCAACATATGAAGTTGGGACGATCTCCGGTCCCGGGGGTCTTAAGAATCAAAAGAGGGGTCCTTGGACTGCAGACCCTCACCTAGAGTGGGGGCAGGACTCCGGGCAGACTTGACCCGGCCAAGAAGCTCCCTGACGCTCGCCGGTCCGCCCCTCAGTGGAGAACCCACATCACTGCGATTTCCTGAACCTGCGACGGATGCTGGTGCAGACACACCTACAGGACCTGAAGGAGGTGACCCACGATATTCTCTATGAGGGCTACCGGGCCAGCTGCCTACAAAGCCTGGCCCGGCCTGGGGCGCGTGATCGAGCCAGCCGCAGGTGAGAGCCCGAGCTCAGTCCTAGATGCTCCCAAGGCCCGGCCCTCACTACCCCGGACCCCGCCTTCACCATCCAGACCGATCCCCCAGAATCTTTCCCCACCCACTTTGCTGACGGCATTGGAAGGACAAGGCCCCGCCTCCTAGACCCCAACCTCGCCCCACGCCCTGCTTCGCGGCTGTGACCCACAACCAAGGGTCCCGTCCTTGATTCCCTGTCCTCCCTCCCACCCCCCCCCCCGCCCTCTAGTAAGCTTTCCCGCCAGAGCGCTACAGAGATCCCGCTGCCCATGCTGCCTCTGGCCGAGACCGAGAAGTTGATCCGCGAGAAAGATGAAGAGGTGAGCAAGTACCTCGCTTCCCACCCCCCCTCCCCGACCAAGAACCCAAGTCCTCTGCGAAGTCCCTTTCTGGCCTCGCCCGGTCCCACCGCCTGCAATCTTGCCCCGCGCAGCTGCGCCGCATGCAGGAGATGCTGGAGAAGATGCAGGCCCAGATGCAGCAGAGCCAGACTCAGGGCGAGCAGTCGGACGCACTCTGAGGCCCCCGCCCCGGCCCTGCTTTACCTCGGCTCCGCCTTCAGTCCGTCTTTTGTCCAATCCCCGAGCCTCTGGCTGCCGGGCGCTTAATCCCAGAGCCCCAAACTGAGAAGTCCGCCCCGGCGCTGGGTTCTCGGGCTAACAGGTTCCCGCAATGCCAGAGTTTGTAGCTCCGACTTTGGCCCCGCCCCTCCCCGCCCCGCCCCGGGCTTCCCACCCCGCCCCCTGACTCCCATCTCCGCCCCTCTTCCCCCAAGTTGTGACTTCAATAAAAAGTTTCCCTGAAGCCACTCGCGTCTTCGCTTTCCCAGCAGGAATAAGTAGCGGGTGAAACCGCCCCACCCAGGCCTCCGGGCCACTCTTTACTCATTCATTTGTTGGGAGCTGCCTTGGTGCCAGGCAGTGTTTCAGCCGGGCATCCCACCTGAGCCCCTCTCCCACAAATGCACCGAAGGCGCCGCAGCTAAGAAACAAAGACCAGTTGAGTTTTATTAGGAGTCGGGGTGGGGGGTCGGACTGGCAGGAGGCATTGGCCAGCAGAGGCCTAAGAGGGTCCCCTACTCCTGGTCCTTGGCGTCGCCATGCGTGATGACGTAGCAGATGTTCTTGTAGTCTACATTGCCTCCCACGTCGGGGGGGAACGCTGCCCACATGTTCCTGATCTGGGGAAAGATTCAGGGGCGTCTTCTACCGGTTGCGTACGCTCCCCTCACCCCTCCCTCTGCGTCTCCCGGGCCCCTTCCCAACTCACCTCTTCCGGGGAGAAGCGGTCGCACTGCGTGGTAAGCAGCTCCTCCAGGCTGGAGAGAGGTGACATATGGGGAGTTGAGACTGGGCTTCGTGGTTCCTTTCCACTCCCTCCCACCTCATCCTTGTTGTCATTCCTGGTATCATCTTCAAAACCGAAGTCACTGTAGATCCCTCACTGGTCTCCCAGTCTGGCCTCCCTGCTTTTGCTCTTCCCCTCCCGAATGTGCTATCAAAATGTACTCCTATTGCCCATTTCCACAGTTCTAATTTTTCCCTTATTCCCTCTCTTATACCTAACCCTTGGTAAGAATTTAAGGAGGCTTTCTGTGTGTGAGCAGCTGGAGAGGGTCACTTACAACTGCTTCTTGATGGTGCCCTTCCCCTCATGATCCAGGACCTTGAAGGCTCCAGTGATCACGTCCTCAGGATCAGCACCTGCAGGGTCAGAGGGCATGTGAAGCGGAAGGGTCCCTGAACGGTCTGTCCTTGAAAGGTCTGGGGAGGAGCGGTTGGGGGCTTAGACCCAAGACACTTCATTCACCTTTAAGCTTCTCTCCAAACATGGTCAGGAAGACGGTGAAGTTGATGGGACCACTGGCTTCCTTCATCATGGCATCTAGCTCCTCATTCTTCACATTGAGGCGCCCTGGAGCAGGGTGGGGGGAGCTGGAGTGGGGTCCTGGGGCCAAGGGTTGATCCTTCCCATAATTTCAGATCATCCCACCCACTTTTTGCCTGGGCAGGCTGAGGCACAAGGTGGGGCTAGCAGGGCTGAAACCCAAGGCTTCCATATTCCCAGTACTTCCTCAGTCTTGAGTCTTTATGGGTGGGATAAGGGGCTCACCCATGGCTGCGAAGGTGTCCCGCAGATCTTCCTTGTCGATAATGCCATCACGGTTCTGGTCGATTACCGTGAAGGCCTGCGCAAGGTAGGGGCAGGGAGGGGTTAGGTCCCTTATGGCCGGGCTTCAGCATCCCTATCCCAGGCAGATCAGATTCTGGCCCCCAGCCAGCTGTCTTCTTACATGCCAAGCAGGGAGGGGAGCAAGGAATTCTAAACCCTTCCCCTCCCCCCCCCCCAAACAGGTGCACATTCCAGGGAGGGGTATGAGGGGGGAGGAACAGCAGGGGGTGCCTTTGGTCAGCCTTCAGTCTCCCTTCTCCTCTCACCTCCTTGAACTCTTGGATCTGAGTCTGGTCGAACATGGAGAAGACATTGGAGCTTCCACCCTCTGCTGCCGCCCTTCTCCTGGCCTTTTTGGGTGCCTGGGGGGTGAGGGATGGGCAAAGGGGTCTATGGGCCAATCCCTACTCCTCTCTGGAGGCAGTGGATTAGATTCAGGGTTCTTTGGGTCATTTTTCTAAAGCAACTGTTCTGGCTCTAGGCTTCCCCTTCCTTATGACCTCTGCTGAGGGGACTTGCTTAAATCTGTATCCCTAAATTCCTGTCCTTCATCCTACCCAACAAGTGGGACTTCTCAACAAGTCCCCTTCTCTGTGCCCTGAGCCTGTCTCCTCTGAGTCCCAGACTTGTTGTGTGACCTAATCTACTCATTCACCCTGTCTGAACCTCTACTTCCTCATTTATAAAATGGGAGTTGGACTTCTTGCCTGGCTGGTCCCAGAGGGTTTGGGGAAGAGGGAGTGCAGAAAGGTGCAGAGGATGCTTTGAGAGGGACAGGTCTGTGAGTGGAGAGTCTGGGCAGATTATCCTTGGTTGGGTCCTTTAGGCCATCATTCTGTACGATCCCCATTAGTAATGCCAAGAAAGGGAGGATTCATCTTTTTTTCTCTTACTGGACTGGGAATCGGCTATGTTCTTTTCAAAAGTGAAGCTGCCCTGAGGTCTGAGGGGTCTGGGGGATTCTCACTCACCATGTCTTCGGTCTCCTGGGGGCAAGGCAGTGGCTCTGGCTGGAAGGGAGCAGAGTCAGCCTGGGGCAGTCCCTCTGGGGTTATATAGTCCTGCCCCAGGGAGCCCTCAACATTCCAAGGTAACCTTAGCCCTTTCGGTGCCCACCCCAGATACCAAAATAGCCCAGCTGAGGGCCTCTCCTTTCTTGGAGGGCCAAGCAGCAGCTGGAGCCCAGGGAGGGAGGAGGGAGTGGGTCTTGGGATGCATGTCTCACTGGGACCTGGGCAGAAAGGGATGTTCTCTTTCCCAAAAGCGGGCTGGAATGTGCCAGAGTTCAGAGAGGACCCAATCTGAGGGACAGTACTGGGGGAGAGATGAACCAGGCCCCTGTACCCCTGAGTGGGTGGGTCCAGATTTATTTATTTACTTTTGAAACATTCCTTATTTTGAAATTAATTTTTTATGGTTTTACTTATTTTTTTTAATATATATATTTTTTATTTTTAAGTAATCTCTACACCCGATGTTGGGCTCAAATTTAACCCAGAGATCAAGAGTCGCATGATCTACCAACTGAGCCAGCCAGGCACCCCTCCAGATTTAAACCCAGTAAAATTATTGAGCACTTACACTGTGCCAGGCACTGGGCTGTGCTTCGTGGGTGCATTTTGGCAAGCACAATCCCTCAACTCCCATTGTGGAGTTCACAGTCAAGTGTATGTATGCCTGTGGGTTAGTGGCAGAGTTGAAAGGGAGACAGCTGTCTGGGAAAGCTGAGGAATAGGAAAGTCTTCTACCTCCCCTTCACGGTGGAGGGGAGGGTGTTTCAAGAAAAAAAAAAAAAACGCCAAGCATAGAATGACCAGGGACCAGAGACTAGACAGAAAGCCTGCTCTGTGAGTTTGGGCTTCGTGCTTCAACTCCCTGGGTCTTGTTTCCACCCTCTATAAAATGGGTATTAATTCCCATCCCACAGAACTTGTGGATATGAACACCATTTGGGAACAGTTTAGTGAAATATAATCATTACAATGAATAGTTAGGCCCTGTCTTGGTGGACTTAGAGTCTAGCTGTGGAGACAGGATAAATGCAGAGAATGATTCACAGCATTTGGTCAGGAGTACAGAAGTAGAGAGCATAGCAGCCGTGTATGGGAGTATGGGGATGACTTTATGAAGGCCAGGAGAAGTGGGTCAGGTGGAAGTGGAGGGGCAGGTGTGCTAAGCAGAGAGCACAGACGGGCAAAGCCCTGGAGAAGTGAAAGATCAGGTTGCCAGAATGGTAATGGGGCTTGAGCAGAGGGTGCAAGGGGCTGGAGACCAGAGACTGGAGGGGCTTCAATGCCAGGCTGAGGGTTGAGAACTTGGCAGCCTTGGAAAGGTTTGAAACAGGAGAACATAATGGAATGTGAGTCTGTAATCATTTCTTTGGGTCCTATTATGAAAGTTGGAACCGAGCGGAGGGGAGTCAAAGACCCCAAGAGGACTGCTACTTGGTCACCTCCGCCTGGGGGGCTGGGTTGGCCAGTGGCCCCTTTCTCCATTCTGGGCAAGAACAAGTTTGGCTGACTGTATGACTTTGAGGTGCCCTCTCCTGGGGAAATAGTGGCTGAGGAAACCCCAGGAGGCCACGATTGGCGAGGACACCCATCTCCTTCTTCATCTGCTTCCTTTAGGACCCAGTGTCCTGAGGAAGATGCCTCCTCCGTCTCCCTCCTCCAGCCTCATGCCAATGCCTCTAAGACATTTTCTTTTCTGGGCACTGGGGCCCAGCCACCTGTTGTCTCTAAGAAGAGAGAAGGAGCCACCCTAAACTTAGCAGCTGCCCTTGGCCTCCTGCACTGGCCCCTCCCTACTTCAGTGGACAGCTGTCTCACCTTATAAGGTTACCATGGGGGTCTAGGCCCAGGGAGGAGCCTTATTCCTGGATTCTGGGAGGGGAGGAAAACTCCAAAGAGGGGAAAAGGGAAAGTGCTCAGGTAGCTTGGGCCAAATGAAAAGTGGGGAAGTTGAGGAGGAGATCAGGAGCTGTATATCTTATTCAGACACTGAATGAGAATACACAGGATCTGGGTCTGAGCTGGGAGTGAGTAGCCTAAGAGAACTCAGAAACCAAGGAGGACCTGGGCATTGGGAGCTAGGTCTGACTGAAATTTCAGGATGGTGGACTCTGTATGGAAATTTGGGCCCTCTAACCCTGAGGCTCAGAGGGATGTGGGTCAGAGAAAGGAGAGGCGTGTAAAGTCAGGGCTTTGTGTTTGTGGTCTAGGGTAGCAAGGGCGGGGGGCTCAGGAGATTGGGGTCTGGTTTCTTAGAAAATGAGGAGTATAGAGAGGTGTGGCAGTGAGGGGAGAGGAGTTGATGGGATAGGTCCTGGATACCCAAAAGAATAAGAATACAGATATGGGAGTTCCTGTTACTGGGAATTCATAGTTTGGGTCTAGGATGCCTACTAGAATGCTGGGGGGGGGGGGGCGGCACTCAGAGGATGAGGTCCAAGCAATTAGAGCCTGGATTCTGGGGAGGAGCTCAGATAGCTGGGGAGCTAGGAGAAGGACTTAAGGGCTTGGGAGGATCTAGAGAAATGGGTCGCTTAGAGGATTTGGAGGCTCTGGTTATAGTCGCCTGGGCTTTGGAGTATTGAAGTTGGTTGTGAGACCGAGATGAGAACTAGAGACGGAGTGGAGGTTGAGAGGACTTGATCAAGGCATTGGATCTGTGGTAGGGTCTCACAGACCACGAGAGTGAGGTGGCTCTGAAGCTGGATGGAGAAGGGGAGCCTAGGAGGCGCTTGACTGGCTCAGTTGGTAGAGCATGCGACTCTTGATCTCGGGGTCGTGAGTTGAAGCCGCACGTTGGGTGTGGAGCCTACTTAAAAAAGAGAGAGACAGACAGAATGGGAGCCCAGAAAGGACTCAAACAAAGCAGCGCCATGCTCTTATTGGCTAAGGGCTGCAGTAATGTGCCTGGCCCCCGCCCCCTCACAGTGCTATCCCCAACTGTCACCCCCCTTCTGCGCTTGTCTCCGGTTGTCACCGATATCCCTGGGCTGGCACCGCCTGCTGGCAGCACCCCTACACTTTGGATGCTTCCATTGGCTGAGACAGCCGTCTATCTTCCTCCCAATTGCTTAAGCGAGGGAATGCGTTTATTGGCTGACAATGCAAATTGATTGCAAATTTGGCCCGCCCCCCCCCCCCCCCCCAGCTGTCATTCTTTCGTGACCTTCTTGGGAGACTTTAAGAATTCCTCAGCCCTTCCTATTGACTGCGGATGCCGTCTGTCACTGCCCACATAGACACCACTGTCTGTCAACTTGCCCTCCACCTACTCGCCCTTTTCATTGGCTCCCTTTTTAGTATTCCTATTGGCCAGGCTAGCCTCTTCTCGCACAGCACCCGCCTCCTTCCGCGGTCATTCACTCTTTAGCCATTTTTATTGGCCAGGGCGTTCAGCCTCGCGCTTTTCTATTAGTTACTTCTTTCGTCCCACCTCCTCCTGCCTTCACCCCCCTTCTCATTGGTCTTCCAGCCCTTCTTCTTCTCCATTTCCTCTTCCCAAATTACCCAGCCCCTTCCCACCTCCAGCCCCACCCACCCTTCCCAACGATTGGCAGAAACCCAGTTCCCTCTCTCCTATTATTCGCCCAAACACTCTGACGAGGAGGGAGAAAAAAGGAGCGCGACGGCACTGCCCGCGCGCAGGCGTGAAACGCAGAAATGCTGGCCGCTTAGCCGGCACTGAGGGGTGTGCGCAGGCGCGAGGTCGGCCGCTCGCCCGGAGCAGGAGGGAGGGGGCGGCGGCGAGAGAGCGCCAGGGGTGAGAGGGCGCGAGCGAGACCCCGGCGCCTGGCGCCCCAGGACCCTTGCCACGCCTCCGCGCGCCCGGCGGCGGCCCGCGCGCCGCCCTCATCTGCGACGCGCGCCGGGCCGCGCCCTTCGCCTTCTCCTCTTCCTTGGCGGGCGGCGCGGAGCGGCCTGAGGGGCGGCGCCTTCTGCGTCCGCCCCGGCGGGGTGATGTGAGGGGTGGCCCGCGGCCATGGAGACGGGCCCGGCGCCCCTGGTGGCCCCGCCGCGCCGTCATGGCGCCCCCGCGGCCCCCTCGCCGCCGCCCCGCGGGTCCCGGGCCGGGCCTGTCGTGGTGGTGGCTCCGGGGCCGCCAGTGACCACGGCCACTTCGGCCCCCGTCACCCTGGTGGCCCCCGGGGAGGCGAAGCCCGCCTGGGTCCCTGGGCCCACCCAGACTTCGGCCCCGGCCTCGACCGTCACAGGCAGCACAGTGGTGGTGCTGACTCTGGAGGCCTCATCCGAAGCCCCGAGGGCGCAAGTCTCCGCTGACCCAGACCCCCTGGTGCCCGCGGCAGTGGCAGGAGCCGAGATGTCCGTGGCTTTGGGCCCGGGGACAGATTCTCCGAAGACGGAGGAGGCTAGAACCTCACCCGCCCCTGGACCAGGTACCCCCACCAGGACCCCTTCCAGAACAGTTCCTGGGGTTCTGACCGCCAAACCCCCGCTTGCCCCCAAGCCGGGAACCACAGCTGCCTCAGGAGTGACCGCGCGGGTTGCAGCAGTGACAGCAGGACAGGTGACAAGTGGACATGAAGCTGCAGCAGCAACATCAGCATCAACTGCACAGGCTCCAGAGGACCCCTCAGGGTCTGGCACAGGCCCTTCAGGAACTTGTGAGGCTCTGGTAACTGTCGTGACGGTCACCCCAGCTCCGGAGCCTGCTGAAAACTCTCAGGACCTAGGCTCCACGTCCAGCCTGGGACCTGGCATCTCTGGGCCTCGAGGGCAGGCCCCGGACACTCTGAGCTACTTGGACTCTGTAAGCCTCATGTCTGGGACCTTGGAGTCCTTGGCAGATGATGTGAGCTCCATGGGCTCAGACTCGGAGATAAATGGGCTGGCCCTTCGCAAGACGGACAAGTATGGCTTCCTTGGGGGCAGCCAGTATTCGGGCAGTCTGTGAGTACCCAGTGGGCACCCCGTGGGGCTTCAGGGAAGCAGAGGTTGGGGAGGAGGAAATGATCCACCTTGCCCAGATCCTGGCAGCTCAGCCTCCTCCAAGGCTCCAGGGGAGTGGCTCCAGCAGGAGTGAGCTACTTGGTGATCCCTGTCCTGCCTAGAGCATCCTGAGGTTTTGGTGGCACTTGCATGTTAGAGTTTCAGGCCAGGTGTCAGGAGTTCTGGGTTTGAGCTTTGCTTTTAGTGTGTTGTGTGCCCTTGAGCTAGTGTTTTCCCTATTTCTGTGTCTCAGTTTCCATCTCTATATAGTGAAAGGTTGAATGAGGTGATACTTAAGGTCGTCCCAGCTCCTTGATGTGAAAAACTCCAGCTGTGAGTCAGATATTCTGGAGGGTTGGCTGGGCAGGGATTCTGGTAGAGATATTTGGTCCCTGAAAGGGAAGGAGTCTGGGAGGGATGCAGTCATCTTCCCTCTCCCATAGCCCTAGGTCTGATGGGATGATGAGCTGGGGGAGGCCTGGTCGGTAGAGGGGAGACCGTGAGGGTAAGGCTCCTCTGCGAAACAGAGAAGGGCAATCTTGTGTTTTTACTGAAGGAAGGGGTTGGGGGAGGCCTCTTCCCCATTTCCTCATCTCCTCAGCCGGGCTTACTCTTTCCTAGTTCCCTCCAGGGGCCTGAGTCACTCCTGATGTGGGGGTGTGATTGCCTCTGACTTCTTCCTTCCCTCTCTCTGGGAAGGATCCTGCCCATTGTTCATGTACCGCTTTAACCTGCTGGTCAGTTCAACCTACAGCATCACCTGAGCACCCAGGTGCCAGGCCCTGTGCTAGGTACTAGGGATAAAATAGTTGTTTCAAGGCACTCGTCAAAAGGGAGAAACAAATACTTAAACAATTGATGTCAATGTATTTTAGGTTTAGCCTAGAGATCTTCACAGGATTTTGTGAGTGTTAGGGAAGGGACCTTTTGCCCACTCAGAATTCAACTGAGTCTGTTCCAAATCCTGAAGAATGAGTAGGATTTAGTCTAATCGTGTTATGTGTGTTGGGGTGGGGGGCACCTGCCTGGAGTTGGGGAAAACACTGTGGGAAGGTATTCTAGGTGTTTTATAATCCAACAAAAAACAGAAAACCTTTGATTGAGCACCAACATTCATGGTCCTAGGAAGGCAACTGAAGTTTGACCTTGGTGTTTTCCCATGCTGGAGGGATGCACTGTTGTACCCAATGTATAGGTGAAGAAACAGGATTAGAGCAGTTGAGTGAATTGCCCCACTCACACCTGGATCTGTGTGACCAGTGGCTTTCTCCTCAATACTCTGCTGCCCTAAGGAACTTGGATTGAATTGGATTTCAGTGAGCCCCTCTTGTGTGCCAGGCACGTTGCTCGATTATGTTTCTCTGCTTTGTAATTTTGTCCCTCTAAAATCTATCGTCCATGCTGGAAGAACATACTTCTGAGGCCAGGCTGACTGGGGCACATGTTACCTTAAAAACTTATGGTAGCTCTCCCCTGGCCACAGGATAAAGTCCCATGTGCTTTATTCTGCAGATGGACTCCTTATTTTCTCCCTTTGCCAGTCTTTCTGGTCTTCTCTCCCACCACTTCTCACCATGCACTTAATACTGTGGTCCTGTTGAACTGATTGTAGTCTCTCCCCCTTCATACTCAGGCTGTTCCACCTGCTAGGAATGCCTTTCTCCTCCTTCTTGTCTTGGTATGTTCTACTCAGTCCCTCCTGGCTTATAATGAAGATGTCTCCTCCTCTAGGAAGCCTTTCCTGATATCCACTGCCCCTACTCCAGTCAGTGCCTCTCCTGTGCATTTTTGTTATTGCATTTCCCACACCACATTGCAGTTATCTCCCCTGCAAGCTTGTGACCTTCTTGAGGGCAGGAAAGATATTACCTAATTCTTCCTGATCCTTAGTAGGGTTTGGAACCAACTTATGATAGAAATTAATGAGCAATGATGGGCGCCTGGGTAGCTCAGTTGGTTAAGCGTCTGACTTTGGCTCAGGTCATGATCTTGAGGTTCGTGAGTTTGAGCCCTGTGTCAGGCTCTCTGCTGACAGCTTGGAGCGTGGAGCCTGCTTCAGATTCTGTGTCTCCCTCTCTCTGTGCCCCTTCCCTGCTCACGCTCTGTCTCTCTCTCTCAAAAATACATAATAAATATTTTTAAAATATTAATGAGCGATGATTAAGTGGTTCTAAGACAAAAGAAACTAATAGTTAATGAGCCCATCCATTTGCCAGTCCTTTATATACAGTTTCTCAGTAGTTCTCTCATACCTTTGTGATGTAGATGGTGGCATCCCTTTTTGACAGATGAGGAAGAGATTCAGGTTATCTCTTGCCAAGATTTCCCAATTTCTAATGGACAGAACTGGGATTTGAGCTCAGGTTGGTCTGGAAATTCAAGCGCTTTCTTCCATTCCACTCATTTCCTGGTACTGGCTCCTACAAGTAACTGTTTCAAGACTCCTGGGGTATCTTGAGTGTGAAGCGGTGACAGAACAATGGGCAAACAGTGCAAGGAAAGCTTCATTTGCTTGAGAATCTCGGGTGACTTCAGGAAGGAGGTAGAGGGAATTGCAGGTGGCCCAGGGGATCTCAAGAGTCTGATAGGAGGAAACTCAGTTGCTTCTAAGGAGGCAGAGAAGTATATTTATATTTGTTCTGTATTCTGTTTTATGGATAACAATTGCTCTTACTGAGCACTTGCTATTATATAACCTCCCAAGTAGATCCTATTTTTTTCTCCACCTTACAAATGAGGAAATCGAGGCTTAGAGGAATTCTATGACTTGCCCAAGGTCACACAATGAGTAAGTGGTAAAGCTAGAACTTGGACCCAGGTCTAATGCAAACTGTGGCTTTTAAATATTCTGTACCCTCTCTCTAAACTTGTATGTGCCATAAGCAGGATTTGAACACACCCAACATGTACAGAGATCCAACATGAGAACACCATCTCTGTACAGAGATTCCTTCCAAGGGAAGAAGTCCTTTCAGTGTGGTGAACTAGGCCCTTCGATGGCTAAGTGGCCAGATATCCTGATATTTAGTAGCTCACAAAATGCTTTTACATCCAGTCTCTCATTTGAGCCTGGGGAGGTGGGTGGCTTGCTTCAGTTCCACCAGCAATCCATGTTTTATACCACTGCTATTGACCCTTTCCATGCTTTCTTCATCCTGCAGAGAGAGCTCCATTCCTGTAGATGTGGCTCGGCAGCGGGAACTCAAATGGCTGGAGATGTTCAGTAACTGGGATAAGTGGCTGTCACGGCGTTTCCAGAAGGTTTGGAAGGCTGACTGGTGGGCAGGGCAATGGACAAGTTGGGAGGGGGTTAGGGAGAGCTCATATACTCCAGGGAAGCCATGATAGTATTTGTTCTCTAGACCACATTGGGGATGGGTGGTTCTTGGGCCTGGGGGGAGGAGTAGTTTTAAAGATAGAAGGCCAGGCCAGGTCCAGTGGAGTCAAGCCAATGAGATGTGGGAGGGCTGTCCCAGGAAGCCTGAGGACTGCTGGGGAAAGCCTGGAGGCTATGCCAGCCCCTGAAGCTGTCACCCTGCCTGCCACTCTGCCTTAGGTGAAGCTGCGCTGCCGGAAGGGGATCCCCTCCTCCCTCAGAGCCAAGGCCTGGCAGTACCTGTCCAATAGCAAGGAACTCCTGGAGCAGAACCCTGGCAAGTTTGAGGTGTGTCCAGGGTATGGGGACATGTGATACTGTGTGAAGGGTATCATCAGTCCCCCTAGATCCTGAGATAATCCCTGATGTCCCACTGCAGGAGCTGGAACGGGCTCCTGGGGACCCCAAGTGGCTGGATGTGATCGAGAAGGACCTGCACCGCCAATTCCCTTTCCATGAGATGTTTGCCGCTCGAGGAGGGCATGGGTAAGATGGCCTGATCACGTGGGTCAGTCTGTAGAAGGCTCCAGGTGGATACAGGGCTGGGTTGAAAGCTGTTCTTGCCCTCCAGGGCTTCTAGGAAAGTGGTCCTTAATGTATTGAGTGTCAAGCCATATTGAGGGAACTGTCCTGGGAAGGAGATTCTGACTCCGGGCTGGGGGGTTGTTGGAGGGGAGATGGAGAGGCACAACAAGGATTTATTGAAGAGGTTGCATTCGAGTTGGGTTTTGAAGGTTAGATGGGAGCAGAGCCAGGGGCAGGTTTTTCCTGGCTGGGGGTTTATATAAGCTGTCTCTGGGATGTGGGGTTGAGTGGAGCTGAGGCTGGAAAAGCAGTTTCGGGTCAGATCACCAGAGGGCCTTAAAAATTGTTCCGAGGCACTTGTACTTTTGTTCTATATGCTAGACTTCCCCAAGATGTATATATATCACTCCTTAGTAATATGCAAGATGGTATTAGGTGACTCTCAGATGCACATTTTTCATCAGTTGGTTCATCTTTTCAGCAAATATTTAACTGAACACCTGCTATCTGCCAGGAACTGGTCTAGTCACAGATGATAGCAGTTAACAAGACAAAAACTCCTGCCCTTATGGGGCTTATTACATTTTAGTGAGGATAGACAATAAGTAAATAAGACAAAGAAGGAAAGTATGTTGTATGTGAAAGGGTGGTAAGCATTAAAGAGGAGTTTAAAGCAAGAAACGGGAATAGAGAATGTGAATGGAGATGTGGTTATAATGATCTGACTTGTGTTTTAAAAGGATCATTCTGGCTGCTGTGCTGAGAATAGTATAAGGAGACAAGGACGGAAGCAGAGAGACTTGTTAGAAGACTATTTCCATAATCCAGGAGAGAGAGTATGATAGATATATCAGAATGGTAGCTATGGAACTATGGGGAAAAGTGGTTGGATTCTGTCTATATTTTGAAAGTAGAGCCAAAAGGATTTGCCAATAGATTAGATGTGGACTGTATGAGAGAGAGACAGAGAGAGAGAGACAGAGAGAGAGAGAGAGAGAGAGAGAGAGAGAGATTGGAATTAAGGCCGACTCTGAAGGTTTTGGGCCTGAGAAACTAGACAAATGGAGTTGTTCATATATTGGTGTGGATGAGAAAAGGAGGTTAGAGGGGTATGTTAAGAGCTCAGTTTAGGAATGTGAAGTTTGAAATGCTAATTGGACATCCAGATGGAGAAGTCAAGAAAGTTGGATGTACGACCTGTATAAGTCTGGAATTTGGGGAGAAGTTTAAACTGGAGGTAAGCTGGAGATTGAGAGTTACTGGCCTCTAGATGGGACTAAATTTCACCTGTGGGATTGGACGAGCTCATCAAGGCAGCAAGTGTAGATACAAAAGGAAACTCAGAGATTGAGCCCTGCAGTTCTAACATTTCAAGAATGGGAAGATAAGAACGAACTAGCACAGGAAGGAGAAACTAGAGAGGTAGAAGGAGAACCAGGGCAGTGTGATTGCTGGAAGCAAATCGAAGAGGGGTTTTGGGACCAGTTGTATGGAATGCTGCTGATGGGTCAAGTAAAATCAAGTCTGCAAATTGACCTCTGGACTCAGCACAGTAGAGGTCATTAGTGATCTTGATAAAGGCAGTTTGCACAGGGCAGTAGTGTAGAGCCTGACTGGAGAATGGGAGGAAAGAGATTAAAGACAGCAAGTCTGTATTCTGAAGTTTTGCTGACTAGGTAAAGAGAGAAATGATGTAATGTTTGGAGGGGAAGGGGGGTAGTCAAGAGACTTTTTTTGTAACATAGAGGAAATAACAGATACTGGTATGCCACTGGGAATGATCTAGTAGGGAGAGAAAAACTGATGATGCAGGAGAGGTGGGAGGCTTGCTGGAGTGATGGACTGTGTAGGTGAGAGGGGATGGGACGCAGTACCCAAGTGGAAAAGCTGTGTTTGGCCAGGACCACAGACAGTTCACCCACAGCAACAGGGAGAAAGCAGGGACACAGATGCAGGTAGGTGGGTAAAAATAGCATGGGAGCTTGTGGGAGTTACATGTTTAATAGGTATTAGGTAAAATAACTAGTACATCAAACCTGTCATTTCATGGATGCTATTGCTAAGTGGAGAAAAAATATTAAGTAAATAGTACTGGGGAGGTATGCAGGTAAAACACAAGATGACACTTCAATGACTGAATTTGGGGATGTAAGAGGTTATTACTTTTTTCTGGGTAAGAAATGAAAGTCTGAGCTACGGAATGGCTGTGGAGGTAGAGAGAAGGAACAGGCATGAATGAAACTCAACATGTAGTGTTGATAAGACTTGATTAGCCACGGGGAGTGATGTAGGGCTCTCTTTTCCAACGTGGGGCTAAGTGAATGGAATTCTCAGACACAGCAATGGGCACCCTCAAGAGGACAGGTCTAGGGCAGAGATTTTATTCTTTGCGATACAGAGACACGAGAAAGGTCTGAGGCACAGCTGGCTTCTCAAGCCTTCACCAAGAACCAGGGCCCAATGGACATGTTGGCAGAGAACTGATGAAATCCACTGAGGCAGATAGGGCAGGCCCTGCTCTGGGGTGATCAAAGAATTCAGACAGTGCTACGGGAGGTCTGATGCTGTGGACAGTGGAAGCTTTCTGAAGAAGGTGACCTTGAAGGTCTATGGGGTGGTGGCAGATGAAGGATGGAGAGAGAGCACATCCTGTGCTGGGGAATGGGTAGGGAGCACATAGGATGTGGAGGCAAGGGTGGAAAGCTGGAGCCTGGAATGCTTTGATGATGGTCTCGGTCATTGGCTTAACCTTGATAGCAGTGCTAGGAAGGTCGGTGGAGGTGCGTGGTGGTGAACCTCTGAGGTTAATCTGGAACTGGATCTAGGAGGGGTCTGGGCTGGGGCTGGTTGTGGGGGGCAGGCTTAGTTTGGGGCAGAGAGCCCCCAGCTCCTGTGATTGCCCTCATGGTCTTTCCCAATACCCACAGGCAACAGGACCTGTATCGAATCCTGAAGGCTTACACTATCTACCGGCCCGATGAGGGCTACTGCCAGGCCCAGGCCCCAGTGGCCGCCGTGCTGCTCATGCACATGCCTGCTGAGGTCAGCATACGCTGGTCCTGGTTGGGGAGGGACTGGGAGGACCTTGGCCCACAGTGGTGATGGGGGAGCTCTCTGCTCCCTGTTTCTCAGGCCCCTCCCTCCTTCCTTGTTCTCGCTCTTCTCAGCAAGCTTTTTGGTGCCTGGTGCAGATCTGTGACAAGTACCTCCCCGGTTACTACAGTGCAGGGCTGGTGAGTGTCTGGGGGCTGGGTGCACCCAAGGTTGTGACTTTCTCCTGAGGCTGCAGGGAGGTCCTTGTCCTGCCTCCTCCCTCTCCCCCCCCCCCCCACCTTTTGTCCTTTTGTCCCTCTGCTCTGGGCCTCTCCCACTGAGGTGAGGATCCCCCACTAGGGACAGTCCTACCCCACGGGAGCCACAGTAGGCCTCTTCTCATGGCTCATCCCACTTCCAGGAGGCCATTCAGCTGGACGGAGAAATCTTTTTTGCACTGTTGCGCCGGGCCTCCCCGCTGGCACACCGACACCTGCGGCGGCAACGCATTGACCCCGTGCTCTACATGACAGAATGGTTCATGTGCATCTTTGCCCGCACCCTGCCCTGGGCTTCAGTGCTGCGTGTCTGGGATATGTTCTTCTGTGAAGGTACTTCTGTAGCCGTTCAGGCCATGAGGGGGCCGGGGTTTCCATGGTGGCTGCCAGAGAGTGGCCTGCTGCCCGAAGTTACCTCTGGGACCTAGGCTTCCCTGTAAGCAGTCTGGGGGCTGGAGAAACTGGGGCCTAGTCTTGGCTCTGCTATCAGTCCAGAACCTACTGTTCCTCTCAGGAACTCGAAACCCATGGCAGCTCATTTCCCTTCGTGGGACCTCAGTTTCCTCATCTGTACGGTTGGCAGTAGACAGGGATGGGGCCTGTTGAGTCCCTTCTGACTGGGACACACTGAGGTCCCAGCCCTGATCACCCGCGCTCTCTTCTTTCTGACCTTGCAGGCGTCAAGATCATCTTCCGCGTGGCCCTGGTGCTGCTGCGTCACACGTTGGGCTCAGTGGAGAAGCTGCGCTCCTGCCAAGGCATGTATGAGACCATGGAGCAGCTGCGCAACCTGCCCCAGCAGTGCATGCAGGAGGACTTCCTGGTGCACGAGGTAGGCCGTGGCCTTAGCACACCCACACCTGCTTCAGCCCATCCCCATCCTCACCTTCACTCCGGTACCCGTTTCTTCTCCGTCTAGGTGACCAACCTCCCAGTGACAGAAGCACTGATTGAGCGGGAGAACACAGCCCAGCTCAAGAAGTGGCGAGAAACCCGGGGGGAGCTGCAGTATCGGCCCTCTCGGCGACTACATGGCTCCCGGGCCATCCATGAGGAGCGTCGGCGGCAGCAGCCACCCCTGGGCCCCTCCTCCAGCCTTCTTAGCCTCCCTGGCCTCAAGAGCCGAGGCTCCCGGGCAGCTGGAGGGGCCCCCTCCCCACCCCCTCCTGTCCGCAGGGCCAGTGCTGGGCCTGCCCCAGGACCTGTGGTCACCGCTGAGGGACTGCATCCATCCCTTCCTTCGCCTACCGGCAACAGCACCCCACTGGGTCCCACCAAGGAGACTCGGAGGCAGGAGAAGGAGCGGCAGAAACAGGAAAAGGAACGTGAGAAGGAGCGGCAGAAACAGGAGAAAGAACGGGAGAAGCAGGAGAAGGAGCGGCAGAAATGGGAAAAAGAGCAGGAGAAGGAGCAACAGAAGCAGGAGAAGGAACGGCAGAAGCAGGAAAAGAAGGCCCAAGGCAGGAAGCTCTCACTGCGTCGAAAGGCAGATGGACCCCCAGGCCCCCAGGATGGTGGGGACAGGTCCTCCGCATCTGAGGCCCGGCAGGATGCTTACTTCTGACCTCTGTCCCCGGGGCTGGACTGCATGGCCTCCCTTGTTTTCCCCTCAGTCAGGAGCAGGCCTGGCCTGGGGTGCTGCCCCGAGCTTCCTGGGCAGACTGTCCTTCTGGGGAAAGTGGTTTGATTTCCCATCTCCTTGCCAGCTGCTGATCCCTACACAGCTGGGACAGTGACAGTGCATGGGGCAGCTGCCTTTCCTCGGGGCAGGTGTGAACAAGTCTGGAGCCCCTTCACCTCCAGTTAGGTCCTGCTGGGGTCTCTGGCACTCCTGCCCCGATTTCCTTTGGGGTTCTTTCCCAGGTGCAGTCCTGATTGGCCTTTTGTCACCTCAGGGGTGACTTGGCAATGGGAATCAGCAGTTTTCAGATTCTTACACCAGTTGCTCCCCTTATCCATGAGTGGAGCTGGGTTCCTTTTTCCCTTCTTCAGCCCTGCTGGTCTCCCCCACTTCCTGGCTGGGGGCCACGGCTCTCCTTGCTCTACTTCTGGACATCTCTGTTGTAATTATGTACAGAGCAGCTGGTCGGCCCAGGGTGGGGGTGCTTGCTCTGTCTTCTATCCTTTGGTTCTCCTTCCATAATGTTCTCGCACTCGTTTATTTAAGGGGACATGCACTGGCACAGGAAATGTCCCCCCTTTCCCCACCTACCATTCTCCTTGTTCTCTTTCACCCACCCTCCTCTGTGTTCTCAGGCCTCTCCTGCTTTGTCTTACCAGGGCCCCTGCCTTCCACCTTGTTTCCCCTCCAGCCCCTATCTGGGTAAGGGGTCTTCCCCTGAGCTCCAGGGGGTGGAACCCAATGTTTACATTCTCTTGTCTCTGCTCCCACCCTGTGCGGCGCTTCGAGGAATCAGAAAAGAACCTGCTGTTGTACCTGGGCCTGTCTCCTGCCTTGTTATTTGATAAAGGGAGTTAGAATAAGAACTAGGTGGGGTGGGGGTGGGGAGGAAACAATGGAGCAGGCCAGGATCTGGGTGTCTGCTGAAGCACTCAGCTGGTCTTGGCAGGGAGGGACCTTTTGGCCTTTGGTCCATCTTTCAGTCACTCGTCAACAACTGTTGAGCTCCTGCTCCCCCTTCGCCTGGGATCTGCTGCCTCTGTTGTCACTGGACTGAAGTCCTCTACGCACCACCTGCAGCACCCGGATCTCTTTCCCAAAGTGCTCGTGCAACTCCTGGAAGCTGGAGGGGGGACTGAGGGTGGCTAGGAAGCCACAGTCGTCTGGGGGTGAGCTGGGTTCTTGGCCAGCTGCCTGGCACAGCTCCCGGTACTGGGCCTCCAGTGGGGGTAGTAGCGCCACCAGCCGCCTCCAGCTCACCCCAGCCAGTGCCCACAGCCACGCTGCCAGCTCTCCCTGGTTTTCTGCTGCCAGCTTGTAGGTCCGCCCACCTTCTGTGCCCTCAGCCCCGGGGGTCAAGATGGTAAAGGCATAGGGTTCTGTGGCCCCGAGGCGTGGCTCCACCTGGCAGTTTTCTAAGAGGATGAGGCCCAGGGGTGTGCGGTCTGCCTGGTGCTCCAGGTAGAAGAGGAGGTTTCCCCGGAGGACAAACCAGCGGCGTTGATAGCTGATATTTCGGGCTCCCTTCTTTAGCAAGATGCCCTCCCGGTCTGGAGCCTGTGTTCTGTATCCGTGGAAGAAACTGAGCACGGACTTTCGGTGCAGTTTCATGGTAGTTCAATCTGGGAGTTAACCCTGGGGGCAGGAGAGAGGAGGGGTGGTCTCATTATCATGGGTACCCCATGCTGCCCTCCTGGGGCTCCAGTAGGTTCTTCCTGGGCATAGCCTTAGTCTAGTGGGATTCAGGACTGTCCTAAAGAGCTAGAGGTCTTGTCCCCACAGCACAGGGACCCATACCCACCCCCCCATCCCCCCCTTTAGCTCTCCCCCTTGGGCCAGCTTACAGATTCTGGGCTGGGGCCGCTGGGGCCCTACTTGCCAGCAGTGGGGCTTTATCCTGAGGCTGTGGTCTGAGAGAGAGGCATTGTTGCCTCTTTCCAGGCCTACCTGAGATCGGGGCACAAGAGGCTTCTAGCCTGGATTCTGGACACAGGAACCACTGTCACCTGTACGGTGATGGCTCTTCCCACCTCTGAAACCAGGAACTCAACCAGGGGACAGGCGTGGGGTAAATGACTTCCCCTGGGTCCTAAAGAGAGCTGGGTTCGTAAAGTGCCTTCAAAGCCAGCTGGGCGCTCCAGGCGGGCCATCGTGGGAACTCGGTCTCTCCTCAGGGAGAAGAGCAAGGCCGCACCTCGGACTAGGAGAGGACAGAACTGGACGCTGACTGGGAAAGCAGGATTCCTATGGAGACGGTGAGGGGCACAAAGCCCTTGGCCAACCCTGGGGAAAGGTGACTCAACTCTGTAAAGGGAACCGGGCCGAAACCCACTGTCCCACTTCGTCCCTCCATGATGCTGGGCGCCCCTTTAAGTAGTGTGCTTCACTTTCTCCTCAGAGTCTCTAACTGCTGTAGGAGGGAATCTAAACCGCATCCGGCCATCCCTATCGTCTGATCAGGGTCTAGGCGTTCATTTGTGGCCTGTTCTCTCCGTTGTCGCCCCCAAACTGCTCACGTCACCCTGGGGAGGGCGGGGTTGTCTTCCCCGCTCTCGGCGTACTTCCGCCCGCTTTTCCAGTTAGTCATCTAATCGGAGTGAAGCCACTTCCGGCCTTCTCTGGAGCCTTCCGCAGTTCTCTTCCGGGTGATGGCGCCCGGCGCCCCGGATGTAGCCCTGGTGAAAGTCTCTCTTTTTCTTCCCCCACGGCCTCCCGTGGATCCTGAGGTGAGCGCGAGCCGGTGGGGCTTCTCGAATCCCCGCGGCTCTGCCGCCTCTCTTTGTACACTTAGGCTTGTACACTTAGCCCGGGACAGTTGGGGGTCACCCCGCGGAGCTGGGAGTTCAGCGCGGGGCGGAGGGGGTGGCCAGGACGCCAGGTCCTGGGTCCGTCCAGGCCCCGCGGGCTCTGAGGGAGCTGGGGGTGGAGGAGAGGGTGTCAGCCCGCGGATCCCCGTCGCACCCAGGACTGCGGGGGCTAGGGATTGGGGGGGTATGTGGGGGAGCCTGCCTTTTTTCGTCAAGGGTGGGGGTTGCCCGTGGGGCGCCCCTCTGCGCCACCGCCCCTCCGCCCCCGCTCCAGCAACTCTTTTGGATGCCGAACCAAGTCCCGGGGGCCTCCTGGCGGCCAGCTTCCCTTTCGGCCCCTCATTTTGTGCTCCCTCTCCTCCCGAGCTGGATCTAGTGCGTACCGGGTGATTATTTGTTGTGCTGGGGCTCTTCCGCGGTGAGTAGCCTCGCCCACTTCCCTTAATCTGCATCCTTTCTCTTGGCTCAGCCCAGGGAAGGCTCTTCAGTCCAGTCATGCCAAAGAGGAAAGTGACCTTCCAAGGTGTGGGAGATGAGGATGATGAGGATGAAATCAGTGTTCCCAAGAAGAAGGTGAGGGGGCCAGACTCCTGCATTCTTAGGAGGAGTGAGGGGAGAGAAAGAACTAGAAGCCAGAAGAGAAGGAAGGGGGCGGGGGGCACAGAAAGCAGAGAGGGGGCTAGCTTTTCCGTGTTCCCTGGGAAATGGGTTTGGAGAATTTCCAGTTGGGGAAGGTTTTGAAGAAAACTCTACCTGGGGTATTTTGAGGAATAGCCAGTAACCTGCGTCTCTCAACTTGCTGGCCCTTCCTCACAGCCAGTGGATCCTGTGGCTGGGGCAGGGGGTCCTGGGAGCCGCTTCAAAGGCAAACACTCTTTGGACAGTGATGAGGAGGATGATGATGAAGAGGGGGGGTCCAGCAAATATGATATCTTGGCTTCGGAGGATGTGGAAGGTGAGCTAAACCCAAGAATTGATTCTTCTGGAGGAACAGATAGAGCTTTGGGGGATGGGGGGGGTGGCAAGGGCGCACGCACGTGCACGTGTGTGTGTGCATGTGCGCGTGCGTGCACCCAGCACGGGATGCCTGTGTCTTTCATGCAGGTCAGGAAGCAGCCACGCTCCCCAGTGAGGGCGGTGTGCGGATCACACCCTTCAACCTGCAGGAGGAGATGGAGGAAGGCCACTTTGATGCTGATGGCAACTACTTCCTGAACCGGGATGCTCAGATCCGAGACAGCTGGCTAGACAACATTGACTGGGTGTGGCCCAGGGGCTGACATGGTGGGGGCCTGGAGGCAGCCAGTGCTGGGCTTGGGCCCTGCTCACGGTTTGTAGGAGATAACCACCCCCACCCCTGTTTTCACATTACAGGTGAAAATCAGGGAGCGGCCACCTGATCAGCGCCCACCGTCCGACTCAGAGGAAGAGGACAGCCTGGGCCAGACACCAATGAGTGCCCAAGCCCTTCTGGAGGGCCTTCTGGAGCTGCTGTTGCCAAGAGAGACCGTAGCTGGTGCACTGAGGCGTCTGGGGGCCAGAGGAGGAGGCAAAGGGGGCAGCAAAGGGGGTGGGCGGCCCAGTTCCCCCCAGCGCTTGGATCGGCTCTCTGGGTTGGCCGACCAGATGGTGGCCCGGGGCAACCTTGGCGTGTATCAGGAGACAAGGGAACGATTAGCCATGCGGCTGAAGGGGTTGGGGTCCCGGACCCAGGGACCCCCTGAGCCCACACCCCCTCCCTCTCTGGACATGTTTGCTGAAGAAGTGGCAGAGGGGGAGCTGGAGACCCCAACTCCTACGCAGAAGGGAGGTAAGATTGGAGGGCAGAGGAGGAGTGCTGGGGGCAGGGGCAGGGGCAGGGGCCAGGGAACTTGAGGCCCAGATGGCCTTGTCTGTTGTTTTAGAAGCAGAGTTGCCAGGAGATGGTCTGGTGGACGTGATGTGGGAATATAAGTGGGAGAACACAGGGGATGCTGAGCTGTATGGGCCCTTCACCAGCACCCAGATGCAGGTAAGCCCCTTTCTACTTCTTTCTGCCACTTCTCTTCTCCCCCACCGCCCATACCAGTCCTTTCTCAGCTCTTGCTCTCTTTTCCTGCAGACCTGGGTGAACGAAGGCTACTTCGCAGATGGTGTTTATTGCCGGAAGCTGGACCCTCCTGGTGGACAGTTCTACAACTCCAAACGCATTGACTTTGACCTCTATACCTGAGCCTGCTGAGGGCCCGGTTTGGTGGCCCCTTCTTTCCTGAACTCTCTGGAGGAGGCCCCAGCTGCCTCAGGCAGTGAGGACTTGAGGGGCCACTTTTCAGTCAATTTCCCTTTCCCAATAAAAGCCTTTGGTTACATATTAGGGCCTTGGCTGTGCTGATGGCCAGAAGCCAAGGACCCCTTTGGACTCGCCTCATGAGTGTTTTCTCATGAAGTTCCTTCTTGGGAGTTTCTGGTTATTTGAACCACTTCACCTTTGTCACTCTGGGGGCAGAACCAGGGCTGTCAGGTGGCCTCTGGAGTTTCCTCACCATCTAAAAATCCCTTTCACTCACATGCTGTCCTCCGGTATCCTCAGAGGGGACTCCTATTTTGCAGTTGTTAGGTCTTTGGCCTTCAGAGCCTCAGAGTCTCTGTCTTTGTAGCCGGTGTAAGGTAGAGCACCAGAAGTGGAGATTTTAGGCCTTGGGGGTTGGGACATCTGTTTGGGGGGAGTAGGAAGCCTGGTATCCACTGACTCCACTGTATTAGGCTTTGTAGGGGAAGTGCATACTCAGTGTTGGCACTCGAAAGCCCCTTCAAGGCCACCTGGGCCAACCCCTGAACTGGCACAAAGAGGTGGCACAAAGAGGGCCAGTGCCTCCCTGGAGCTCACACAGCAAATCAGAGAGCTGGCCCAGCCCCAGTGGGCTTCTTTTCCCAGACCTTTCTTCGCACCCTTGAAGTCCTGTGAGGTTTACATTTCCTGAGCTCCCAGTGTGCGTGGGCAAGTGCGGTGAAGGAGCTGAGATAAGTGGGTTAGTCCTCTTCCAGGAATTCAGATTCTGGGGGGTGTGGTTGGGAGGGAGACTGGTATAATTGTATTGTCTGGACCTAGCACCTCCCACCTCTCGCCAGTGCTGCCTTCTGCCTCTTTCTTGTACCAAACTAGGTTGAACCCTCCACTTTTCTACCTTGGTTGTCCATTGGAGTCTCAGGGGAGCTGTAAAATTACTCCTCAAATTCTAAACGAATTAGTCTAGATAGTGGCTCAGTGGGTGGGGCTTTTTGAAAGCTCCCAGGTGTTTTCCAACGTGTGGACAGGTGGAGAGCCACTGGGCATGACTCGGGACTGAGGTTACACCCGGAGAGGCCACTTCCCAGGTCCTGCTGTGGTGGCAGAGCTGAGCGTGTGTGGCCAGGGTTCTGCTGATCTGAAACAGGATTGCTGAGCACCAGGACCCCAGGTGGAAGGATCCAGGCTTGGAAGTAGGAAAGACGGCAGGTTGGGGATATTTGATGCTCTAGTGAGGCCTCCAACTTCTGTATTAATTGGGTCCATGCCGGTGCCAGCCCAGACTTAGTGGTCACTGATTCCAAAATGCCTTCAGTTGTAAGAAGTGTTTATGTGTCATTAAGAAAACCCTGCCAATTGCATTTGTAAGATGTCCTTGATTAAGAGGTGCATCTGGATTTCAGAAGTGAAAAGCAATACAGCTGGTCACCTTTATAACCCCAATGACTGACTGACTCATGGGAGGTGTTTACTGTTGGGTGAATAGATGAAAGCCAAGGGGGCGGTTCCCTTGGATGTACCACTGGCACCTCGGGCTCCACACATCCAGATGTCACCCCATCTACCCCTCACAGTGTCCTCCTGTGATCACCTTCCTGATGTCAGGCTGTGTAGGCAGAATAATGGTCTCCCGGCGATGTCCATGTCCTCAACAAAATCTGAATATGGGACCCTACGTGGCAAAAGAGACTTTGCAGATGTGATTAAACTAATGACTGACGTGGGCAGGGGGGGCGTGCTATCCTGGATTATAGAGGTGGGTGGGCCCAATGTCATCACAAAGGTCCTATAAAGTAAAAGCGGAGGGTCAAACACAGCTGCTGGCTTCGAAGATGTAAGACCAGGCCATATGCCAAGGAATGCAGTGGCCTGTAGAAGCTGGAGAAGGCAAGAGAACAGTCCTTCCTGAGCTGCTACCAAAAAAAAAAAAAAAAAAAAAAAAAAAAAAAAAAAAAAGCCCCACTGAGGATTTGAACCCAGTGAAAAGCATTGTGGACTTCTGACCTCCAGAATCCTAATAAAGTTATGTTATTTCAAGCCACAAAGTTTGTGGTTATTTGTTACAGCCCTGATAGGAAACTAACACATACCCCACCTAGCTGAATGCCTCTCCCCTTCCACGAGCATCACTGGAGTTCTCTTCCCTTTGGCTGTGGCCCTGCTGCAAGCCCCTATCAGCACTTCACTCCTTTGCCTTTCCTAAAACTGTTAGGTGTGTACATAAAATTACTATTTTTTACCAAGAGATTTACTGAGATGTAATGCACCCATTTGAAGTGTACACAGTTCAGGAGGTTTTTTTTTTTTTTTAGAACATTCACAGGGTTGTGCAGCCATCACCACAATTTTAGAGCATTTCTGTCAACCGTGGAAGAAACCGCCCCTCTTACTCCCCACCCTCCTCATCCTCCAGTCCCTGGTAACCACTAATCTACTTCCTGTCTCTGTAGAGTTGCCTATTCTGGCCATTTCGTACAAACGGACTCCTACAATTTGTGGTCTTTTGTGTCTTCTGTATCTACTTAGCCAGTTTTTGAGATTAAGCCATGTAATATGCAATAGTAATCTTTTTTATTGTTGACTCTTCCACCGTATGAAGGTATGGTATATTACCATTAACTAAACCTCACACTTTCTTTGGGTTTTACTAATTTTTCTCTTCTGTCCCTTGTCTGTTCCAGAATATCTTCTGGGACACCCCTTCACGTTCAGTGATCATGTCTCCTTAACCTCTGGTCTGACAATTCCCCAGAGTTGTTTTTGCTGACTTTTGACAGTTTTGAGGAGAATTGGTTAGGTATTTTGTAAAATATTCCTCAAATTTGGGTGCATTTTTTTTTGGTCTGGGATTTTTCTCGTGATTGGATTTGAGTTATGGTTTTGGGGAGGGAGACCATGGAGGTGAAGGCCCTAACCTTTTACTGGAAACTTATAATGGCTTCATTTCCCTCGAGATAAAGTTCAAAAGCTTGAAGGTGACTGAGAAGGTCTTCCAGGGCCTGGCTCGATGCAGCCCCTCCAGCTCCACATCTGCCTTTGCTTTCCTTCTCCATTTTCTTCCCTGATTCCAGGCTCCAGCCTTATCCCAGAACAGGGCAATTTGATTTCTCCAGGCCTGGCCAGTGATGCCTTTCTCTTCTCTATCTGGGAAAGACCAATTAATAGATCTGTTGTACTTAATTCTAGGTCTCCTTTTTTTTTTTATGTTTATTTTCTTATTTTGAGAGAGAGAGAGAGAGAGAGCGTGCGCGCGCGCGCGCACACACACACACACACACACACACACACAAACAAACGGGGGAGGGGCAGAGAGCAAGAGGGAGCCACAGAAACCAAAGCAGGCTCCAGGCTCTAAGCTGTCAGCACAGAGCCCAATGTGGGGCTCGATCTCGTGAACCACGAGATCATGACCTGAGCCGAAGTTGGACACTTGACCAACTGAGCCACCCAGGCATCCCTAGGCCTCCCTTTCCTACAGGCTTCCTAATAATCCACTCCCCACCCCCCTGGTTGGTCATTGTTTCTTCCACTGTGCCCAATAGCACAGATGTCTGGCCCCATACCCAGAGCAGTTTTTGCTGGCCTGTCTCCACCAGTTGGTCTGAGGAGTTCAGTGCTGATGAATGACTAGGGGATGAGCCAAGTCTTTCCCGGTGGGACTGTTTGTCCTTGCTGTCCCAGAAGGGGTGAGGTGTGACCTGGATGGGCAGTGTACAGGTGTCTAGACCCAATAGTCTCTCAGGGAGCAGGGCTGAAGGATCAGTAGGGTCATTTTTACTGAGGCCATGGGCAAATTTACAGGGGGGCTCAAGGTCAAAGCTGCAGATGTCATCCCTGTATCTGGGACACCAGAGCCTTTTGTCTGTGGCAGACCATTTTCCAGAAGACTAGCAAGAGTGGGAGAAGGCGAGTCCAGGCTCAGGCTGTCACACCCTCCCCTGGGCATCTGGTGGGGTCCTGGGGGAGACAAGGATGGCGGAGGACTTCAAAAAGAAGTTAAAATTGGCAAAGAGTCAGGCTCCACAAAGCCCATGGAGTTTGGGGGTCCCTTAATGCCTTTGACACATCTGTCACCCCTTCCAGACCCACCTGGCTGGTTTGATGCCTCTTTGCAGGGCCACTAATGCCAGGCTCCCAGGCAGTGGGGAGGCCTGAGACTGAGCGGCTTGCCTTCCATTCTGCTCCCAGCCAGGGCCAAGTCGAAGCCCTGGAGATGCCCAGCTCTTCCTGACACTGAGACCCAAGGGGAGTTTCTTTCAAGGGCGGATTTGGAAGCGGATGTTTTGCATGAGGCCCAAGGGTGGATGACGTTTCTTCCGAACTCCACATGGAGGCCAGGCTTGCCCCTTGGTCCTTTCTGGCCATTCCCCGGGTTCAAGGGTATGCCGTTCTGTGGTTGGTTCAAGCGGCCACCAGACCTCCTTTTGCCCCCTCCGGGGGGCCATCCCAGCACACATCTCCCTCTGGCCAAGTGGGGTCTGCTCACCCTGTCCCCACCAGTCTCCCTGTTCTCCAGGAAGCTTGTCTGGCTCAGCCTGCCCTGTAGATAAGACCCCACTTATCTGTGGAGACACCACACGTGACAAGCCTGTACAACCCACTGTAGATGCTGGCGCTGCCTGAGACTTGCTTGGGTAGCCTCTGGTTTTCCTGTTCTGATGCTATTGTTCTTGCCCCCGTTTTCCTGTCTCCACTGACTACCCTACGCATCTCTGCCCCGCAGCTCCAGGGGCATCAGCTCCACTACCCTGTTTTGGACACATTTCTCTGTCTCAACTCTTCAACTTGCTTAAATACAATGTTGGCTTTTCCCAGGCTTAAAATGTGGTACTAAACCTATCTGCATTTGAAAGGGCATCTGGCATTTCTTTTCTTTTTCTTTTTCTTTTCATTTCTAATGTTTATTTATTTATTTGGTGGGGGGGAGCGCAGACAGAGAGGGAGAGAGAGAATCCCAAAGCAGGCCCCACGCCAACGTCAGCCACGAGATCACAACCTCGGTTGAAATCAAGAGTCAGATGCTCAACCGACTGAGCCACCCAGGTGCCCCTGGCATTTCTTAAGTATTTAAATAAGTTAGGAATATTATGTGTAGTCTTTCTGACTACCTACTATTCAGTTACGAATGTCCTCCATTTTGCTGATGAGAAAAGCGAGGCTCATAGAGGTGAAGTGATCTATCTCATGCCACACAGCCTGAAAGTGTGTGGGTTCACGGCCTTTGAACCCAGGTGTGTGATCCTGAAGTCCAGCCAGAATATTTGGTGAAATGTCTGCTCCTATTTTTTTTTTAAGATGTTATTTTTAAGTAATCTCTATACTCAACCTGGGGCTCGAACTCACAACCCCAAGATCAAGAGTCACCTGCTCCACTGATTGAGACAGCCAGGCGCCCCTGTTCCTATTTTTTGTCTATGATAAAATTGGGTTATTTGTCTTATTACTATTGAGTTTGTAGCAGACAGTTACATATCCCAGATACAAGTCTTTTGTCAGATATATCTTTTGCAAATATTCCTCTTGGTCTGTGGCTTGTTTTTAACTTCTTTTTAATCAGTATCTTTTGAAGAGTGGAAATTTTAAATTTTGATGAAGTTCAATTTTGGATTTTTTGCCCTTATAGTTTGTGCCTTTTTGTGTCCCACCTAAGAAATCTTCATCAAACTCAGAGTCACCAACATTTTCTGATTCTTCTAGAAGTCTTATAGTTTCAGTTCTAACATTTAGGTCTATGATATCTTTGTGTTAACTTTTGTATACACTTCACTTTTTTTGTGTATGGCTAGCCAGTCACGTGAGCACGTTTGTTGAGAAGATTCTCCTTTCCACTGTTGAAAAATTGCCTTGCCCCCTTTCCAGAACATCAATTGTCCACATATATGTTCATCTATTTCTGAATTACATATTTTGTTCCATTGGTTTCTATGTTTATCTCTATACTAATACTATACTGTCTTTTTTTTTTTCTCATTTTTTTAAAAAAGTAATCTTTAAGCCAGCCCATCAAGGGGCTTGAACTCATGACCCTGCTATGAAGAGTTGCACGTCCCATTGACTAAGCCATCCAGGTGCGCCTCAGTACCATACTGTCTTGATAACTGTAGCTTTTTTTTTTTTTTTGCCTTTTTTTTTTAAAGTTTATTTATTTATTTTGAGAGAGAGAGAGAGAGAGAATGCACGTGCGCTCATGCTGGCAGAGAGAGAGAGAATCCCGAACAGGCTTTGCACTACACTGTCAGTGCGGAGCTTGTTGCAGGGCTCGATCTCACAACCCTGGGATCATCACCTGAGCTGAAATCAAGAGTTGGATGCTTAACCGACTGAGCCACCCAGGTGTCCCGGTAACTGTAACTTTATGGTGAATCTTGACATCAAGTAGTGAACATCCTCTAACCTTTTTCTCTTTAAAGATTGTTTTGGCTAGTCTATGTCCTTGGCATTTCTTTTTCTTTCTTTCTTTCTTTTTTTTTTTTTTAAATGTTTTATTCATTTTTGAAAGACAGAGTGTGAGTGGGGGGGAGGGGGCAGAGAGAGAGGGAGACACAGAATCTGAAGCAGGTTCCAAGCTCCAAGCTGTCAGCACAGAGCCCAATGTGGGGTTCGAAATCACAAGCTGCGAGATCATGACCCGAGCTGAAGTCAGACGCTTAATCGACTGAGCCACCCAGGTGCCCCTGTCCTTGGCATTTCTAAATAAATTTTCGAATCAGCTTGTCAATTTCCCAAAAAACCTGGTTGGGATTTGAAGGGAATAATGTTAAATCTATGTAGAATTGATATTATTTCTTCATTAAATGTTTGGTGGAATTTACCAAAGGAGCCATCTGTATCTGGAATTTTCTTTGTGGGAAATTTTTTTTCCCCTGAATTTTTCCGGGTATTATCTCCAGTTTATGGGGACCATGAAGGAATTCAATTGGTTTTATCAAGTTCACCAGCAAAGCAACAATGCGAAACCTGAGAGTGAATCCTTTCGGCTTCCAAATATTTTGAAAGCTGGCTCCTGAAAAATAACAACAAAACCGTTGTATGGGGATGCCTGGCTGGTTCAGTGGGTGGAGCGTGCAACTCTTGATCTCAGGGTCATGAGTTCAAACCCCATGTTGGATGTAGAGTTTAGTTAAAAATAAATAAATAAAATCTAAAAGAAAAAAAAGTTGTACGATGAGAAAGTATTTCTGGGATTGAAAGAGAAAAACCTTGTCTCTCAGTACCTAGAAGTCTGTGCTGGTTCCAAAGAGAATGTTTTTATTTTAGGCACAGAGCTCCAATTAACGTTATGGGAAGATTTAACTACAAATTCAATTTCGTTAATTATATGTGAGGCTATTTAAGTTTTCCGTTTCTTCTTGAGTGTGCTTTGACAGTTTGTTAGTTTTAAGGAATTTCTCCATTTCATCCATGTGATTGAATTTGCTGGCACAAAGTCGTTCGCGGAATTACTTCCTTAATTTCATTTTTGGTCTGTTGCACTTTGAATATGTCATTCTACTCACTGACTTCTGGCCTCCATTGTTTCGGATGAAAAGTTTGTGTAGATCAGTGTTGATGCTCTCTGCACACGGTGAGTCTTTTTCATTGCTGCTTTTATTATTTTCTCTTTGTCTTTCTTTAAAAAGAATTTTTTTAATGTTTATTCATTTTTTGATAGAGAGAGAGAGAGACAGAGTGTGAGTGGGGGAGGGGCAGAGAAAGAGGGAGACAGAATCAGAAGCGGGCTCCAGGCTCCGAACTGACAGCACAGAGCCCGCCGTAGGGCTCGAACTCACGGACCGGACCGTGAGATCATGACCTGAGCCACCAGGCGCCCCCTTTTTGTCTTTCAATGGTTGGCTATGATGGGTCTAACTGTGAATCCCTTTCCATTGATCCTACCTCGTATTCACTGAGCTTCTTGGATGTGTAGATTAATTTTTCAACACATTTCGAAGTTCTGGGCCATTGTTTTCCTTTTTTTCCCTCCTTTTCCCTGATGCAGTGCTCTATGAGTTCCTGTGGTGACATACTCTGTGACAAAATGTTTAAGATTTTGGTGTCTTAGTGTCCCAGGTTTGAATTCCAGCTCTGCCAGTTATTAGTTGTGTAAACCCAGACAAGCCACTTCATTGCTTTGAGTCTTTATTTAAAAAAAATTTTTTTTAATGTTTATTTATTTTTGAGAGGGAGACAGAGTGTGAGCAGGGGAGGGGCAGAGAGAGAGGAAGACACAGAATCTGAAGCAGGCTCCAGGCTTCGTCCGAGCTGTCAGCACAGAGCCCAACGTGGGGCTCGAACCCACCCACCGCGAGATCACGACCTGAGCCGAAGCCAGATGCTTAACCGACTGAGCCACCCAAGCACCCCACAGTCTTATTTTATGTTTACCACCTTATTATAAAGGATATGAGAAGGGATACACATGACAACATGAACGGCCAGATGAAGAAGTACATAGGGTGGGGTCCTGGAGCTTGGGGTCCCAAGTTCAGGAGCTTCTCTTTCTATGAAAGTGGGGTGTGTTACCATCCCAGTATGTGGCCTCTGGTGCGACTCAGCTTGGAAGCTCTGTGATTCTTTCTTCAAATCTTTCTGCTCTTTTCTCTCTTTTCCTTTCCTACTGGGACTCCTGTTATGTTTATGTTCGTACACCTGATGTTGTTCCATAGATCTCTGCGTAAAGATTCATTTTTTTCTTGCCTTTTGAAGAAAGAATCTGAGTTCTTCAGATTGGATAGTTTCTGTTGAACTTTCTTCATGGACATAGATTCTGTCATCTGTCATCTGTCATGTCAAATCTGTTGTTGAGCCCCTGTAGTGATTTTTAAGATTTTATTTTTAAGTAATCTCTGCACCCAACATGGGGCTTCAACTTACAGCCCTGAGACCAAGAGTCACACTCTCCACTGACTGAGCCAGTCAGGTGTTCCTCTAGTTGTGCATTTCAAGTCTGGAGTTCATTGCCATTTTAACCTTTTGTTTTGTTTTGTTTTGTTTTGTTTGGTTTTGTTTGGTTTGGTTTGTTTTTTTGGGGAGAGAGAGAGAGAGAGAGAGCGAGAGCACGAGCTGGGGAGGGGCAGAGAGAGGGAGAGAGAGAATCCTAAGCAGGCTTCATGGTGTCAGTGCAGAGCCCGACTAGGGGCTCCATCTCATGAAACGCAGGATCATGACCTGAGCCAAGATCAAGAATTAGACGCTTTAAAAAAAATTAAGCTTATTTATTTATTTTGAGAGAGAGAGAGAGAGAGAGAGAGAGAGGCAGAAAGAGAGGAAGAGAGAGAGAGAATCCCAAGCCGGTTTCGAACGGTGAGCACGGAACCCGATGTGAGGCTCCAATCCGTGGAACCACAAGGTCATGACCTGAGCTGAAATCAAGAGTTGGACGTTTAACCTGTGGTCGGGTCCCCTCCCTAAGGAGCGAGAAAAAGAGAGAGAAAACTTCAAGGTAACCTGGCCATGTGCCTACGTGACAACATCCCTCATGACCTTGTAAACAGACTACTTAATCAGACTACATGTTTGTGTGTGTTATCATATATCATATGATATCATATGATATCATATATCATATATGGGAGACAAAGAAGTAGAAAATGTATAAAAAAAACTATGCCGTGTGACAACCGGTGCTCAGTTCTTCGGGTATGAACCCAACTGAGCGGTGCCGGCATGAATAAAGTTGCTTCTTGGAAATTAAAAAGCCTCAGTGTCTCTGTGTGAGAATCTTGCTACATTGCTTGGGGGCTCACATCGGGGATTTGGAGATGGTGCGTTTCTACCTCTTTTGCCACTGGGGTACAGCCTCAGAGCGCCAGGAGAAGCCACCTCGCCTGGTGCCAGCGGACCCTTTCACCCGTAGGAGATTAGCCTATCCCGGGGTGCCAGGGTGCCGGGGCGAGGACCCCATGTGGGCTAACAAAACCTGTGAGGCCCAGGAACCAGCTTAACGAGTGCCGCCCGTCAGACTGGTAAGAACCCGGGTTCGTTTTGGCAGACCTGCCCCTAAGAGGCAGAGGGGAGCCTGATCACCTCCCAGAGTTGCCCTAGTAACTCTCCACAAGGGTCAAGGAATGCAGCTGTAACTCAAAGGTGCTGAATGTAGAGCGGTGGGTTGGAGTCGTTGTGTGGATGTGTGTGAATGAGACTACAACGGGAAGGTTCTGACCTGACCAAGGGCCGAAGCGGGTGTCGAGTCCTGGTCCAAGGTTCCGTGGTGAGGCTTAAGGCGGTGTCAGACTTCCTCGGGAGTCTGATCCTGGTCGGGAATTGAAACTGAACCCGCCAATGCTAAGAGGTGCCTGAAATATCTTCGAGAGGAGAGCGGGCGGGAAACGGACAAAGTGGGTGTGCATCCTCTCCAAACTAGTCCCCCTCCTTCCTTTTTTCCCCCCTCTCGTGTGTGTGAAAGTCGTCTGTTAGGGGCAGGAAATGGGTGGAAAGCAGAGTAAAGCGCCTCTCCTAGAGTTTATGTTGAGAAACTGCAAAAAGGGATATTCAGGAAATTATGGTGTGAAATTAACTCGTGAAAAGCTCCAGGCATTCTGTGAAATTGATTGGCCATAATTTGGGGTGGGCTGGCCCTCCCAGGGTTCACTTGATAAGGAACTAGTTGGTGAGTGTTCAGGGTCATCCCCCGGGGGATCCAGGCCACCCTGACCAATTTCCTTACATTGACTGTTGGCAAGACCTGGTCCTATCCCGGCCGCCTTGGCTAAAAAGTCTCTATTGAGAGAGCGGTAAAGTTATGATGGTTCACATCATGGCTTCCTCCAAATACGGCCAGAGATTAAAAAGCCCATACTGTTGGGAGAACCTGAAGAAACACCATATGTCCCACTGCACCCCTTACTGCCACCTGTGCCCCCAGCAGCCCTAACTGCAGAAACCTCATCAGAGTCTGCCCCCAACCCCGAGGCCTCACCACCCCCAGCACCACCAGCCCCCCTGAATGTGACCGACTTCCCCTGGACCACCAGTCTTAACCCCGTATATGACTCCTGAACGACGACTAGAGAATCAGACTGGTGGAGGCAGCCCCTCCCTGCAGCCACACCGGAGAGCCCTACAGATGCCACTGAGGGAAACCAGGGGACCCATCTATTATGATCAGGAAGGCCAGATCCAAGGAGGCCAACGTGTTTTTATGTACCCACCCTGTATCACTACGGATCTCCTAAAATGGAAGCACCATACCCCCTCTTATACAAAGCTCCAGGCCATGATGGACCTAATGCAGTCCATAATTCAAACCCACAAACCTACCTGAAAGGACTGCCACCAACTTCTTCTGACCCTCTTCAACACTGAGGACGGTCGCCGAATTACTCAGGCAGCCCTAGAATGGTTAGAGGAGAATGCCCCGGCCGGGACACTAGACCCCCAGGCCTACGCTCAGGCTCACTTCCCTGGGGAGGGACCCAGGGACCCAAATGACTCAAGTATAGGTAAAGGGTTTGCAAGGACTGAATGATATCAAGAAGCCCTTCTAAATGGCAAAAAGAAGGCAGGGCAGGGGTGGGTGGGGGAAGGCCATAAATATGAGTAAAACATCAGAAGTGCTCCAGGGACCCGAGGAAAGCCCGAGCCAGTTTTATGAGAGACTATGTGAGGCATTTCGTCTCTACACTCCCTTCAATGCAGAAGCACCTGCCAACCAGCAGATGATTAATGCAGCTTTCTTAGGTCAGGCCCAGGGGGACATTCGGCGCAAGCTGCAAAAACCAGAAGGCTTCACTGGCATGAATACCTGTCAGTTGCTAGAAGTAGCAACCCAGTTGTTTGTTAACCGTGACCAGGCGGCACGGAAGGAAGAACGCGGAAGGATGCAAAAACAGGCATACTTGTTAGCTGCCCCTTGGTGGAGCACTTCAAACACCCCCAGAAGAGTTCCCCACAGGGAAAAGGGCCAAAGCCAGAAAGGGGAACGGCAGGGAGGAGGGTCTTGCCCCGGACCAAAATCAGGGTGGAATCAGTGTGCTTCCTGCTGTCAGGAGGGCCACTGGAACAGTGAGTGCCCCCAGCGACCTGGTAATTCTCAGCAAGGCCCCAGGCAGAAAAAAAAAAAAGCCCCTGTGGTCTAGGGCTGGTACCAACCAGCATCATGGCCTCATGGGGCCCCCAAAGATGATTTTGGGAGGATAGCCACCATAGAGGACTACGAGGAGGACTAGGACAGACCGGGCTCTATTTGGTTAGGCCCCCAGGAGCCCATGGTCCGAATGAATGTGGGGGGCCGACCCATTGACTTTATGGTAGATACTGGAGCAGAACACTCAGTAGTGACCTGACCCGTGGGCCCCCTCTCACAGAAACAGCCACCATCGTGGGGGCCACAGGCAGTCCGACATGCCGTCCCTTCCTGTTGCCTCGGCAATGCAATTTACGTGGCCATGAAGTCATCATGAATTCCTGTACCTCCTTGACTGCCCCGTGGCTCTAATGGGCCGTGACCTATTGGGAAAAGCTGCAGCCCCAGGTAGCTCTCGGGGACAGACTGCTCTGACCCTACTGAAACCAGATGCAAAGATTTTGACTCTCACGATTCCCCAAGGGAAGGAGTGGCGTCTCTGTAGTCTCAAGGCAAAACCACAGCCGGTGCCCGAGCTTCCCTTTAAGGTCCCAGGATCGTGGGCTGAAGACAACGCACCAGGAGTCAGTCCAAAACATACCTCCAGTGGTTGTGGAATTAAAGTCCGGGCATAGCCCACCTGCCAGAGACGATACTTCATCCCTCGCAAGGCACAGGTCAGGATCCAAAAACACCTGGAGAGACTTTTATTATTATTTTTTAAAATTAAAAAAAAAAATTTTTTTTTAACGTTTATTGATTTTTGAGACAGAGAGAGACAGAGCATGAACGGGGGAGGGGCAGAGAGAGAGGGAGACACAGAATCCGAAACAGGCTCCAGGCTCTGAGCTGTCAGCACAGAGCCTGACACGGGGCTCGAACTCACAGACCGCGAGATCATGACCTGAGCCGAAGTCGGACGTTTAACCGACTGAGCCACCCAGGCGCCCCACCTGGAGAGACTTTTAAAGTATGGGGTCCTCCAGCTGTGCCAGTGGCCTTGGAACATGCCCCTCTTGCCTGTCCATAAGCCTGACATAGACAACTACCTGCCGGTTCAGGATCTGTGAGCAGTAAACCAGGTAACTGTCACCATACACCCGGTGGTCCCAAACCCCTATACACTTTGGGGGCTCATTCCTGCTGAAGCCACCTGCTTCACCTGTTGGGACCTTCAGGATGCCTTTTTCTGCATCCGTCTGGCCCCCAGAGCTAATTGATCTTTGCCTTCCAATGGGAAGATCCCGAAAATGGTGACAAGGGCCAATTAACTTGGACCAGATTGCCTCGGGGGTTCAAAAACTCCCCAGCCATTTTTGGCACTGCATTGGCCTCTGACTTAAAAGCCTTCCCAGGGGATCAGTACGGCTGTGTCCTGCTTCAGTACGTGGATACTTTGGTGCCGGCTGGGAGGTCCCGGAAGGGCTGCATGGAAGGGAATCAGCAGCTCCTTACCCTCCGGTGGAAAACCGGTTACAAGTTCTCCAGGAGAAAGGCCCAAATCTGTCAGGAAAAGGTTAAGTATCTCGGCTTCCACCTGTCCCATGGGCAGCGCCAACTCAGCCCAGAGAGGAAGCAGGCCATTTGTTCAATCCCGGCCCGACAACCCGACACCAGGTTCGAGAGTTTCTCAGGGCTGCAGGTTTCTGTAGGATCTGGATACCTAACTTTTCAGTCCTGGCAAAACCCCTCTATAAGACTACAAAGCAGGGAGAGAGAGAACCCCTGAGGTGGGAATCAGTACAGCAAAAGGCCTTTGAGGAAATAAAGCGAGCCGTTACTAATGCGCCTGGGTTAGGGCTCCCAGACGTGACCAAGCCTTTCTTTCCATATGTCCATGAGCGCAGTAGTATTGCAGTGGGAGTCCTAACTCAGATGTTGGGATCATGGCATCACCCGGTGGCATATCTCTCCAAGCGACTTGACTCTGTGGCCCAAGGTTGGTCCCCCTGCCTATGGGCACTGGCAGCCACAGCCCTCTTAGTGTCTGAGGCTGACAAGTTAACTATGGGACAGGAATTGACAGTCCGGTTGCCACATTCAGTATTGACGTTAATGGAGTACAAGGGACAATACTGGCTAACCAACGCCAGGATGGTCAGATATCAGGGAATGTGATGTGAGAACCCGGAAGTACTGCGGGCCCTGAACTCTGCAACCCTATTTCCTGTTGGGCCAGGCCAGCCAGACCATGACTGTACTGAAGTCATGGATGAGGTGTTCTCCAGCCGACCAGACTTGAGGGATCAGCCCCTCAAAGACCCCAACACTGAATATTTCACTGATGTTAGCAGTTTTGTAAAGAGGGGAGAGCGTCTTGCAGGTTATTCCGTGGTGACCCTGAACTCTGTCATTGAAGCGGAGCCCCTGCCGAAGGGGACTTCGGCACAAAAGGCAGAGCTCATTGGTCTAACCCGAGCCCTCCAATTGGCAGCAGGGATACGTGTTAATATATACACAGACTCTAAATATGCCTTCACCACCCTCCACGTACCTGGGGCCTTATACAAGGAGAAGGGTCTGATAAACTCGGGAGTAAAGGACATAAAATATGGTAAGGAAGTCCTTGAACTCTTAGACGCTCTGTGGGCCCCTAAAAGTGTGGCAGTCATGCATCGCCAGGGACACCAAAGGGGAGACACCACGGCTGCACGGGGAAGCCGTAAGGCAGACTGAGAGGCAAAGCAAAATCAGCAGCTTTAACCGCTGCACTGTTCCCCAACCCACTGGCAGAATGGGACCCTAATTACTCACATCATGAAAGTACTTGGTTTAAGACTGAAAATGGAAACTACCCCCCCCCCCCCCCCACCGAGGCAGATGGTGAAAATTTGAAGACAGCGGAGTAGCAATTCCTGAGACCTTGGCGCCAGCCTTTGTTAAACAGTTCCATCAGGAAACTCACATTGGCAGGACAGCCTTTGAAACAGCGTTAAGCCGGTATTTCTACCTCCCTCCACTCTCCGGCATAGCCCGGGCGCTTTGTGAGCATTGTGAAACCCGCACCCGGAATAACCCACATCAGGGACCCCAGGCTGCTCCTGGGGTGCAGAGTGTCGGGGCAGCCCCATTTGAAAATGTGACTGAGCTCCCCCGGGATCCGGGTTGTAAATACCTGTTGGTCTTTGTGTGCACTTTCTCAGGTTGGGAGGAAGCTTTCCCTACTTGAACAGGAAAGGCGCACGGGGTGGCCCGACTTCTTCTAAAGGAAATTATCCCACGATTTGGGGTCCCTGTCACTATGGGTTCAGATAACGGGCCAGCACTCGTGGACTTAAGATCTCCTGGAAGTTACACGCGGCATACCGACCCCAGAGCTCCGGGAAGGTGGAACGAATGAACTCAACCCTGAGGCTACAATTAAGTACGCTGTGCCAAGAAACCCACCTGCACTGGGACCAGGTGTTGCCAACAGCCTCGTTAAGAATCAGGCGCAGCCCCACGAAGCAAACAGGGCTTTCCCCCTTATGAAATCCTTTATGGGCACCCTCCCTCAATTATCAAGGGCATAGCGGGGATTTAAAGGAAATGGGCAGGCTAACCCTGAGGCGGCAGGTGCGGGCCCTGGGCTCTACTCTAAGCACCCTACACCGATGGGTCAAAGAACGATGGCCTGTGAGTCTGACCACAGATCGTCACTCCTTTGAGCCAGGAGATGCTGTATGGGTAAAGGAGTGGAAAGTCCAGCCACTCAAACCCCTTTGGAGGGACCCGTTCACTGTCATTGTGTCCACCCCTACTGCAGCAAAAGTAGCCGAGGTGGGTCCCCGGATTCACCACGGCAGAGTGAAGCCGGACTCCCGGGACTGATCCATCCACGCCGTGCAAGCTGACCACCCGGAAGAAGCAATCCGCAACGCCGGGGATTCCAGCGGGGGACCGCTGCCCTGCTTTAGTCACTCCGGAAGCTGACCAATCTACACACAGCAGAAGCTTGAGGAATCGCCGGTCCGGTGAAATAAATAGACTGTCCTTGTTTTCTATGTCTGTCTTCTTACCGTGATGCACTGCCACCCCTTGTCTTCTCACTGTTATTGTAATTTTTGCCCTACTTCTTGCTATCGGATTGGCGAAGGTTGCCCCAGCCGGCTGAAAATGTGGCAAGAGGTTGCTGTCAGCACTCACTTTCCTCTTGTGGGCAGGATGCTTTGTTGGTATTTGTTGCTTTCAATCTGGACCCTGTTTGTGAATCTAGATCTCTCATCGTGTGACCCATGTATTCGCATAACCAGGTCAGGCCAGGGAGTCACCTGGACCTTACCATACCATACCATACCATACCCACTTCTCACGCCAGTCAAAGACCTGGTGCCCTGCATACACAGTAAGACCCCCTATTCCATCTGCCAATGGGGGAGTCAATACACTTGCTTTGTGTCAATACCCCAGTGCTCCCCAGATGAAGACTGCTTAGAAGTCCTATCTTACCAGGAAGTGGGGGGTCTTGATCAGCTGGACACAGATCACTAACCCCAAGCGTCTGGTGTCAATATTGTTTGATATATGTGCAGTTATAGGTATTGGCCTGGAGGCATCTGTTGGACGAGAAAAGCGGGCACTTGTCATGCAGGGCCCGAGGACTCTTGATATAACATGTGGAGGCTTGGATTGGGAGCGAAAATACTGACTCAGTGACAAATACACGTGTGAGGAAAACGGTGTATGTGCCTGCACACCTGAGTTTTTATGCCCCAGTTTGGAGCTGTGTTTCATGGGCTACTTGGGGGGAAAAAAAAAAGGCACAACAGCGCTCCTTCAGGAGGGAGCTGCTACATCAGGTTGTCAATCAAAAGCCTGTAACCCTGTTAATTTCACCATCATTAACCCAGGAGACTACACGTGGCAATGGGGCGCCCGAATTGGCGTCCGAGTCTATGGGTGTGGCAGACACCCAGGGACTGTGCTATATTTCAAGAGGGTCACTACCACCCATCCAACCACGTCCCGTCAAGTCTTCCACTCTGTCTCTGAAGAAATAAGTAGTCCCCCTCCCATTTCAGTCCCAGCAAGGAACTTGTTTCTAGTCCTGGCAGAGACTATAGCCCGGACCCTAAAGATCTCTTCATGCCATATATGTGGGGGAACCAACCTGGGGATCAATGGCCATGGGAGGCCAGGGAATTAGATCCCCCCCAAGCCTTATAATGGAACAAAATACCCCAGTTCCACTACCGGGGTTTGGCTCCTCAAAACCTCAATCATTGGGAAGAACTGTCTTGCCCGATGGGGGAAAAAGTTCACCATCCCTGTTGGAAGCTTAATATGCCTAGGCCAAAGGTTTTATAATTCAACCACCTGCGAAACCCAACGGTGGGGGTCCCCTGGTCACATTGAGCCAGACCCTCACCCCTTGTTTAACTTGTCTCATCTCTGAGAGGCTTGGGACAACATTGATGCAGCCATCAAATGGCAGGCCCCAGGTGGGCTATACGGGGTATGTGGGAAAAGAGCCTCTATGGTACTTCCTTCAGGCTGGTCAGGGTCATGTGTGCTAGGGACTATCCGTCCATCTTTCTTCCTACTCCCATTGCAGGAGGAGAACATCTGAGAGTTCAAATGTACGGAGATAGGCTCGAAGAAAGTGAAGTACCTTGCAAATTGGCAAATGGAAAGATGATGAGTGGCCTCCTGAGCATATAATCCAATATTATGGCCCTGCCACCGGGGCAGAGGATGGGTCCGGGGGCTACCGCACTCCCGTTTACATGCGAAACCGCATAATTAGACTGCAAGCAGTTGTAGAAATTATAACCAATGACGGGGCGCCTGGGGGCTCAGTCAGTTAAATGTCCAACTTCAGCTCCGGTCATAATCTCGCGGTTCATGGGTTCGGGCCCCGCGTCTGGCTCTGTGCTGACAGCTTAGAGCCTGGAGCCTGCTTTGCATTCTGTGCCTCCCTCTCTCTGCCTCCTCCTCCGCTCATACTCTGTGTCTCTCTCAACGACTGGTGCCCACAGACAGATGATGAGGAAAAAGTCATGGAGGAGATCACAGATCGAATGAGAAAGGTTGCTCATGTCCCCCGTCCAGACCTGGAAAGGTGAAAACCCCAGGGAAAGGTGAAAATCAACTCTCAGAGGATGCAAAACCTTCATGGGAATGATCCTCCTAATTTTGGGAGGGTGCTGGATCTTATCCTGCTTCGTCCCCTTGGTTGTACGGTCCGTCTCCAGTCTCATTGAGGCCATGGTTGAAAGAAAGACGGCCACTCATGTAATGATGTTCTGGAAATACAAACCTCTAAACCAAGATGATGCTCTTTGACCCGAAATGGAGGGGTCCGAGCATCAAAGCGGGGAATGTGGTAGGGTCCCCTCCTCAAGGAGGGAGAAAAAAGGGAGAGAAAGCTTCAGGGTAACCTGGCTATGCACCTACGTGACGCCATCACTCATGACCTTGTAAACTGAGACTACTTGATGAGACTGCATGTTTGTGTGTGTTATACCATATATGGGAGACAAAGAAATAGAAAATGTATAAGAAACTATGCCACGTGGCGTTCGGTGCTCAGTTCTTTCGTGTACGAACCCAACTGAGCGGTGCCGGCAGGAATAAAATTGCTTCCTGGAAATTAAAAAGCCTCAGTGTCGCAGCTCTCTGTGCGAGAATCCTGCTACAAACCAACTGAGCCACCCAGGCACTCCTCAAGAGTCAGACACTGAACCCACGAAGCCACCCACGCACCCCTAACAATTTTTAAGTGTATAATCCAGCAGCATTAAGTACGTGGACAGTGTTGTATATCTGCTATTATCCATTTCCAGATGTTCTTTATGATACATTGTCTCAACAGAAAGTCTGTACCTATTAAACAACAACGTACCATTCCTCCCTTCCCCCAGCTCCTGATAGCCTCTGCTTTTTCTGTCTCTATGAATTTGTATATTCCAGGTGCCTCATATAAATGGAGTCATACAATATTTTTCCTTTTGTGTCTAGCTTCTTTCACTTAGCATAATGTTTTGAAGGTTCATCCATGCATATTGTAGTAGGTATCAGAACTTCATTCCCCACCCCCTTTTTTTTTTTTGGAGGGGGGTGGGAAGAGAGAGAGAGAGAATCTTAAGCAGACCCCACTCCCAGTGTGGAGCCCATGCGGGGCTTGATCTCATGAACCATGAGATCATGACCTGAGCCAAAATCAAGAGTTGGGTGCTTAGCCAACTGAACCACCCAGTGCCCCAGAACTTCATTCCTTTAAAAAACATAATTTCTGGGGCACCTAGGTGACTCGATCGGTTAAGCATCCGACTTTAGCTCAGGTCACGACCTCACGGGTCATGGGTTCGAGCCCCACGTCGGGCTCTGCACTGATTTGCAGAGCCTGCTTGCGGTTCTCTCTCTCTCTGTGGCCATCCCTGACTCGCACTTTCTCTCACTCTCAAATAAAATAAACTTAAAACATGAAAATAAATTTAAAAACGTAATTTCGGTGCACCTGGGCGGCTCAGTTGGTTAAGGACAGACTCTTGATTTCAGCCCAGGTCATGAGCTCATGGTTCATGAGTTCGAGCCCCATGTCGGGCTCTGCGCTGACAGCATGGAGCCCGCTTGGGATTCTCTCTCTCTGCTCCTCCTCTGCTCACTGCCTTCTTCTTTCTCTCTGTCAAAATAAATGAACATTAAAAAAATAATAAAATAAATAATTTCTATCCTCTTACCAAGATGATCTATTTTGTCACAATTTCCTTTGAGTTTTTTTTTTTAATTTTAGTTCTTTGACCATATTTATCATATTTATAATAGCTGCTTTCAAAGTCTTTGCTAAATGCTAAATGGCTTTATCTTCAAAGATGCTGAATGCATCTGGGGACACTCAGAGGCGGGGGGGGGGGGGGGGGGTCTACTTGTTTTCCCAGAGTTTAGACTGCATTCTGATGCCCCCTACAGGTCGGTGTTGTCATTGGTTTTTGTTTGTTTTTCTTTGTTTAATAATTTGCTTCTGCTTGATCTGTGAAATCTGCCTCACCCATGGTGGATATCCACTGATGTCCCTGCCCCATTTAAAATAATTCTTGCTTTGGGGTGCCTGGGTGGTTCAGTCAGTTAAGCGTCCGACTTAGGCTCAGGTCACAATCTCGTGGTCGGTGAGTTCCAGCCCCGCTTCAGGCTCTCTGAGGACAGCTTGGAGCCTGGAACCTGCTTCGGATTCTGTGTCTCCCTCTCTCCCTGCCCCTCCCCCACTCTCTCTCTCTCTCTCTCTCTCTCTCTCTCAAAAATAAATAAAAATTGAAAATTGTTAAAATAATTCTTGCTTTTATTTTTAAGCCTGGATTCCCAGAAATACCCCTGTCTGTGTAGCTTAATGGTCAGCTAATTATTGGACAGCGGTTGTACTCAGTCACGCTGAGCCAGTGAGAATTCTGTCCTCTGCCAGTGGATCTATGGGTGGGTAGGAGAGTCCAAAGTTCAGGCTGTTTGCAAGTTGACCATAGCTTTGCTTTCCCCTGGGCCCTTCTGGGCCTTCTCTGTGCATACAGCCCCAGGGTTTTAGCCAAGAATGTACGGGTAACGGGTAATGTGGGCTCTCCCTGCTGCAAATGCACACAGCTTTAGCTGGGAAGAGGCTCCCTTCAACCACAACCACAACATCAGGCTAATAGATGTTAGCTTGTCACCGAGCTGGCCGCTTCCTCTGGCGATATCCCCGGACATGAACATCATCCAAGTGTCCCAATCAAATAAACCCCTTTCAGCAGTGGAACTGCCAGTCCTCAAGGCCCACCCCCACCCCGGCAGAACTTCTGCACCTCCCTAGCTGCCAATGGAGAAAGAGAGAGAGAGAGAGAGAGCAGCCCCAGTCGAGAACACCACCGACTCCCGGTGTTCTAACTCAAAGTTGAGCGGGGTTCTCAGATTGTGGTATGCCTTTGGCGGATCTCAGAGAAGCGACTGTTTTGTTTACCTTGTGTGGCTTTATAGGTGAGTTGGGGGAGAGGACTTGCTGACCTCCTCACTCAACCATAGGTGGAAATCTCCTCTTTTAAATACTTTGAACTTTGTCCTGGGAAAGAGTTCTATTACTTGGCCAAGAAGTTTGGAGGGTTTGAATGCCTTGGAAACACTTGGAGCCTTCCAAGGCTTGCCTTTACGTGTTAAGTGGGACCAGAATAGCCTTCGGCCTGGGGTTAACGTGGCCCCACTGCTGAGGCTATGCCCTTCTGAGTTCTCTACTAGATGTCTGTGCGTTTGGTGATCTTTTCACGATGGCTGGTGGGACCATGAGCCACTTCCACCGTGCGCGAGCCCCGGGGATTGTTTGCTCAGTACTCAGATGAAGCCTTGTGGCAACCGAGCTCTGCTGGTATCTAGAATTCTCTCCTCCCATCTCTCCGGCCTGTGGATCCTCCCTATAGAACTCTGTCTCCTCACTTCAGGGAGACTGCTGGAGTCTATTTGGGTCCCCTCTTCTTGCGCTCTAGGACTCTCCAACCTGCACTGCCAGCTGTCCAGTGACCGAAAGTTCTTTCTTCTTGTTTAAGGTAGGCAGGTGTACCTGGCACTTTTTACTTCATTCTGGTCAGAAGCCCCGGTCAGGCTTTTTGATTCCACGATGCTGTGCCCCAACCCCATCCCATCTTGTGCCCCAATATCAGTGGCAGTAGAGACAGTGAGCAGACTCTGGTTTCCCACAAATGTACCCGAAGTCCTCCGGGGAGGTCAGCAGAGGGCACTATTCTCTGTCTTCAAGAGCAGTGTGGGCGAGAGGCAGGCTAGGGAGAGCAGGGTGGCAGAAAGAGCCTGGCTGTCAATGTCCCAGGGCTTCCTGTGAACCTATTGCCACCAGCTAATCTGGGATCCATGAGGAGGCTGGACACGTGACATCGACCTGGAGCCCACTAGAGATGTCCAAACTTCCAAATTTATTAAACACTAATGATGTGCACTTAGACTCGAGGCTAAGTTTTATTTACTTATTTTTAAAGGTTTATTTATTTATTTTGAGAGAGAGCTTGAGTGGGGAAGGGCAGAGATCAAGGGAGAGAATGAGAAGCCCAAGCAGGCTCCATAGAGCCTGACATGGGACTCGAACTCACGAACCGTGAAATCATGACCTGAGCTAAAATCAGGAGTTGGACGCTTAACCAACGGAGCCACCCAGGTGACCCTAGGCTAAGTTTTATATACACGATGCCTACATGATATACATGCTATTTACATGATATCATGGGATGAGGTATACTAATTGTTCTCCAGGTGTAAACCTTTCAGTACCTGGAAAGTGAGGCCTTCCGGAGTTTCCTAAAGGAGAAGCCAGAGAGACTGGCATGGGGAATACTGGAGGGATGTCTTGGACCGGCGGCTCTTTACAGAACTATTTCATATTGGGGCGCCTGGGTGGCTCAGTCGGTTAAGCGGCCGACTTCGGCTCGGATCACGATCTCGCGGTGCGTGAGTTCGAGCCCCGCATCGGGCTCTGTGCTGACAGCTCGGAGCTCGGAGCCTGTTTCAGATTCTGTGTCTCCCTCTCTCTCTGCCCCTCCCCCCGTTCATGCCCTGTCTCTCTCTGTCTCAAAAATAAATAAACGTTAAAAAAAAAAAAAGAACTATTTCATATCTTAACAACACCAGTGTGTGCCAAACGAACTTGACTCCTGTGGGGACGTCAGGAAGATTGTGGGCTATGCAAGTTCTAGCACGGGCAGTAGGCGGGAAGGCACCAGCACGATCCTGCATGGGGTGTCATTACTGACAAGACTGCGTGTGGGGGCACCTGGGTGGGTCAGTCGGTTAAGTGTCTGACTTCGGCTCGGGTCAATGATCTCACGGTTTGTGAGTTCGAGCCCCGCATTGGGCTCTGTGCTGACCGCTCGGAGCCTGGAGCCCACTTCGGATTCTGTGTGGGTCTCTCTCTCTCTCTCTGTCCCTCCCCCACTTGTGCTCAGTCTCTGTCTCTCAAAAATAAATAAATGTAAAAAAAAAAAAAAAAAGAAAAAGACTGCGTGTGGACCCCGGGCCTATAATAGAACAGGACGCCTGGCCGGTTTGCTCTCACCTTTCCCAGCAAGGGTCTCCAGGTCTGTGTTTGCTTCTCTCACCACTTCCCAAGCCCCCACACTCTGGCCACATTGAGCTCCTTCCAGCAATTTCCACATCCGAGGCTCTTTGTTGCCTCCAGGCCTTTACTAAAGCTTTTCCCACTTTCTTGACATCTCTTCCCTCTTCTCTCTGCCTGGACAACTTCTACTATTTAATCTTCAGGCAACACATAGGCAACTCTTCCTCTAGGAAGCCTTTCTTTCTCCCTTCCTTTTTTTTTTTTAAGATTTTATTTTATTATTATTATTATTTTTTTTTTTAAGTAATCTCTACGCTCAAGATGGGGCTCAAACTCACAACTCCGAGATCAGGAGTCTCACGCTCCACCGACTTGAGACAGCCAGGTACCCCCAGGAAGACTTTCTTGACCTCCAGATTTGAGTAGAGGCTCCTGTCATGTGGCCCATGGGTCCTTGTGTTCCTCCCTCATAACCCTTATCGATGGCTGCAGTAGGTTCCATGAGAACTGGGGGCCCGTGTGTCCCCAGCACTGACTGCCATGCCTGGAACACACAGTAGGTGCTCAATAAGTATTCTTTGAGGGCGCCTGGGTGGCTCAGTTGGTTAAGCATCTGACTTCAGCTCAGGTTATGATCTCACAGTTTGTGGGTTCAAGCCCTGCATCGGGCTGTCTGCTGTCAGCGCGAAGCCCTCTTCGGACTCTCTGTCCCTCTCCTCTGCTCATGTTCTCTCTCTCAAAAATAACTAAACATTTAAAAAAATAGTATTCTTTGAAAAGGGCTTGGAAGGGTGGTTTGAGGTGGAGACCACACTTACATAGAGCCCCACAGTCTCAACAGCCCCAAGGAGGGAATTGAAGACTGGGGTCCAAGGGATCATGCCAAACTGAGATTTGGGATACAAGGGATCTTGACAAGCCTCTTCCTGGCCCAAATGCCATGAGCTCTGAGCCCAGCCTGTTTCCAAACTGTTTTTCTTTATACCCCTTTATCCCATACTCCAGTCCAGCCAGCCCTGGCCCCTTTCTGCCTCTGCTGTGTTCAAGCTTCTTTCCCACTCTGGAACACCCACTCCGGCTCTCCCATGGAGCCCTCCCACATCCTGTTCTTCTACCCTGTCCCGTGAGGACTTATTTGACCTTTTCTTAGGCTCATGGAGCATGGTTTTGTCCCTCAGTGGAAACAAGGCAGCCTACTGACTCACACTAGGTTATTTATGTGAAAACCACTGTCCTGGGTAACATACGTCTCTAAACACGGTGTGTGTGTGTGCGTGTGTGTGTATGTGATATGAACTAAGCTCTTCTTTTTTTTATTCAAGTATAATGAACATACAGTGTTATATTAGTTTCAGGTGCACAACACAGTGCTTCCACAATTCTGTACATGACTTGGTGCTCATGGCAGTAAGTGCACTCTTAATCCCCTCCACCTGTTTCACCCATCCCCCACCCACCTCCCCTCTAGTAAACCATCTGTTTGTTCCCTGTAGTTAAGAGTCTGTTTTTCTGTTTGTCTCTTTTTCCTTGGTTCATTTGTTTTGTTTCTTAAATTCCACATATGAGTGAAAGAAATCATGGTATTTGTCTTTCTCGGACTTATTTCTCTTAGCATAATACCCTCCAGATCCATCCATGTTGCCACCAATGGCAAGATTTCATTCTTTTTTATGGCTGAGTATAAAAAAAATGAAACCTTGCCATTGGCAGCAAGGTAAATATACATATCTTCTTTATCCACTCATCTATCTATAGACATTTGGGCTACTTACATATCTTGACTATTATCAATCATACTGCGGTAAACATAGGGGCACATATGTCTTTTTGAATTAGTGTTTTCATTTTCTTTGGGTAAATACCCAAGAGTGGAATTACTGGATCATATGGTAATTCTATTTTTAATTTCTTGAGTAACCTCCATACTATTTTCTGAACTAACTCCTTAAAGGAGCTGTTTTAGACAGCAAACTCCTCCTTTTTTTTAAGCCTTGTTTTATTTTAAAATTATGGTTTTTGAGGCACCTGGGTGACTCAATTGGTTGAGCATCTGACTCTTGATTTCGGCTCAGGTCACGATCCCAGGGTTGTGGGATTGAGCCCCGTATCGGGCTCCACACTGAGTATGGAGCCTGCTTGAGTTCCCTCTCTCCTCCCTCTGCCCCTCACCCTGCTCAAGTTCTCGCTCGCTCTCTAAAAATAAAATAAAATAAAATAAAATAAAACTATAATTAAATTAAATTAAAAAATGATTTGTTTTTCTATCAAAATAGTAATACATATAATTTTAAGAATTCAAATAGCCTTCCAAGGCTTGAAAAGCAATTCCTTGCACTCTCCCCCGCAAATCTCCCTCCTGTACAACTACTCTCGACTCTCTTGAGCTATTTCTACTGGTATTTACCTCCATGTTTCTTTCTTTCTTTTTTTTTTTTTAAGATTTTATTTTTTCAGTAATCTCTACACCCAGTGTGGAGCTTGAACTCATAACCTTGAGATCAAGAGTTGCCCGCTCCACAGACTGAATTAGCCAGGGGCCCCATACCTCCATGTTTTCTAATAAGATACTGGCTTTTATTTCATTGCTTTTAGACCTTGTGTCTTTTTCTTATAATTACTTTATGGAGCTAAAGTCACATACCATATAATTCACACATTTAAGGTGTATCCTCGATGATTATTTCCCGCATCCACAGAATTGTTCAGCCATTGCCATGATAATTTTAGAGCATTTCCATCCCTGCAAAAAAGAAACCCTGTACCCCATTTCTCTCCTACTTTTCCAGCCCCTGGCAACCACCAGTCTACTCCTGTTTTTATGGATTTGCCTTTTCAGGACATTTCAAATGAATGAATTATACAATATATGGTCGTTTGTGCCTGGTTTCTTTCACTTGCCATGATGTTTTCGTGGTTTATACATGCTGTAGCAGGTATCAGCATTTCATTCCTTTCATAGTTTTATTTATTTATTTATTTATTTATTTATTTATTTATTTATTATAAGTGGGCTTCACACCCATTGCGGAGCCCAATGCAGGGTTTGAACTCACAACCCTGAGATCAAGACCTGAGCAGAGATCAGGAGTGGAACACTTAACTGACTGAGCTACCCAGGTACCTCTTATCCCTTCTAAAGCTGAATAATGTCCCATTGCATGGCAACGCTACATTTTGTTTATTCATTCATAAGTTGATGGCCACGTAGATTGTTTCCACTTTTTTGCAGTGATGAATAATGCTGCTTTGTGAACAAGTTTTCATATGTGTATAAGTTTTTATGTTTTCAGTTCTCATGGGCAATGGCTAGGAGTGGAATTTTGGGGTCATATATGGTTATGACCACATGGTTAAGCATGTTTTACCATTTTGAGGTGCTGCACCATTATAGGTTCCCCTCTGCAGTGTATGAGGGTTAAACATTACCTTGAATATCTGTTAGAATGGTTGAGGGTCAATGACAGTTGAAACTGGATTCGCAAATATGTAAACCGGATAAAAATGCTTTGGTTTTGAGAGACGTGGGGCATGTACCGGTCAGTCCCAGCAGGGGACAGAATCCAATTCCAATGGTTTTAGAGCAGTGGCATCCAATGGAACCTTCTGTAATGACTGCAATGTCTCTATCTGCGCTCAGCAAAATGGTGGCCACTAGCCACATTCACTATTGAACCTTGGAATGTGGCTAGTGCAATGGAGGAGGCACATTCTAAATTGTATTTAATTTTAAGTCATTTGAATTCAGAATTTTTTTACATTTATTTATTTTTGAGAGAGACAGAGCACAAGTTGGGGGCAGGCAGAGAGAGAAGGAGACATAGAATCCAAAGCAGGCTCCAGGCTCTGAGCCGTCAGCACAGAGCCCGATGCGGGGCTCGAACTCACGGACTTTGAGATCATGACCTGAGCCAAAGTTGGACGCTTAACCAGCTGAGCCACCCAGGCGCCCCTTAAGTCATTTGAATTCAAATACCTACATGTGTCTAGTGGCTATCATATTGGACAACACAGTTCTAGAGGCTTTAATATTAGGACTCTATGTAGAGGTGGGGATAGTTAGAAGAACCTACAAGGAATGTGGAAACACTCGGGGCTTAGCCACAATGGAGAGCTGCTACTATGATCAGGGCTCTCTGGGAAGGGGAAGAAATCATGAAAGTTGGAGATACAGAGGAGGAGGTAAAATTCTGAGCACCAGTTGCAGCGTGTGCGTGCGTGTGTGTGTGTGCGTGTGTGTGTGTGGTTTGGGGAGCTCTGTGCCAGAAATGGGGACAGAGACCAAATATATATTCCTTATAATAAGTCCCAATATCACAGGTGTCCACCTGACAGATGCTAGACATGGGTTGGTGATGAAGCCAGTGTCAGAGATGTGACTCAGGTTAGGAAGGAAGCTGGGAAGAAACATCCTGCCTTCTCTCTGCCTCTCCCTCTGATCTCCAGCCCATCCTACCTTTAGCCAAACCCAAGTGGAAACCAGAGGGCAAAAGGACCTCCGAGGCATGGAGCAGAGCAGAGGCTGGATCTGGGGGTGGAAGGCACATGACAACCAGCCTAGGGCAACAAGCTCCAAACCTTCCACCCCTTATAAGCTGCGTGTCCTTAGGCAAATCGCCTGAGCTCTGAGCTCCTATGATCCTCTCTGTGATTGGAGCAGTACCCATCTCACATGTCAATGCTGGGCCTTCGTCTCTTAATCAACACTCACTTTTAAGGTGAACTCGTCCAGACTCATGGCTTTAAACGCCATGCAAATGCTGATGTTCATCAAATTTACATTTTCAGGGTAGGCCTTTTCTATGAGGTTTGGAACTTTCTACCCCCCCTTGGGTGTCTAATGGGCTTCTCAAACTTAACCTGTTCCCAGATAAACTCTTTATCTTCTCCTCCAAACCTGCTCCACCCTAGGCTTCCCATATCAGAAGATGCAATTCCATGCCTACAGTTTGTCGGGCCAAAAAACCCTGGTGTTGTCCTTGATCCTCTCTTGTGCACCCGCATATCCATTATGTTAAAAATGACCCTGTTGCTTGTACCTCAACAGACGTTCAGCAGCTGACCACTTATCCCCACATCCCCCCATCATCCTGGTTTGGACCTGGTAGTCTCCTGGTCAGTGCAGGAGCCTCCTCACTGGCCCCCTGCTCCCATGGTGCCCCCCTCCACACCCTGCGGCAGCCAGAGGGGGCCTTTTCAAAGATGGAGCCCATCAACAGGTCTCCTTTGACTCAGAGCAAAAGTCCTTAAGATCACCTCACCGGCGGGTGGGGGGGGGGTGGCTTGTTGGCTCAGTCTGTTAAGTGGCTGGCTCTTGGTTTCATCTCACATTTCATGAGTTTGAGCCTGGCATTGGTGCGCAGCCTACCTGGGATTCTCTCTGCTTCTCCCCTGCTCATGCCCGCATGCTCTCTCTCTCTCTCTTCTCAAAACAAGTAAACAAACTTAAAAGAAAAAGAGATCACCTCACAGGATATGGCCCTGTTTCCTCTCTGACCTCCCCCTCCTACCCTCGATCTGTGGTATGCCCTGCTCAAGCCACACTGGCCTCCCCTGGGTCCTCAGAGGACACCAAGCATGACCCAGTTTTGAAAAAGGCCTCCGACTTGGTGTTGTCCTTTCCTGGAATTCCCTTCCCCAGGGATCACATGGTTGGGGCCCCCACTGCCCACAAGTCTCTGCCCCGATGTCACCCTGACACCCCTCTCTCTGAGAAAGAGGTTTCCTATAGAATAGCACCCCTTTACTGCTTTATGTTCCTCCATAATACCTAACAGTATGGATTTTTCTAGAGTCTGTGTCACCTCAGGAGAAGGTCACCTCCAGGAAGGCACATGAGTGGCACTTTATTTGGTTCATTACTATATCCTATGCCCGACACATGGTTAGTATTCAACAAATATTTGTGAAATAAATGAACAAATATTGTGACGTAGATCCTTTATTTCCATTTTAAAGGGCAGGAAGACTGAGGCCCGGGAAGGTGCCTGGTGCACAGTTTTGACTGGTGGAGTCGCCTGTGAGCTAGTTTGTCTGACTTCAAGACCTGGGCCCTTACTACTGATGCATTGTCCATCGGCCATTACAACCATGACATCAACTGGCAATTGAAGTATGTTCTCACATGAAAACTATTTTTATTTTTTTAAATTTAATTAATTAATTTGAGAAAGAGAGAGAGAGAGAGAGTGCGAGTGGGAGAGGGGCAGAAGAAAGGGAGAAAATCCCAAGCAGGCTCCATGCTGTCAGCGCAGAGCCTGATGTGGGGCTCAAACCCACAAACCGTGAGATCGTGACCTGAGTCAAAGTCAAGAGTCCGACACTCAACCAGCTGAGCCACCCAGGCACCCCGAAAACTAATTTTAGTAGTGAGTACTAGGAAAACACTGGACTCCTCTGAGGAACTAACTACTGTGTTTCCTCCTTTTTGATTAAGTCCTCTCATCATGTAAATTGTCCCTTCTGGGTTAGTCCCAGGAAGCTCCCAGTCAAATGTGAAGTTGGTCCCTCTATGAGCCTTTTACTAGGCTTGGGTTTTTTTTCCTCATTAACCTCATTGTGTATATTCTTTTTTTTTTAATTAAAGCAAATGTGACATACAATTTTATATTAGTTTGAGGTATACAGCATAATTTGTATCAATATGATATGTCAATCAATATTCGTATATATTGTGAAACCACCACAATATGTCCACTTAAGATCTATTGTGACACATAGCTACAAACATTTTTTCTTATGATGAGAACTTCCAGTATCTACTCTCTAACCAACTTTTTTTTTTTTAATGTTTTGATTTTATTTTTGAGAGAGACAGAGACAGAGTGCTAGTGGGAGAGGGGCAGAGAGAGAAACACACACAGAATCCGAAGTAGGCTCCAGGCTCCAAGCTGTCAGCACAGAGCCCGATGTGGGGCTTGAACCCACAAACCTTGAGATCATGACCTGAGCTGAAGTCAGACAACCGACTGAGCCACTCAGGCGCCCCTCTAACCAACTTTCAAATAAACAATACAGCATTATGAACTATATCATCAAGCTGTACATTACATCCTAGGACTTACTTATTTTATAACTGGAAGGCTGTACCTTTTGACCCCCTGCGCCCATTTTGCCTGCTCCCTCCTGTCCCCACCTCTGGCAACCACCCATCTGTTCTCTGTATCAATGAATTCATTGTTTTGTTTTGTTTTAGAGTCCACCTATATGTGAGACCGTATAGTATTTGTCTCTCTCTGCCTGACTTATTTCACTTAGCATAATGCCCTCAAGGTCCAACCATGTGGCCACAAATGGTAAGATTTCCTTCTTTTTTATGGCTAAATAATATTCCTGTGTGTGTGTGTGTGTGTGTGTGTGTGTGTGTTACACATATAGCACTTTTTCCCCCATTCATCCATTGATGGACAGACACTTAGGTTGGTTCCATGTCTTGCCTATTGTAAATAATGCTCCAATAAACATGGCAGGGAAGATATCTTTTAAAATTAGTGTCTTCATTTCCTTCAGCTAAATACCCAGAAGTAGAGTTGGTGAATCACATGGTAACTCATCAGTTTTTAGGTTTTTGAGAAATCTCCGTACTGTTTTTCATAGTGGCTTCACCAATTTACATTTCCACCAATGGCACACAAGTGTTCTCTTTTCTTCACATCCTTACAAACATTTGTTAATTCTTGTTTTTGTTTTTGTTTTTTATCGTAGCCATTCTAACAGGTGCAAGGTGATATCTCATTGTGGTTTTGACTTGTATTTCCTTGATGATTAGTGATGTTGAACACTTTTTTTTATGAATCTGTTGGCCATCTGTATGTGTTCTTTGGGAAAATGTCCATTCAGATCCTCTGTCCATTTTTTTAAGTAGGCTCCACACCCAATGTGGGGCTCGAACTCATGATCCTGAGATCAAGAGTTGCCTGCTCTATGGACTGAACCACTGAGAGGTGGTCCTCCTCTGCTCATTTTTAATTGAATTGCTTTTGTTATTGAGTTGTATGAGTTCTTTATTTTTTTAAATTTAAAAAATTTTAAAAATGTTTATTTTTGGGAGCTTGGGTGGCTCAGTCTCTTGAGCCTCTGACTTCACTCAGGCCATGATCTCTCGTGGTTCTTGAGTTCAAGCCCCACGTAGGGCTCTGCGCTGACAGCTCGGAGCCTGGAGCCTGCTTCAGATTCTGTGTCTCCCTCTCTCTCTGTTCCTCTCGCACTCATGCTCTGTCTCTCTCTCGATCTCTCTCAAAAATAAATAAACATTAAAAAAAAATTTTTTTTGAGAGAAGAGAGAGAAGGAGGGACAGACAGAGGCCAGGTCAGAGAGAGAGAGGGGTCAGCATATCCGAAGCAGGCTCCGTGCTGACAACAGACAGCCTGATGCAGGGCTTGAACCTATGAACCATGAGATCATGATCTGAGCTGAAGTCAGACGCTTAACTCACTGAGCCACCCAGTTCTGCTTTTTGATGTGGTTCCACTTGTTTATGTTTGCTTTTGTTGTCAAATCCAAAATATCTTCACCAAGACCCACATCAAGGAGCTTACCCTCTCTATTTTCTTCTAACAGTTTTACGATTTTGGGTCTTATGTTCAAATCTTTCATCCATTTGGATTGATTTTATTATTTTTTTAATTAAAAGTTTTTAAATGTTTATTTTTGAGAAAGACACACACACACACACACACACACACACACACACACACACAGAGTGCAAGCAGGGGAGGGGCAGAAAGAAAGGGAGACACAGACTCCAAAGCAGGCTCCAGGCTCTGAGCTGTCAGCACAGAACCCGACGCAGAGCTCAAACCCACAAGCTGTTGAGATCATGACTTGAGCTGAAGTCAGAATGGACTCAGCCACCCAGGTGCTCCTTGAGTTGATTTTTGTGTATGGTATAAGATCAGGGTTTATTTTCTTTCTTTCTCGGAGAGAATCCTTTTTTTTAATGTTTATTTATTTATTTTGAGAGAGAGAAAGAGAGAAAGAGCACCCACACACGAGTGAGGAAGGGGCAGAGAGAGACAGAAAGAGAGAATCGCAAGCAGGCTTCATTCTGTCAGCACAGGGCCAGAAGTGGGGCTCGATCTCACAAACCATGAGATCATGATCTGAGCCGAAGTCAAGAGTTGGATGCTCAACTGACTGAACCACCTGGGTGCCCCTATTTTTTCTTTTTAATGTGGCCGTCCAGTTTTCCCAATACCATTCATTGAAGAGACTATCCTTTCCTCATTTGTACATTCTGGCTTCTTTGTCATAAATGAATTGACCATACGTGTGTGGGTTTACTTCTAGATTCTCTATTCTGTTCAGCTGGTCTGTGTGTCTGTTTTTCTGCCAATATCATATAATTTTGATTACTACAGCTTTGTTTGAAATCAGGAAGCATGACGCAATACCTTCAGCTTTGTTCTTCTATCTCTAGGTTGCTTTAGCTATTTGGGGTCTTTTGTGGTTCCATACAAATTTTAGGATTCTTTGTTCTTTTAAAAAAAAATTTTTTTTTCAACGTTTATTTATTTTTGGGACAGAGAGAGACAGAGCATGAATGGGGGAGGGGCAGAGAGAGAGAGGGAGACACAGAATCGGAAACAGGCTCCAGGCTCCGAGCCATCAGCCCAGAGACCGACGCGGGGCTCGAACTCACGGACCACGAGATCGTGACCTGGCTGAAGTCGGACGCTCAACCGACTGCACCACCCAGGCGCCCCAGGATTCTTTGTTCTAATTCAGTGAAAAAGGCCACTGAAATTGTTTCAATGTGATTATTGAATCTGTTGATTGCTTTGGGTAGTATGGACATTTTAACAATATTAATTCTTCCAATCCATGAACATGGACTGTTTTTCCATTTATTTTTTTTTACTAAAAAATTTTTAATGTTTATTTATTTTTGAGAGAGGGAGAGAGACAGAGTGTGGGCAGGGGAGGGGCAGGGAGAGGGAGACGCAGAATCTGAAGCAGGCTCCAGGCTCCGAGCTGTCAACACAGAGCCTGATGTGGGGCTCGAACCCATGAGCCATTAGATCATGACCTGAGCCAAAGTCGGATGTTTAACCGACTGAGCCACCCAGGCGCCCCTGTTTTTCATTTATTTGTGTCATCTTCAATTTCCTTCATCAATGTCTTATAGTTTTCGGTGTAGAGGTCTTTCACCTGCTTCGTTAAATTTATTCCTATGCATTTAATTCTTTTTGATGCAATTGTAAATAGGATTGTTTTCTTAATTTCTCATTCTGATAATTCATTGTTAATGTATAGAAGTACAACTGATTTAGGGTGTCTGGGTGGTTCAGTCCGTGAGCATTAGACTCTTGATTTCAGCTCAGGTCATGATCTTGCAGTTTGTGGGATTGAGCCCCATGTCTGGTTCTGAGCTGACAGTGTGGAACCTGCTTGGGATTCTTTCTCTCGCTCTCTCTCTCTCTTCTCTCTGCCCTCCCCCACTCATGCACATGCTCTCTCTCTCTCAAAATAAATAAATACTTAAAAAAAGAAACACAACTGAGTTTTGTTATTGATTTTGTATCCTGCAGCTTTACTGAATTCATTTATGAGTTCTAACAGCTTTTTGGTGGTCTTTAGTATTTTCTTTTTTAAAATTTAAAAATTTTATTTATTTTGAGAGAGAGAGAGAGAGAGTGAGTGGGGAAGGGGAAGAGAGAGATGGGGAGAGAGAGAATCCCAAGTAAGCTCCACACCTGACATGGAGCCCAATGCAGGGCTTGATCTCAGACATGAGATCATAACCTGAGACAAAATCAATAGCCAGATGCCCGAATGACTGAACTACCCAGGTGCCTGTGGTATTTTCTACATATAATATCATGTCATCTGCAAATAGAGGGTTTTAGGAATAAATCCCACTTGAGGATGGTGTATGATCCTTTTATTGTATTATTGAATTCAGTTTGCTAATATTTTGTTGTGAATTTTTTTGTCTATGTTCATCAGGGATATTGGCCTCTAATTTTCTTTTCTTGTAGTGTCCTTGTCTGATTTTGGTATTGGGGTAATTCTGGCCTTGTAAAATGAGTTTGGAAGTATTCTTTCCACTTCTATTTTTCAGAAGAGCTTGAGAATGATTGGTATTAATTCTTCTTTAAATGCTTGGTTGAATTCAGGAGTGAAGGCATCTGATCCTGGACTTTGGTTTGTTGGGAGGGTTTTGATTACTGATTCAATCTCCTTCTGTGATCAGTCTGTTCAGGTTTTTTATTTCTTCACCATTCAATCTTGGTAGTTTTTACATTTCTAGGAATTTATCCCTTTTCTCTAGGTTTTCCAATTTGTTGGCATGTAATTGTTCATAGTAGTCTCTCAAGAGCTTTTGTACTTCTGTAGTATCGGTTGTAATGTCTCCTTTTTCATTTCTGATTTCATCTATGTGCTTTGGACTCAACTGCCTCCTATTCCTTAGGAGAGATGTAAGTCATACGTGGCATCTTTGGGATTGTGAAATGTCTGGGCATGAGTCTTCTTTTATTGGGCAGGCATTTCAGTCTGTAGCAAAAAGAATAAATTGTGGGGCACCTGGGTGGCTCAGTCAGTTAAGGATCTGACTCTTGATCTCAGCTCAGGTCATAATCTCACAGTTGTGAGATCAAGCCCTGTGTCAGGCTCCGTGCTGAGGGCGGAGCCTGCTTAAGATTTTCTCTCCCTCTGCCCTTCTCCCTCGCTTGTTCTCCCCCACTCCCCCCCCAAAAAAAGAATAAATGGAGTCAAAAGGAATAAAATACATAGGAGTAAATTTAACCAAATAGCCTTTTATTGGAATGGGCATTTCAGTCTGAAGATGCATTTTTTCAGCTAAATGAGTATCTTATGTTATTTCTCGAATAATTACCCCTTTCCTTTTTTAATTTTTTTCTTTTGGTTCTCTCTTCCTGGTGTGGTTGGCTTGAACCTCTTGGATTGATCGACTGTGTCTCTGTGGCGAGCACTACTCATTGTCTACCAAAATCCAGTCATCCCCTCTCCCATTGGGAACATGGCTGAACTACATTTCCCAGCCTTCCTTGCAGTTACATATGATCATCCAACTGAGTTTTCACCAACAGAATATTTTGAAATTGATGTTTAAGACTTCTAGGCATAAGTCTAAGAAGGTGGGCAAAGCATGCCTCCTCCATACTCTCTTTTCATCAAGACAGGAGATTTATCTCTGCAACAGTGGACAGCAGAAAAATGCTAGGAAGGAGTCTGGTCCCTGAATGATGCGAGGTACAGAGCTGTGTCACCAACCACCACCACTTAACTTGGACTTGTTTCATTAAAGATAAATAATCTACTTTGTTCTTTTGGCTACCTTACTGGATCTCTTTGTTAGAGCACATAGATTTACCTGAAATAATGTGGCCTTACATGTTGTCTCTCATATTTTCTCCTCCACCTTCTACTTTTGGGGAGGGTTATTTTCTAGGATAGCTTCTTTTTTTTTATTATTTTTTTTATTTTAGAGAGAGAGAGTGAGAGTGTGAGGGAGAGGGGCAGAGGGAGAGAGAGAGAGAGAGAGAGAGAGAGAGAGAGAATCTTAAGCAGGGTCCATATTCAGTGTGGAGCCTGATGCGGGGCTTGATCCCACAACCCTGGGATCACGACCTGAGCTGAAATCAAGAGTCGATGCTCAGGGCGCCTGGGTGGCTCAGTCGGTTGAGCATCCGGCTTCCGCTCAGGTCATGATCTCGCAGTTTGAGTTCGAGCCCTGTGTCGGGCTCTGTGCTGACAGCTTGGGGCCTAGAGCCTGCTTCCTTCCGATTCTTTCTCTCTGCTCCTTCCCTGCTCACACTCTGTCTCTCTCTCAAAAATAAATAAAGATGAAAAAATAAAAATAAAAAGAGTCGGATGCTCAACAGACCAAACCACCCAGGCACCCCTGGGATAGTTTCTTGATTGTATTGTATTGTATGTATGTATGTATGTATGTATGTATGTATTAAAAGCAAGAAGGGATTTACTGGCACAGGCCAGAAGAATACGGGACATAACACCAAGGAGTTTGTATTTTTAAGTAATCTCTACACCCAATATGGAGCTTGAACTCACAACCAAAATCAAGAGTCACATACTCTACTGACTGAGTCAGTCAGGTGCCCTTCTTGATCTTATATTCTAGCACTTTTATAATTCAGTATCACAGTTTTAATTTCTTTTTTAAAAAAAATTGATGTTTCTTTATTTTTGAGAGAGTGAGAATGCAAGCTGGGGAGAGGCAGAGAGAGAGGGAGACACAGAATCCGAAGCAGGCTCCAGGCTCTGAGCTGTTAGCACAGAGCCCGACGTGGGGCTCGAACTCACACACCATGAGATCATGACCTGAGCCGAAATTGGACACCTATCCGACTGAGCCACCCAGGCGCCCCTCACAGTTTTAATTTCTAAGAATTCAGTCTTGTACTCTATTTCTTTTTCATAGCATCCTGTTCTTATTTTAAGGAAGCAATATCTTCTCAAAATTCTCCAAGAATATCAGATCTCCCTTCCTTCCTTTTCTTTCTTTCTTTCTTTCTTTCTTTCTTTCTTTCTTTCTTTCACTTCTGTTTCCTCAAAGGTTATTTTTCATTTTGTTTATATACTTATGATGCTCTTAACTACAAAAAACTGAAGATCCAACTCCTAGGAAGACCACAGAAGGGGACAGGTGGTATTCAGGGGCCACTGACCCACCTATTACAATGCCTCAGGGATCCCATGCTCTTTGTCTCCCTGCCCTGCCACTCACAACACTGTCATCATCCTAGGGTCGGTTCCTTTCAGAGTTGTTGGATGTGTCCTTAATCATGTCTAGAGGGAGAGAGAAGTCAGTGCCCTGGTTTTCTTTTAAAAGTAAGGAGGAGTTGGGGCGCCTGGGTGGCTCAGTCGGTTAAGTGGCCGACTTCGCCTCAGGTCATGATCTCGTGGTCCGTGAGTTTGAGCCCCGCATCGGGCTTTGTGCTGACAGCTCAGAGCCTAAAGCCTGTTTCAGATTCTGTGTCTCCCTCTCTCTGACCCTCTCCCATTCATGCTCTGTCTCTGTCTCAAAAATAAACATTTTAAAAAAATTAAAAAAAAATAAAAGTAAGGAGGAGCTTTCTGGGGCACATGGATGGCTCAATCTGTTGAGCATCTGACTCTTGGTTTCAGCTCAGGTCATGATCTCACCGTTTGTGGGATCAAGCCCCGTGTTGGGCTCTGTGCGCTGACAGCATGGAGCCTACCTGGGACCCCCTCTCTCTTTCTCTCTTTCTCCATCTCTCTCTCTCAAAATAAATACATAAACATTTAAACAAAAGTTTCAAAAAAAAAAAAAAAAAAGGAAGGAAGGAAGAACTTCCCAAGAAGCTTCCCTTCTTTCAGTTTAGTGGGCTAGAATCGGGTCACATTTCCCTTTCCAATCATGGGCAAAGGTGAGGGTAGTTCCTGTAGATTAATCAGACTTTCTTTTTTTAGATATTAATTAGGGGCGCCTAGGCGGCTCAGTCAGTTAAGTGTCTGACTTCAGCTCAAGCCATGATCTCATTACGGTTTGTGAGTTCGAGTCCTGTGTCGGCTCTGTGCTAACAGCTCAGAGCCTGGAGTCTGCTTTGGATTCTGTGCCTCCCTCTCTCTCTGCCCCTCTCCCACTCGTGCTCTGTCTCTGTCTCTCTCTCTCTCAAAAAAATAAACATTAAAATATTTAAAATCTTAGTTAATTTATTTCTTTTTAAGTAATCTCTACACCCAACACGGGGCTCAAACTTGTAACCCTGAGATCAAGAGTTGCACAGTCTACCAACTGAGCCATTCAGGAGCCTCTAATCAGACTTTCTTCGGGAGCTGAAGGAGGGGTCAGTACCCCTGATGTGCATGGAGAGTGGGCCTCTGAACAAATTGGGGTTCTGTTAGGAAGGAGGGAGGCAGAATGGTTGCTGAGGCTGTTTCATTTTGGTGCTTTCTTTTCACCTTGCAGCACTTCTCTGAATATCTGGTATTTCTTTAAAGTCCTTTCAGCATTCAGAGTAAGCTCATAAAACACTAATTGGGGCCTTGCTTACCGGAGTAGGGCTTTCTAACGCAGAGGCTGAATTTTCAAATCCTCCCCCCCCCTTTTATTTTGAGAAAAACTCTTGGATTAGCATCAAACTATTCATCAGCAAAATCAAGTATACAGATCCTAGAAGAAAAGAAGATAATGCTTCTAGGTTCCAAGGAAATAATTTTTAGCCTGGCATTCTTAACCGACTGAGCCACCCAGGTGCCCCTAGCCTAGCATTCTATATCAAGCAGGTGTAAGAATGAAATAAAGACCTATGAAGGTGAAAGATTAATCAGAAAGTTTACCTTCTTCTTAAGAAGTCCCCTTTATTAGAAAATGACTTGAGGATATGCTCCAGCAAAAATGAGGGGATAAACCTAGAAAGAGGAGGATGTGGGGTGTGGGAAATAGGGGACCCCACCTGGGAGCACAATACCACTGGTTCTAGGATAAAGCTGTGTAGCAATAGGGAGGGGCAGGGGGGCAAGGAAGCCTCTTGGAACAAGGAATTATGAGAAGCAATTAGAAACTCTGGGAAAAATTAAAAGATGTATGAGTTAGGGGAGATAATCATAGTAAAGTGTTGGTTGTGCACTGAACAAAATTATGTAATCTTTAAAAGGAAAGACAACTGATAATTTTTCACTGTTAGACTCAAATTCTGGACAAGTCAGTGAGATGAGGCAAATATTCTACTGAGACGATGCAAATATTCTGAGACGATGCATATATTCTGCTGAGGTCCTATCCAGTAAGGTAACCACGAGCTACATGTGGTTTTTGAATATGTAAAATGTAGCTGGTTAGTTGCAATGGAGGACATGAATTTTAAATCTTATTTAATTTTAATTGATCGAAATGCAGATAGCCCCATGTGGCTAGTGACTGCTATATGGGACAGTATAGCTCTAGACCATGCAAAGAAGAGAATGCAAGTATAATCTACCCAGATCTTTATAAATAGTTTGTTTTTTTTTTTTTTAATTTCAGAGAGGGAGGAAGAGGGGCAGAGGGAGAGAGAGACTCTGAAGCACGCTCCACCGTGGAGCCCACCGTGGGGCTCAATCCCACGACCTTGGGATGACGACCTGAGCCAAAATCAAGAGTCGGAAGCTCAACCGACTGAGCCACCCCGGCGCCCCTACACAGAACGTTATCAAAGTAAATGTACGCACAACAGAAACTGGGCAGAAGAGAGCTAAAGGCAGGGAAGCCACAAAGTGACAACGGAGGATTTGTTACAGCCAACGTGGACACCACGTACATGGAGGTTAGAGGCGCTGGCAGTGTTCCGAGTCCCGTCCGCGCTCATTTAATCCTCAGGACAAGGCCGTCTGCCAGATGCTGTTGTTAGCCTCTTCTCGTGGCTAAGCAGCCTCAGACACGGGAAGGCCACATCTGTTGCCCAGAGTCCCACACTCTCAGTCAGGGGCTGAGCCCGGATCTGACTCAGGACATCTGGTCCCAGAGTCTACTCCCTGAACCACTGTGCCTCTGAGCTTAACTGATACCCCCAATGACCATGGCCAGCTGTTACTTAAAGTAACAAAAAACAGGGGCAGCTGGGTGGCTCGGTCAGTTGAGCGTCCGACTTCGGCTCAGGTCATGATCTCACAGTCTGTGGGTTCGAGCCCTGCATCAGGCTCCGTGCTGACAGCTCGGAGCCTGGAGCCTGCTTCGGGTTCTGTGTCTCCCTCTCTCTCTCTGCCCCTCTTCTGCTCATGCTCTGTCTCTCTCTGTCTGTCTCAAAAAAAAAAAAAAAACAAAAAAACAAAAACAAACCAAAAACCATTTTTAAAAAATTAAAAAAAAAATAAAGTAACAAAAAACAACTTTAGTTACAGTTACAAAGGACCTAAAGAGAAGGATGTAGGAAACCTGGGAAGTGAGACAGGGCCAGTGGGTCAAATGTTCATCTATTGAGCTGGAAGCCCGTAGATTCAGGCAAAACGGATACATTAATAAATAGTTGAATTAGCATGCTGTTTAGGGATATGGACCCATCAGAAGAACTGAGACCAGAATAAGTTAAAAGCATTAAAAAAAAATTTTTTTTTCCAGGACCATGACTTGGGAAGGAAAGGGGAGGAGGATTGCCATTCGTGATAAATCCTCTGTACTTATAATATCATTACTTGGATAAAAATTAAGAAAAAAATTTTTTTAATGTTTATTTGTTTTGAGAGAGAGAATGTGAGCAGGGGAGGGGCAGAGCGAGAGGGAGACACAGAATCTGAAGCAGGCTCCAGGCTCTGAGCTGTCAGCACAAGCCTGATGCGGGGCTCAAACCCACGAACCTTGAGATCATGACCTGAGCCGAAGTCAGATGCTTGAAGAACTGAGCCACCCAAGTGCCCCTTGTATAAAAATTTAAAAAGCAGTTGTGTTCAGTGAATAAATTAGTACGTAAACCTCTCTCTGGCTAAATGGAAATTCCTCGGAGGACAGGGATGTCTGCCTGTCCCGTGCCTGGACAGGGTGATAGATGGGAAGAAAGGGCCCCAGACCCCAAAGCAAGGCCAAATCCTGTAGCCCTGGAGTCTGATCCGGAAGCAGAATGGCACTTAACTCGTTTCCTATTACATCAGCTATTAGGCATTAGGTTCTGACGATGGGCCCCACACGATCTAATTTAATCCCCCCAAGAACTTTGAAAAATAGTATTATTTTCCCTATTGTATTGTATTTATTTTTTAAAATTTATTTACTTACTTATTTATTCATTTTTTATTGACATTCAAGTTAGTTAGCATGTAGTGCAATTATGACTTCAGGAATAGATTCCGGTGACTCATCATCCCCTGTGGATAAAACCCAGTGCTCATCCCAACAAGTGTCTCCTTAATGCCCCTTACCCATTTAGCCCATCCCCCCACCCCAACCCCTCCAGCAACCCTCAGTTTGCTCTCTATATTTAAGGGTCTCTTATGTTTTGTCCTGCTCCTTGTTTTTATATTATTTTTGCTTCCCTTCCCTTATGTTCACCTGTTTTGTCTCTTAAATTCCACATATGAATGAAGTCATATGACATTGGTCTTTCTCTGACTGGCTAATTTCGCTCAGCATAATACCCTCCAGTTCCATCCACGTAGTTGCAAATGGCAAGGTTTCATTCTTTTTTGATTGCCGACTAATACTCCATTGTATATAGATTCCACATCTTCTTTATCCATTCATCTGTCGATGACATTTGGGCTCTTTCCATACTTTGGCTATTGTCGATAGCACTTCTATGGACATTGGGGTACATGTGCCCCTTCAAAACAGCACACCCGTATCCCTAGCAGTACAATTGCTGGGTCTTAGGGTGGTTCTATCTTTAGTTTTTTGAGGAACCTTCATACTGTTTTCCCAGCTTGCATTCCCACCAACAGTGCAAAAGAGATCCTCTTTCTCCGCATCCTCGTCAGCATCTGTTGTTGCCTGAGTTGTTCATGTTTGCCATTCTGACAGGGGTGAGGTGGTATCTCATTGTGGTTTTGATTTGTATTACCCGGATGATGAGTGATGTGGAGCATCTTTTCATGCGTCGGTTGGCCATCTGCATGTCTTCTTTGGAGAAGTGTCTATCCGTGTCTTTTGCCCATTTCTTCACTGGATTATTTGTTTTTTGGGCGTTGAGTTTGGGAAGTTCTTTATAGATTTTGGATACTAACTCTTTATCTGATACGTCATTTGCAAATATCTTCTCCCATTCCGTTGGTTGCCTTTTAGTTTTGCTGATTGTTTCCTTGGCTGTGCAGAAGCTTTTTACTTTGATGAGGTCCCAGTAGTTCATTTTTGGTTTTGTTTCCCTTGCCTGTGGAGACATGTTGAGTAAGAAGTTGCTGCGGCCAAGATCAAAGAGGTTTTTGCCTGCTTTCTCCTCGAGGATTTTGATGGCTTCCTGTCTTACATTGAGGTCTTTCATCCATTTTGAGTTGACTTTTGTGTCTGGTGTAAGAAAGTGGTCCAGGTTCATTTTTCCGTGTGTCGCTGTCCAGTTTTCCCAGCCCCACTTGCTGAAGAGACTGTGTTTATTCCATTGGATACTCTTTCCTGCTTGGTCAGAGATTAGTTGGCCGTATGTTTCTGGGTCCATTTCTGGGTTCTCTATTCTGTGCCATTGATCTCAGTATCTGTTTTTGTGCCAGCACCATACTGCCTTGATGATTACAGATTTGTAATACAGCTTGAAGTCCGGGATTCTGGTGCCTCCAGCTTTGGTTTTCTTTTTCAGGATTGCTTTGGCTATTCAGGGTCTTTTCTGGTTCCAATACAAGTTTTATTATTTTTTTTAATGTTTACTTATTTTTGAAAGAGACGGAGAGAGCTAGCACAAGCGGAAGAGGGGCAGAGAGACAGAATCCAAAGCAGGCTCCAGGCTCTGAGCTATCAGCACAGAGCCCGATGCGGGGCTTGAACTCACAGACCACAAGATCTGAGCTGAAGTCGGACACTTAGCTGACTGAGCCACCCAGGTGCCCCTGGTTCCATATAAATTTTAGGATTGTTTGTTCTAGCTCTGTGAAGAATGCTTGTGCTATTTTCATAGGGATCGTATTGAGTATGTAGATTGCTTTGGGTAGTATCGACATTTTAACAATATTTGTTTTCCAGTCCAGGAGCATGGAACCTTTTTCCATTTTTTCATGTCTTCTTCAATTTCTTTCATAGGCTTTCTGTACAGTTTTCAATGTGTAGCTTTTTCACCTCTTTGGTTAGGTTTATTCCTAGGTATTTTATGGGTGTTGGTGCAATTGTAAATGGTTATTAGCCCTATTTTACAGATGAAGAAACTGTATGGAACCTTTTTCCATTGTTTCGTGTCTTCTTCAATTTCTTTCATAAGCTTTCTGTATAGTTTTCAATGTGTAGCTTTTCACCTCTTTGGTTGGGTTTATTCCTAGGTATTTAATGGGTCTTGGTGCAATTGTAGAATGTTATCCCTATTTTACAGATGAAGAAACTGAGGCAGAGGGGATGAAATCACCGACCCTAGGCCGCACACAGAGGAGGCAATGCAGCTCGGTGCCAGCGTCCCGTCCGCTCTTCTGTGGCTCCCCTGGCGCCTGGCTTAGGAGCAGGGAGGGGCAGGCTCTCTGGTGCCAGCTCCTATCTGCTGTGGTGTCTGGCTGCAAACGGCCCCTCACAGCCCTGCAGAAGGTCGGAACTGCAAGCCCAAACACTGGTGAGGAAGGGGCTGGGAGGGAAGAGCTTATCTTCATAGAACACACGTTGCTCGAGTCACTTGGAAGCCTGAAACCCTCTGATGACCCGGGATGACCTCCTGGATGTCTGCGGGCTGGGCGGGGGTGGTCGCAGATCCAGACCCTTCGAATGCCCGCAGCCCCCACCCCTACCTCACCCCGTTCTGCCCTGCAGGACACCCTCTCTTTCTCTGGGCTGGAGAACTTTGCATCACCTTCCAGGGTCTGCCGGGACAGCAGACAGAAACACCTTGCACCGTCACAGAGCTCACATGCTGGTAGGGCCAGCCAGCCAGAAACAAGATAGGGAAGTAGAAGATACAGCATTCGAGAAGGTGAGAAGTGCTGTGGAGAGAAACGCGTGGGTGCGGAAATGGGGGGGTGCAGACCAGGGGGGTGGGCACAATTTGACTAGGGTGGCCAGACAGAGCCAGAAGCTATTATTTGAGCAAAAACTTGTGAGGAAAAAAAAACAACAACAACCAAACAATCATAGCAACAAAATAAACAAACAAAACAAAAACCCCTATCTATGAAAAAAGGAGCCATCTAGATATCTGGGTGAAGAGCCTTCCAGGTGGGGCCATGACAGCACCAAAGGCCCCAAGGCTCACATTTTTCAGAAACAAATGGAAGCCTTGGTGGTAGGAGCAGGGGGAATAAGGGCAGGAGAGGGAGGGAGGGGGGGAGGGGCAGATCACGTATGGCCTCCTTGGCCATTCAGAGGACTTGAGGCGGGTGGGCACGGTCTTCAGGTGTAGAGCAGCTGAAGGGTAGGATCAGATGTGTGATCTGGGGCCCTCGGGCTGTTCTGTTGGAAAGAGAGCATCTAAAGGAGGATGAGGTCACAGGGAAGGAGACTGGTGCATGTACTGGGTGAGAGTAGGAGAGGTTTGGATCAGGGGGTAGTGGTGATGAGGAGATAGGCAGACTCTGGATCTTTCTGTGTTGTTTTATTTTCAAAATTTTGGGGGCACCTAGCCAGCCTAGTTGCTGGAGTGTGCAACTCTTGATATGGGGGTCATAGGTTTGAGATCCACATTGGGTGAAGAGATTACTTAAAAATAAAAAATTGTAGGGGCACCTGGGTGGCTCAGTGGGTTGTGTCTTTTTTTTTTTTAAGCTTATTTATTTTGAGAAAGAGAGAGAGAGCATGAGTAGGGGAGGGGCAGAGAGAGGGAGAGAGAGAACCTCAAGCAGGCTTGAACTCATAAAACATGAGATCATGACCTGAGCTGAAATCAAAAGTCAGATACTTAACTGGACCACCCAGGCATCTGACTTTTGATTTTGGCTCAGGTCATGATCTCACTGTACCTGAGATCAAGCCCCAAGCGTTCTCTCTCTCTCTCTCTCTCTCTCTCTCAAAATAAATAAACTTTAAACTTTTTTTTTTTTTTTTAGCGTTTATTTATTTTTGAGACAGAGAGAGACAGGGCATGAACGGGGGAGGGTCAGAGAGAGAGGGAGACACAGAATCTGAAACAGGCTCCGAGCTCCGAGCTGTCAGCACAGAGCCCGATGCGGGGCTCGAACTCACGGACCGCGAGATCATGACCTGAGCCAAAGTCGGCCGCTCAACCGACTGAGCCACCCAGGCGCCCCAATAAACAAACTTTAAAAACAAAAAAACACGTCCCCCTGCTGTATGCCTAAGCAAATAATAGACGGGTGGTAGAATTACATTTTCAGTACAGCATCTGGATGCATCATAAAAACTTCGTAGTTCTCAGAAGCCTCCTCTGGGTCTTTTTGTTCTTGCCCTTGGGGAAGTGTGATGATGTGATGACCCCATCCAGCGTTTTTGTTAATGACCACTAATTAAAAGACTTCTTCAGGGGCCTGGGTGGCTCAGTTGGTTAAGCATCTGACTTCAGCTCAGATCAAGATCTCGCGGCCTGTGGGTTCAAGTCCTGCATTGGGCTCTGTGTTGACTGACAGCTCAGAGCCTGGAGCCTGCTTCGGATTCTGTGTCTCCCTCTTCCCCTTCCCCTCCCCGTCCCCCATTCGCACTGTGTGTGTGTGTGTGCGTGTGTGAAAAATAAAATAAACATTAAAAAAAAAAAGACTTCTTTCTCTTATGAGTAACTGAGTAGAGAATTAAGATTTGGAAGACATTCTTTCTCGCTTTTTTATTCCATAGTTGTCTTCTCAAATCTCAGGGCAGGTGCTAAACAAATGAGGGAAATGATGGCCTAGGAAAATGTTAAAATATATGAGAATATAGGAACAGCCCCATGGAAGAGGTGCACAGGGCATCAATGAGGAAGGGGGTGCAGCTTCTGTGCCTTCTGGGAGCGCACGGCTCTCCTCGAATCCCCACAGCTCACCAACCCAGGAGCTTCTCCACTATCTGTGAACATTTTGACACATATGCTTCATTTTTATCTCCTCCATTATTACTTTTATTGTTATTACTGTTATTTGTGTGGAATCGTTTAATTTTTTTATTAAAATTTTTTGTTTTATTTTCATTTTTTACATTTACTTATTTTTTTGAGAGACATAGAGCGCAAGTTGGGGAGCGGCAGAGAGAGAGGGAAACACAGAATCCGAAGCAGGCTCCAGGCTCCCAGCTGTCAGCACAGAGTCCAACACGGGGCTCAAACTCACAAACTGTGAGATCATGACCTGAGCCGAAGTTGGATGCTTAACCAACTAAGCCACCCAGGCGCCCCAATGTGTGTAATCTTTTAAGAGGAAGTTGCTGCATTGTGCACCTTCACGCCTATGTGCTTCGACGATGTATTTTCTGCAAACTAGAACATTCTCTGTTGTAACCAGCATGTACTTATCAAGTTCAGGAAAGTGAATGTGAATTCAATATTACCGTCTACTCTACAGGCTGCAGTCAGATTTGCCAACTGTTCCCATGGTGTCTTTGATAGCAACTTTTCCCCCCTGATTCCGGGGTCCAATCCATAATGCATTTTGTTGTCACATCTCTTCACTCTTTCAAGATCTGGAAGAATGTCTCAGGCTTTCTTTGTCCTTCCCAATGCTGACATTTTTTAAGAGTACAGGCCTGTTATTTTATAAAATGTCCCTCAATTTGATTTGCCATATATATATATATATATATATATATATATATACATATATATATATAATTTGAGAGGGAGAGAGAGAGAGAGAGAGAACATGAGCAGGGGAGAGGGGCAGAGGGAGGGAGATTGAGGATTCCAATCAGACTCCATGCTCAGAGCGGAGCTGGATGTGGGGCTCATGACCTTGGGCTCATGACCTTGGGATCATGACCTGAACTGAAATCAAGAGTTGAACGCTCAACTGACCAAGCCAGCCAGGCACTCCTTGCCTGATGTCTCTTAACAATCAGGTTCTGCATTGTTGCTGGGACTACCACAGATGTGATTTTGTGTCCTTCTCAGTGCACCATATCTGGAGCCTCCCAATGTTGGTTTGCCCCATGACTGGTGATGTTAAGTTTGATCACTTGGTTGGAGCACCTAGCTAGCTCAGTCAGTGAAGCAGTGACTTTTGATCTTGGGGTTGTGAGTTTCAGCCCCGCGTTGGGTGTAGAGATTACTTGAAAATAAAATCTTAAAAAAAAAGTGCGATCATTCGGTTAAGATGATGTCTGCTTGATCTCTCCACCGTGAAGTTGCTAATTTTCCTTCGTAATGTGTATATATCTGGTGGGGAGATATTTTAAGCCTGTAAAAATATCATATATGCACCCCGCCCCTGCTGCCCCAATTTTACTCCACAGTTCATTCTTACTTGAATCAGTTATATGGTGGCTGTAGATTGGTCATTTTAAAACTCTACATTCCTTCTACAATGATCCAGTAGCTTTTCCTACTGGAAAAGCTTTCCTACCACTCTCCCTCCTCTCTCCCATCTTCCTCCCTTCCCCCTTCACTCTGTCTTTCTGGTAGTTTCAGGAGCCATATGAACTCATGGGTTCTTTCTTTATTCAGTGCATTAATCGATCACTACACTTATTCATTTTGATGCTCGAGGTGTCTCTGCTTTGGCCCCAGGGAAACTCCTTCAAGCTAGTTCCTTGTCCCTTTGACCCGTTCCTATCATTCTTTGAGCATGTCCTTACTTCCTGATGCAACAAGATATTCCAGGCTTACCTTGTGCTTTCCCTGCCCCGGCTTTGGAATCAGCCATTTTCTTAGGAGCCCTGGTTCCTTTCCAAGGAGAGAGGTATTTAGGAGCCAAGATCTGGGTTTCAGGTGCTGGCCCCATTTTGAAGGTAGAGATCGCAGGATGTACAGACACATTAGATGTAGGGTATAAAGGAAGGAGCGGAGTCCCCATTCCTTTCCGCTTTTGAAGACATTGCTTCTCTGAAGTTTTCCTAGGCGCTTCCCAAGGCTGACTCTAGCCCTTATTTTAGCAGGTCTTCTATCATTCGAATCATTTATACACAAACATGTCTCTGCATGTAGCCCAGTAATTAAATTTCCGACCCTGGTACTACCTGGGAGATCCTTATCCTTGGCCTTGGGTCCTTAGACAACCTGGTTTTGAAGCTCATCTCTAGCCCTTGCTGGTTGCCTGAGCCTTGACAAGTCTCTGAACTGTTCTGTTTCTTAGTTTCTCCACCTGCAGAATTAGGGGTGATGATCAGTATCTCACAGGATTGTTGTGAAGAGTAAATACTATGTAAATGTGAAGTGCTTGGCACTGAGCCTGGCCTGTTCTAGGACAGGTCACTTAATCTCTCTGTACTTGGCCTTCTCACCTGTAAAATGGGCTTGCTGTGAGGAGCAGCTGGGACCATGCACAGAGAACCTTTGGTTCTGTACCTGGCAGAGTGCTGCTACCAGAATTTTCGAAGTAATGCCCTTCTGTGATGTCTTTTTCACATTTTCATGATCTCTTCCTCCACCCCAGGGTCTACAGTCTGTGCAGATAGGTCCCTGTTTCTTGAGCGCTTCAGGCTAGAGCCCGGGCCCAGCCCGGTTCTCTCGTCTCTCCCCGGAACTGGGGCCCCGCATAGAGCCTGGGGAACATCCAACTTTGTCAGCAGCAATTTGGTTGAAATGACATTTTGTCAAAAATGCATTGTGCTTCAGTAATTGTTTTAAAGATTGGGAAACTGGGAATCTCTGTGTAGTCTTACAAATATTTTGGTTGACTTTTTAGAATTAAAAAAAAAAAAGAAAGAAAGAAAGAAATTTTAACCTGGGCGCCTGGGTGGCTCTGTAGGTTAAGCGACCAACTCTTGGTTTCGGCTCAGGTCATGGTCTCACGGTTCGTGAGTTTGAGCCCCCCGTGTCAGGCTCTGCGCTGACCGTGCAGAGTCTGCTTGGGATTCTGTCTCCCTCTCTGCCTGCCCCTCCCTTCTCGTGCTCTCTAAGATAAATAAATCGACTTAAAAAAATTTAACCTCCAATTACTTCTCAGCCAATTGTTTGTACCTTTCTATTTGCCGTAGTAAAATGTTAAAATAACCTAAATGTCTGACAATGGAATGAATGGCTTTTTTCTTCTTTTTTTCCCTCTTCTTTCCTTCCTTCTTCTGTTCAGTTAAGCGCAGAACAGTATGTAGAATAAGATGTAATATAATGAAATACATGCATATATGCTTGCGTAAGCACAGATGTAACGCACAACTTTGCTCTGAACGTTTATCTGGTGGCAGGGTTTGGAGCTTTTCCTCCTTACAC